>NW_026610401.1:0-294245 GCF_029499605.1 Hyla sarda
CGAGGGAGCCAGACATGAGAGCGAGCGAGCCAGACATGAGAGCAAGCGAGCGAGCAAGATATGAGAGCGAGCGAGCCAGACATGAGAGCAAGCGAGCGAGCCAGATATGAGAGCGAGTGAGCCAGACATGAGAGCAAGCGAGCGAGCAAGATATGAGATCGAGCGAGCCAGATATGCGAGCAAGTCAGTTAAGAGAGCGAGCCAGACAAGAGAGCAAGTGAGCGAGCCAGATATGAGAGCAAGCGAGCGAGCCAGATATGAGAGCGAGCGAGATAAGAGACCGAGCCAGACAAGAGAGCAAGCGAGCCAGATATGAGAGCGAGGGAGCCAGATATGCGAGCGAGCCAGATAAGAGAGTGAGCCAGACAAGAGAGCAAGCGAGCGAGCCAGATATGCAAACGAGCGAGCCAGATAAGAGAGCGAACCAGACAAGAGAGCAAGCGAGCGAGCCAGATATGAGAGCAAGCGAGCGAGCCAGATATGAGAGCAAGCGAGCCAGACATGAGAGCAAGCGAGCGAGCCTGATATGAGAGCGAGCCAGACATGAGAGCAAGCGAGCGAGCCAGATATGAGAGCGAGTGAGCCAGACATGAGAGCAAGCAAGCGAGCCAGATATGAGAGCCAGCCAGACATGAGAGCAAGCGAGCGAGCAAGATATGAGAGCGAGCCAGATAAGTGAGCGAACAAGACAAGAGAGCAAGCGAGCGAGCCAGATATGAGAGCGAGGGAGCCAAACATGAGAGCGAGCGAGCCAGACATGAGAGCAAGCGAGCGAGCAAGATATGAGAGCGAGCGAGCCAGACATGAGAGCAAGCGAGTGAGCCAGATATGAGAGCGAGTGAGCCAGACATGAGAGCAAGCGAGCGAGCAAGATATGAGATCGAGCGAGCCAGATATGCGAGCAAGTCAGATAAGAGAGCGAGCCAGACAAGAGAGCAAGTGAGCGAGCCACATATGAGTGCAAGCGAGCGAGCCAGATATGAGAGCGAGCGAGATAAGAGAGCGAGCCATACATGAGAGCAAGCGAGCGAGCAAGATATGAGAGCGAGCGAGCCAGACATGAGAGCAAGCGAGCGAGCCAGATATGAGAGCGAGCGAGCCAGACATGAGTGCAAGCCAGCGAGAAAGATATGAGATCGAGCGAGCCAGTTATGCGAGCGAGCCAGATAAGAGAGCGAGCCAGACAAGAGAGCAAGTGAGCGAGCCAGATATGAGAGCAAGCGAGCGAGCCAAAAATGAGAGCAAGCGAGCGAGCCAGATATGAGAGCGAGCGAGATAAGAGAGCGAGCCAGACAAGAGAGCAAGCGAGCGAGCCAGATATGAGAGCAAGCGAGCGAGCCAGATATGAGAGCGAGGGAGGCAGATATGCGAGCGAGCGAGCCAGATAAGAGAGTGAGCCAGACAAGAGAGCAAGTGAGCGAGCCAGATATGCGAGCGAGCGAGCCAGATATGAGAGCGAGCGAGCCAGACATGAGAGCAAGCGAGCTAGCCAGGTGTGAGAGCAAGCGAGCCAGACATGAGAGCAAGCGAGCGAGCCATATATGAGAGCAAGCGAGCCAGACATGAGAGCAAGCGAGCGAGCCAGATATGAGAGCGATCGAGCCAGACATGAGAGCAAGCGAGCGAGCCAGACATGAGTGCGATCGAGCCAGAAATGAGAGCAAGCGAGCGAGCCAGATATGAGAGCGAGCCAGATAAGAGAGCGAACAAGACAAGAGAGCAAGCGAGCGAGCCAGATATGAGAGCGAGGGAGCCAGACATGAGAGCGAGCGAGACAGACATGAGAGCAAGCGAGCGAGCCAGATATGAGAGCGAGCGAGATAAGAGAGCGAGCCAGACAAGAGAGCAAGCGAGCGAGCCAGATATGAGAGCAAGCGAGCGAGCCAGATATGAGAGCGAGGGAGGCAGATATGCGAGCGAGCGAGCCAGATAAGAGAGTGAGCCAGACAAGAGAGCAAGTGAGCGAGCCAGATATGCGAGCGAGCGAGCCAGATATGAGAGCGAGCGAGCCAGACATGAGAGCAAGCGAGCTAGCCAGGTGTGAGAGCAAGCGAGCCAGACATGAGAGCAAGCGAGCGAGCCATATATGAGAGCAAGCGAGCCAGACATGAGAGCAAGCGAGCGAGCCAGATATGAGAGCGATCGAGCCAGACATGAGAGCAAGCGAGCGAGCCAGACATGAGTGCGATCGAGCCAGAAATGAGAGCAAGCGAGCGAGCCAGATATGAGAGCGAGCCAGATAAGAGAGCGAACAAGACAAGAGAGCAAGCGAGCGAGCCAGATATGAGAGCGAGGGAGCCAGACATGAGAGCGAGCGAGACAGACATGAGAGCAAGCGAGCGAGCAAGATATGAGAGCGAGCGATCCAGACATGAGAGCAAGCGAGCGAGCCAGATATGAGAGCGAGTGAGCCAGACATGAGGGCAAGCCAGCGAGAAAGATTTGAGATCGAGCGAACCAGACATGAGAGCAAGCGAGCGAGCAAGATATGAGATCGAGCGAGCCAGATATGCGAGCAAGTCAGATAAGAGAGCGAGCCAGACAAGAGAGCAAGTGAGCGAGCCAGATATGAGAGCAAGCGAGCGACCCAGATATGAGAGCGAACGAGGTAAGAGAGCGAGCCAGACAAGAGAGCAAGCGAGCGAGCCAGATATGAGAGCAAGCGAGCGAGCCAGATATGAGAGCAAGCGAGCGAGCCAGATATGAGAGCGAGCAAGCCAGACATGAGAGCAAGCGAGCGAGCCAGATATGAGAGCGAGCCAGACATGAGAGCAAGCGAGCGAGGCAGATATGAGAGCGAGCGAGACAGACATGAGAGCAAGCGAGCAAGCAAGATATGAGAGCGAGCGAGCCAGACATGAGAGCAAGCGAGCGAGCCAGATATGAGAGCAAGTGAGCCAAACATGAGAGCAAGCCAGCAAGAAAGATATGAGATCGAGCGAGCCAGTTATGCGAACGAGCCAGATAAGAGAGCGAGCCAGACAAGAGAGCAAGTGAGCGAGCCAGATATGAGAGCAAGCGAGCGAGCCAGATATGAGAGCAAGCGAGCGAGCCAGATATGAGAGCGAGCCAGATAAGAGAGCGAACAAGACAAGAGAGCAAGATATGAGATATGAGAGCAAGCGAGCGAGCCAGATATGAGAGCAAGCGAGCGAGCCAGATATGAGAGCGAGCGAGCCAGACATGAGAGCAAGCGAGCGAGCCAGATATGAGAGCGAGCCAGACATGAGAGCAAGCGAGCGAGCAAGATATGAGAGCGAGCCAGATAAGAGAGCGAACCAGACAAGAGAGCAAGCGAGCGAGCCAGATATGAGAGCGAGCGAGCCAGACATGAGAGCAAGCGAGCGAGCCAGATATGAGAGCGAGCGAGCCAGACATGAGAGCAAGCGAGCCAGATATGAGAGAGAGCGAGACAGACATGAGAGCAAGCGAGCGAGCAAGATATGAGAGCGAGCGAGCCAGACATGAGAGCAAGCGAACTAGCCAGATATGAGAGCAAGTGAGCCAAACATGAGAGCAAGCCAGCGAGAAAGATATGAGATCGAGCGAGCCAGTTATGCGAACGAGCCAAATAAGAGAGCGAGCCAGACAAGAGAGCAAGTGAGCGAGCCAGATATGAGAGCAAGCGAGCGAGCCAGATATGAGAGCAAGCGAGCGAGCCAGATATGAGAGCGAGCCAGATAAGAGAGCGAACAAGACAAGAGAGCAAGCGAGCGAGCCAGATATGAGAGCGAGGGAGCCAGACATGAGAGCGAGCGAGCCAGACATGAGAGCAAGCGAGCGAGCAAGATATGAGAGCCAGCGAGCCATACATGAGAGCAAGCGAGCGAGCCAGATATGAGAGCGAGTGAGCAAGACATGAGAGCAAGCGAGCGAGCAAGATATGAGATCGAGCGAGCCAGATATGCGAGCAAGTCAGATAAGAGAGCAAGCCAGACAAGAGAGCAAGTGAGCGAGCCAGATATGAGAGCGAGCGAGCCAGACATGCGAGCAAGCGAGCGAGCCAGATATGAGAGCAAGCGAGCGAGCCAGATATGAGAGCAAGCGAGCGAGCCAGATATGAGAGCGAGCCAGATAAGAGAGCGAACAAGACAAGAGAGCAAGCGAGCGAGCCAGATATGAGAGCGAGGGAGCCAGACATGAGAGCGAGCGAGCCAGACATGAGAGCAATCGAGCGATCCAGATATGAGAGCAAGCGAGCGAGCCAGATATGAGAGCAAGCGAGCGAGCCAGTTATGCGAGCGAGCCAGATATGAGAGCGAGCGAGCCAGACATGAGAGCAAGCGAGCGAGCCAGATATGAGAGCGAGTGAGCCAGACATGAGAGCAAGCGAGCGAGCCAAATATGAGAGCGAGCCAGACATGAGACCGAGCCAGATATGAGAGCGAGCCAAATAAGAGAGCGAGCCAGACAAGAGAGCAAGTGAGCGAGCCAGATATGAGAGCAAACGAGCGAGCCAGATATGAGAGCTAGCGAGCGAGCCAGATATGAGAGCGAGCGAGATAAGAGAGCGAGCCAGACAAGAGAGCAAGCGAGCGAGCCAGATATGAGAGCAAGCGAGCGAGCCAGATGAGAGCAAGCGAGCAAGCCAGATATGCGAGCGAGCGAGCCAGATAAGAGAGCGAGCCAGACAAGAGAGCAAGCAAGCGAGCCAGATATGCGAGCGAGCAAGCCAGATAAGAGAGTGAGCCAGACAAGAGAGCAAGCGAGCGAGCCAGATATGCGAGCGAGCGAGCCAGATATGAGAGCGAGCGAGCCAGACATGAGAGCAAGCGAGCAAGGCAGGTATGAGAGCAAGCGAGCCAGACATGAGAGCAATCGAGCGAGCCAGATATGAGAGCGAGCGAGCCAGACATGAGAGCAAGCGAGCGAGCCAGATATGAGAGCGAGCGAGCCAGACATGAGAGCAAGCGAGCAAGCCAAATATGAGAGCGAGCCAGACATGAGAGCGAGCCAGATATGAGAGCGAGCCAGATAAGAGAGCGAGCCAGAGAAGAGAGCAAGTGAGCGAGCCAGATATGAGAGCAAACGAGCGAGCCAGATATGAGAGCAAGCGAGCGAGCCAGATATGAGAGCGAGCGAGATAAGAGAGCGAGCCAGACAAGAGAGCAAGCGAGCGAGCCAGATATGAGAGCAAGCGAGCGAGCCAGATGAGAGCAAGCGAGCGAGCCAGATATGCGAGCGAGCCAGATAAGAGAGCGAGCCAGACAAGAGAGCAAGCGAGCGAGCCAGATATGCGAGCGAGCAAGCCAGATAAGAGAGTGAGCCAGATGAGAGCAAGCGAGTGAGCCAGATATGCGAGCGAGCGAGCCAGATATGAGAGCGAGCGAGCCAGACATGAGAGCAAGCGAGTGAGCCAGGTATGAGAGCAAGTGAGCCAGAAATGAGAGCAATCGAGCGAGCCAGATATAAGAGCGAGCGAGCCAGACATGAGAGCAAGCGAGCGAGCCAGATATGAGAGCAAGCGAGCCAGACATGAGAGCAAGCGAGCGAGCCAGATATGAGAGCGATCGAGCCAGACATGAGAGCAAGCGAGCGAGCCAGATATGAGAGCGGGCAAGCCAGACATGAGAGCAAGCGAGCGAGCCAGATATGAGAGCGATTGAGCCAGACATGAGAGCAAGCAAGCGAGCCAGATATGAGAGCGAGCCAGACATGAGAGCAAGCGAGCGAGCCAGATATGAGAGCGAGCCAGACATGAGAGCAAGCGAGCGAGCAAGATATGAGAGCGAGCCAGATAAGAGAGTGATCCAGACAAGAGAGCAAGCGAGCGAGCCAGATATGAGAGCGAGCAAGCCAGACATGAGAGCAAGCGAGCGAGCCAGATATGAGAGCGAGCGAGCCAGATATGCAAGCGAGCGAGCCAGATAAGAGAGCGAACCAGACAAGAGAGCAAGCGAGCGAGCCAGATATGAGAGCGAGCGAGCCAGACATGAGAGCAAGCGAGCGAGCCAGATATGAGAGCGAGCGAGCCAGACATGAGAGCAAGCGAGCGAGCCAGATATGAGAGCAAGCGAGACAGACATGAGAGCAAGCGAGCGAGCAAGATATGAGAGCGAGCGAGCCAGACATGAGAGCAAACGAGCGAGCCAGATATGAGAGCGAGTGAGCCAGACATGATAGCAAGCCAGCGAGAAAGATATGAGATCGAGCGAACCAGACATGAGAGCAAGCGAGCGAGCAAGATATGAGATCGAGCGAGCCAGATATGCGAGCAAGTCAGATAAGAGAGCGAGCCAGACAAGAGAGCAAGTGAGCGAACCAGATATGAGAGCAAGCGAGCGAGCCAGATATGAGAGCGAGCGAGATAAGAGAGCGAGCCAGACAAGAGAGCAAGCGAGCGAGCCAGATATGAGAGCAAGCGAGCGAGCCAGATATGAGAGCGAGCGAGCCAGACATGAGAGCAAGCGAGCGAGCCAGATATGAGAGCGAGCCAGACATGAGAGCAAGCGAGCGAGCCAGATATGAGAGCGAGCGAGACAGACATAAGAGCAAGCGAGCGAGCAAGATATGAGAGCGAGCGAGCCAGACATGAGAGCAAGCGAGCGAGCCATATATGAGAGCGAGCCAGACATGAGAGCAAGCGAGCGAGCCAGGTGTGAGAGCAAGCGAGCCAGACATGAGAGCAAGCGAGCGAGCCAGATATGAGAGCAAGCGAGCCAGACATGAGAGCAAGCGAGCGAGCCAGATATGAGAGCGAGCCAGACATGAGAGCAAGCGAGCGAGCCAGATATGAGAGCGAGTGAGCCAGACATGAGAGCAAGCAAGCGAGCCAGATATGAGAGCGAGCCAGACATGAGAGCAAGCGAGCGAGCAAGATATGAGAGCGAGCCAGATAAGAGAGCGAACAAGACAAGAGATCAAGCGAGCGAGCCAGATATGAGAGCGAGGGAGCCAGACATGAGAGCGAGCGAGCCAGACATGAGAGCAAGCGAGCGAGCAAGATATGAGAGCGAGTGAGCCAGACATGAGAGCAAGCGAGCGAGCCAGATATGAGATCGAGTGAGCCAGACATGAGAGCAAGCGAGCGAGCAAGATATGAGATCGAGCGAGCCAGATATGCGAGCAAGTCAGATAAGAGAGCGAGCCAGACAAGAGAGCAAGTGAGCGAGCCAGATATGAGAGCAAGCGAGCGAGCCAGATATGAGAGCGAGCGAGATAAGAGAGCGAGCCAGACAAGAGAGTAAGCGAGCCAGATATGAGAGCGAGGGAGCCAGATATGCGAGCGAGCGAGCCAGATAAGAGAGTGAGCCAGACAAGAGAGCAAGCGAGCGAGCTAGATATGCAAACGAGCGAGCCAGATAAGAGAGCGAACCAGACAAGAGAGCAAGCGAGCGAGCCAGATATGAGAGCGAGCCAGACATGAGAGCAAGCGAGCGAGCCAGATATGAGAGCGAGTGAGCCAGACATGAGAGCGAGCGAGCCAGACATGAGAGCAAGCGAGCGAGCAAGATATGAGAGCGAGCGAGCCAGACATGAGAGCAAGCGAGCGAGCCAGATATGAGAGTGAGTGAGCCAGACACGAGAGCAAGCGAGCGAGCAAGATATGAGATCGAGCGAGCCAGATATGCGAGCAAGTCAGATAAGAGAGCGAGCCAGACAAGAGAGCAAGTGAGCGAGCCACATATGAGAGCAAGCGAGCGAGCCAGATATGAGAGCGAGCGAGATAAGAGAGCGAGCCAGACATGAGATCAAGCGAGCTAGCAAGATATGAGAGCGAGCGAGCCAGACATGAGAGCAAGCGAGCGAGCCAGATATGAGAGCGAGTGAGCCAGACATGAGTGCAAGCCAGCGAGAAAGATATGAGATCGAGCGAGCCAGTTATGCGAGCGAGCCAGATAAGAGAGCGAGCCAGACAAGAGAGCAAGTGAGCGAGCCAGATATGAGAGCAAGCGAGCGAGCCAAAAATGAGAGCAAGCGAGCGAGCCAGATATGAGAGCGAGCGAGATAAGAGAGCGAGCCAGACAAGAGAGCAAGCGAGCGAGCCAGATATGAGAGCGAGCGAGCCAGACATGAGAGCAAGCGAGCGAGCCAGATATGAGAGCGAGTGAGCCAGACATGAGAGCAAGCAAGCGAGCCAGATATGAGAGCAAGCGAGCGAGCCAGATATGAGAGCGAGCCAGACATGAGAGCGAGCCAGATAAGAGAGCGATCCAGACAAGAGAGCAAGCGAGCGAGCCAGATATGAGAGCGAGCAAGCCAGACATGAGAGCAAGCGAGCGAGCCAGATATGAGAGCGAGCGAGCCAGATATGCAAGCGAGCGAGCCAGATAAGAGAGCGAACCAGACAAGAGAGCAAGCGAGCGAGCCAGATATGAGAGCGAGCGAGCCAGACATGAGAGCAAGCGAGCGAGCCAGATATGAGAGCGAGCGAGCCAGACATGAGAGCAAGCGAGCGAGCCAGATATGAGAGCGAGCGAGACAGACATGAGAGCAAGCGAGCGAGCAAGATATGAGAGCGAGCGAGCCAGACATGAGAGCAAGCGGGCGAGCCAGATATGAGAGCGAGTGAGCCAGACATGATAGCAAGCCAGCGAGAAAGATATGAGATCGAGCGAACCAGACATGAGAACAAGCGAGCGAGCAAGATATGAGATCGAGCGAGCCAGATATGCGAGCAAGTCAGATAAGAGAGCGAGCCAGACAAGAGAGCAAGTGAGCGAGCCAGATATGAGAGCAAGCGAGCGAGCCAGATATGAGAGCGAGCGAGATAAGAGAGCGAGCCAGACAAGAGAGCAAGCGAGCGAGCCAGATATGAGAGCAAGAGAGCGAGCCAGATATGAGAGCGAGCGAGCCAGACATGAGAGCAAGCGAGCGAGCCAGATATGAGAGCGAGCCAGACATGAGAGCAAGCGAGCGAGCCAGATATGAGAGCAAGCAAGCGAGCCAGATATGAGAGCGAGCCAGACATGAGAGCAAGCGAGCGAGCCAGATATGAGAACGAGCCAGACATGAGAGCAAGCGAGCGAGCCAGACATAAGAGCAAGCGAGCCAGACATGAGAGCAAGCGAGCGAGCCAGATATGAGAGCAAGCGAGCCAGACATGAGAGCAAGCGAGCGAGCCAGATATGAGAGCGAGCCAGACAAGAGAGCAAGTGAGCGAGCCAGATATGAGAGCAAGCGAGCGAGCCAGATATGAGAGCGAGCGAGATAAGAGAGCGAGTCAGACAAGAGAGCAAGCGAGCGAGCCAGATATGAGAGCAAGAGAGCGAGCCAGATATGAGAGCGAGCGAGCCAGACATGAGAGCAAGCGAGCGAGCCAGATATGAGAGCGAGCCAGACATGAGAGCAAGCGAGCGAGCCAGATATGAGAGCGAGCGAGACAGACATCAGAGCAAGCGAGCGAGCAAGATATGAGAGCGAGCGAGCCAGACATGAGAGCAAGCGAGCGAGCCAGATATGAGAGCGAGCCAGACATGAGAGCAAGCGAGCGAGCCAGACATAAGAGCAAGCGAGCCAGACATGAGAGCAAGCGAGCGAGCCAGATATGAGAGCAAGCGAGCCAGACATGAGAGCAAGCGAGCGAGCCAGATATGAGAGCGAGCCAGACATGAGAGCAAGCGAGCGAGCCAGATATGAGAGAGAGTGAGCCAGACATGAGAGCAAGCAAGCGAGCCAGATATGAGAGCGAGCCAGACATGAGAGCAAGCGAGCGAGCCAGATATGAGAGCGAGCCAGACATGAGAGCAAGCGAGCGAGCCAGACATAAGAGCAAGCGAGCCAGACATGAGAGCAAGCGAGCGAGCCAGATATGAGAGCAAGCGAGCCAGACATGAGAGCAAGCGAGCGAGCCAGATATGAGAGCGAGCCAGACATGAGAGCAAGCGAGCGAGCCAGATATGAGAGCAAGCGAGCGAGCCAGATATGAGAGCAAGCAAGCGAGCCAGATATGAGAGCGAGCCAGACATGAGAGCAAGTGAGCGAGCAAGATATGAGAGCGAGCCAGATAAGAGAGCGAACAAGACAAGAGAGCAAGCGAGCGAGCCAGATATGAGAGCGAGCAAGCCAGACATGAGAGCAAGCGAGCGAGCCAGATATGAGAGCGAGCGAGCCAGATATGCGAGCAAGTCAGATAAGAGAGCGAGCCAGACAAGAGAGCAAGTGAGCGAGCCAGATATGAGAGCAAGCGAGCGACCCAGATATGAGAGCGAACGAGGTAAGAGAGCGAGCCAGACAAGAGAGCAAGCGAGCGAGCCAGATATGAGAGCAAGCGAGCGAGCCAGATATGAGAGCAAGCGAGCGAGCCAGATATGAGAGCGAGCAAGCCAGACATGAGAGCAAGCGAGCGAGCCAGATATGAGAGCGAGCCAGACATGAGAGCAAGCGAGCGAGGCAGATATGAGAGCGAGCGAGACAGACATGAGAGCAAGCGAGCAAGCAAGATATGAGAGCGAGCGAGCCAGACATGAGAGCAAGCGAGCGAGCCAGATATGAGAGCAAGTGAGCCAAACATGAGAGCAAGCCAGCAAGAAAGATATGAGATCGAGCGAGCCAGTTATGCGAACGAGCCAGATAAGAGAGCGAGCCAGACAAGAGAGCAAGTGAGCGAGCCAGATATGAGAGCAAGCGAGCGAGCCAGATATGAGAGCAAGCGAGCGAGCCAGATATGAGAGCGAGCCAGATAAGAGAGCGAACAAGACAAGAGAGCAAGATATGAGATATGAGAGCAAGCGAGCGAGCCAGATATGAGAGCAAGCGAGCGAGCCAGATATGAGAGCGAGCGAGCCAGACATGAGAGCAAGCGAGCGAGCCAGATATGAGAGCGAGCCAGACATGAGAGCAAGCGAGCGAGCAAGATATGAGAGCGAGCCAGATAAGAGAGCGAACCAGACAAGAGAGCAAGCGAGCGAGCCAGATATGAGAGCGAGCGAGCCAGACATGAGAGCAAGCGAGCGAGCCAGATATGAGAGCGAGCGAGCCAGACATGAGAGCAAGCGAGCCAGATATGAGAGAGAGCGAGACAGACATGAGAGCAAGCGAGCGAGCAAGATATGAGAGCGAGCGAGCCAGACATGAGAGCAAGCGAACTAGCCAGATATGAGAGCAAGTGAGCCAAACATGAGAGCAAGCCAGCGAGAAAGATATGAGATCGAGCGAGCCAGTTATGCGAACGAGCCAAATAAGAGAGCGAGCCAGACAAGAGAGCAAGTGAGCGAGCCAGATATGAGAGCAAGCGAGCGAGCCAGATATGAGAGCAAGCGAGCGAGCCAGATATGAGAGCGAGCCAGATAAGAGAGCGAACAAGACAAGAGAGCAAGCGAGCGAGCCAGATATGAGAGCGAGGGAGCCAGACATGAGAGCGAGCGAGCCAGACATGAGAGCAAGCGAGCGAGAAAGATATGAGAGCCAGCGAGCCATACATGAGAGCAAGCGAGCGAGCCAGATATGAGAGCGAGTGAGCAAGACATGAGAGCAAGCGAGCGAGCAAGATATGAGATCGAGCGAGCCAGATATGCGAGCAAGTCAGATAAGAGAGCAAGCCAGACAAGAGAGCAAGTGAGCGAGCCAGATATGAGAGCGAGCGAGCCAGACATGCGAGCAAGCGAGCGAGCCAGATATGAGAGCAAGCGAGCGAGCCAGATATGAGAGCAAGCGAGCGAGCCAGATATGAGAGCGAGCCAGATAAGAGAGCGAACAAGACAAGAGAGCAAGCGAGCGAGCCAGATATGAGAGCGAGGGAGCCAGACATGAGAGCGAGCGAGCCAGACATGAGAGCAATCGAGCGATCCAGATATGAGAGCAAGCGAGCGAGCCAGATATGAGAGCAAGCGAGCGAGCCAGTTATGCGAGCGAGCCAGATATGAGAGCGAGCGAGCCAGACATGAGAGCAAGCGAGCGAGCCAGATATGAGAGCGAGTGAGCCAGACATGAGAGCAAGCGAGCGAGCCAAATATGAGAGCGAGCCAGACATGAGACCGAGCCAGATATGAGAGCGAGCCAAATAAGAGAGCGAGCCAGACAAGAGAGCAAGTGAGCGAGCCAGATATGAGAGCAAACGAGCGAGCCAGATATGAGAGCTAGCGAGCGAGCCAGATATGAGAGCGAGCGAGATAAGAGAGCGAGCCAGACAAGAGAGCAAGCGAGCGAGCCAGATATGAGAGCAAGCGAGCGAGCCAGATGAGAGCAAGCGAGCAAGCCAGATATGCGAGCGAGCGAGCCAGATAAGAGAGCGAGCCAGACAAGAGAGCAAGCAAGCGAGCCAGATATGCGAGCGAGCAAGCCAGATAAGAGAGTGAGCCAGACAAGAGAGCAAGCGAGCGAGCCAGATATGCGAGCGAGCGAGCCAGATATGAGAGCGAGCGAGCCAGACATGAGAGCAAGCGAGCAAGGCAGGTATGAGAGCAAGCGAGCCAGACATGAGAGCAATCGAGCGAGCCAGATATGAGAGCGAGCGAGCCAGACATGAGAGCAAGCGAGCGAGCCAGATATGAGAGCGAGCGAGCCAGACATGAGAGCAAGCGAGCAAGCCAAATATGAGAGCGAGCCAGACATGAGAGCGAGCCAGATATGAGAGCGAGCCAGATAAGAGAGCGAGCCAGAGAAGAGAGCAAGTGAGCGAGCCAGATATGAGAGCAAACGAGCGAGCCAGATATGAGAGCAAGCGAGCGAGCCAGATATGAGAGCGAGCGAGATAAGAGAGCGAGCCAGACAAGAGAGCAAGCGAGCGAGCCAGATATGAGAGCAAGCGAGCGAGCCAGATGAGAGCAAGCGAGCGAGCCAGATATGCGAGCGAGCCAGATAAGAGAGCGAGCCAGACAAGAGAGCAAGCGAGCGAGCCAGATATGCGAGCGAGCAAGCCAGATAAGAGAGTGAGCCAGATGAGAGCAAGCGAGTGAGCCAGATATGCGAGCGAGCGAGCCAGATATGAGAGCGAGCGAGCCAGACATGAGAGCAAGCGAGTGAGCCAGGTATGAGAGCAAGTGAGCCAGAAATGAGAGCAATCGAGCGAGCCAGATATAAGAGCGAGCGAGCCAGACATGAGAGCAAGCGAGCGAGCCAGATATGAGAGCAAGCGAGCCAGACATGAGAGCAAGCGAGCGAGCCAGATATGAGAGCGATCGAGCCAGACATGAGAGCAAGCGAGCGAGCCAGATATGAGAGCGGGCAAGCCAGACATGAGAGCAAGCGAGCGAGCCAGATATGAGAGCGATTGAGCCAGACATGAGAGCAAGCAAGCGAGCCAGATATGAGAGCGAGCCAGACATGAGAGCAAGCGAGCGAGCCAGATATGAGAGCGAGCCAGACATGAGAGCAAGCGAGCGAGCAAGATATGAGAGCGAGCCAGATAAGAGAGTGATCCAGACAAGAGAGCAAGCGAGCGAGCCAGATATGAGAGCGAGCAAGCCAGACATGAGAGCAAGCGAGCGAGCCAGATATGAGAGCGAGCGAGCCAGATATGCAAGCGAGCGAGCCAGATAAGAGAGCGAACCAGACAAGAGAGCAAGCGAGCGAGCCAGATATGAGAGCGAGCGAGCCAGACATGAGAGCAAGCGAGCGAGCCAGATATGAGAGCGAGCGAGCCAGACATGAGAGCAAGCGAGCGAGCCAGATATGAGAGCAAGCGAGACAGACATGAGAGCAAGCGAGCGAGCAAGATATGAGAGCGAGCGAGCCAGACATGAGAGCAAACGAGCGAGCCAGATATGAGAGCGAGTGAGCCAGACATGATAGCAAGCCAGCGAGAAAGATATGAGATCGAGCGAACCAGACATGAGAGCAAGCGAGCGAGCAAGATATGAGATCGAGCGAGCCAGATATGCGAGCAAGTCAGATAAGAGAGCGAGCCAGACAAGAGAGCAAGTGAGCGAACCAGATATGAGAGCAAGCGAGCGAGCCAGATATGAGAGCGAGCGAGATAAGAGAGCGAGCCAGACAAGAGAGCAAGCGAGCGAGCCAGATATGAGAGCAAGCGAGCGAGCCAGATATGAGAGCGAGCGAGCCAGACATGAGAGCAAGCGAGCGAGCCAGATATGAGAGCGAGCCAGACATGAGAGCAAGCGAGCGAGCCAGATATGAGAGCGAGCGAGACAGACATAAGAGCAAGCGAGCGAGCAAGATATGAGAGCGAGCGAGCCAGACATGAGAGCAAGCGAGCGAGCCATATATGAGAGCGAGCCAGACATGAGAGCAAGCGAGCGAGCCAGGTGTGAGAGCAAGCGAGCCAGACATGAGAGCAAGCGAGCGAGCCAGATATGAGAGCAAGCGAGCCAGACATGAGAGCAAGCGAGCGAGCCAGATATGAGAGCGAGCCAGACATGAGAGCAAGCGAGCGAGCCAGATATGAGAGCGAGTGAGCCAGACATGAGAGCAAGCAAGCGAGCCAGATATGAGAGCGAGCCAGACATGAGAGCAAGCGAGCGAGCAAGATATGAGAGCGAGCCAGATAAGAGAGCGAACAAGACAAGAGATCAAGCGAGCGAGCCAGATATGAGAGCGAGGGAGCCAGACATGAGAGCGAGCGAGCCAGACATGAGAGCAAGCGAGCGAGCAAGATATGAGAGCGAGTGAGCCAGACATGAGAGCAAGCGAGCGAGCCAGATATGAGATCGAGTGAGCCAGACATGAGAGCAAGCGAGCGAGCAAGATATGAGATCGAGCGAGCCAGATATGCGAGCAAGTCAGATAAGAGAGCGAGCCAGACAAGAGAGCAAGTGAGCGAGCCAGATATGAGAGCAAGCGAGCGAGCCAGATATGAGAGCGAGCGAGATAAGAGAGCGAGCCAGACAAGAGAGTAAGCGAGCCAGATATGAGAGCGAGGGAGCCAGATATGCGAGCGAGCGAGCCAGATAAGAGAGTGAGCCAGACAAGAGAGCAAGCGAGCGAGCTAGATATGCAAACGAGCGAGCCAGATAAGAGAGCGAACCAGACAAGAGAGCAAGCGAGCGAGCCAGATATGAGAGCGAGCCAGACATGAGAGCAAGCGAGCGAGCCAGATATGAGAGCGAGTGAGCCAGACATGAGAGCGAGCGAGCCAGACATGAGAGCAAGCGAGCGAGCAAGATATGAGAGCGAGCGAGCCAGACATGAGAGCAAGCGAGCGAGCCAGATATGAGAGTGAGTGAGCCAGACACGAGAGCAAGCGAGCGAGCAAGATATGAGATCGAGCGAGCCAGATATGCGAGCAAGTCAGATAAGAGAGCGAGCCAGACAAGAGAGCAAGTGAGCGAGCCACATATGAGAGCAAGCGAGCGAGCCAGATATGAGAGCGAGCGAGATAAGAGAGCGAGCCAGACATGAGATCAAGCGAGCTAGCAAGATATGAGAGCGAGCGAGCCAGACATGAGAGCAAGCGAGCGAGCCAGATATGAGAGCGAGTGAGCCAGACATGAGTGCAAGCCAGCGAGAAAGATATGAGATCGAGCGAGCCAGTTATGCGAGCGAGCCAGATAAGAGAGCGAGCCAGACAAGAGAGCAAGTGAGCGAGCCAGATATGAGAGCAAGCGAGCGAGCCAAAAATGAGAGCAAGCGAGCGAGCCAGATATGAGAGCGAGCGAGATAAGAGAGCGAGCCAGACAAGAGAGCAAGCGAGCGAGCCAGATATGAGAGCGAGCGAGCCAGACATGAGAGCAAGCGAGCGAGCCAGATATGAGAGCGAGTGAGCCAGACATGAGAGCAAGCAAGCGAGCCAGATATGAGAGCAAGCGAGCGAGCCAGATATGAGAGCGAGCCAGACATGAGAGCGAGCCAGATAAGAGAGCGATCCAGACAAGAGAGCAAGCGAGCGAGCCAGATATGAGAGCGAGCAAGCCAGACATGAGAGCAAGCGAGCGAGCCAGATATGAGAGCGAGCGAGCCAGATATGCAAGCGAGCGAGCCAGATAAGAGAGCGAACCAGACAAGAGAGCAAGCGAGCGAGCCAGATATGAGAGCGAGCGAGCCAGACATGAGAGCAAGCGAGCGAGCCAGATATGAGAGCGAGCGAGCCAGACATGAGAGCAAGCGAGCGAGCCAGATATGAGAGCGAGCGAGACAGACATGAGAGCAAGCGAGCGAGCAAGATATGAGAGCGAGCGAGCCAGACATGAGAGCAAGCGGGCGAGCCAGATATGAGAGCGAGTGAGCCAGACATGATAGCAAGCCAGCGAGAAAGATATGAGATCGAGCGAACCAGACATGAGAACAAGCGAGCGAGCAAGATATGAGATCGAGCGAGCCAGATATGCGAGCAAGTCAGATAAGAGAGCGAGCCAGACAAGAGAGCAAGTGAGCGAGCCAGATATGAGAGCAAGCGAGCGAGCCAGATATGAGAGCGAGCGAGATAAGAGAGCGAGCCAGACAAGAGAGCAAGCGAGCGAGCCAGATATGAGAGCAAGAGAGCGAGCCAGATATGAGAGCGAGCGAGCCAGACATGAGAGCAAGCGAGCGAGCCAGATATGAGAGCGAGCCAGACATGAGAGCAAGCGAGCGAGCCAGATATGAGAGCAAGCAAGCGAGCCAGATATGAGAGCGAGCCAGACATGAGAGCAAGCGAGCGAGCCAGATATGAGAACGAGCCAGACATGAGAGCAAGCGAGCGAGCCAGACATAAGAGCAAGCGAGCCAGACATGAGAGCAAGCGAGCGAGCCAGATATGAGAGCAAGCGAGCCAGACATGAGAGCAAGCGAGCGAGCCAGATATGAGAGCGAGCCAGACAAGAGAGCAAGTGAGCGAGCCAGATATGAGAGCAAGCGAGCGAGCCAGATATGAGAGCGAGCGAGATAAGAGAGCGAGTCAGACAAGAGAGCAAGCGAGCGAGCCAGATATGAGAGCAAGAGAGCGAGCCAGATATGAGAGCGAGCGAGCCAGACATGAGAGCAAGCGAGCGAGCCAGATATGAGAGCGAGCCAGACATGAGAGCAAGCGAGCGAGCCAGATATGAGAGCGAGCGAGACAGACATCAGAGCAAGCGAGCGAGCAAGATATGAGAGCGAGCGAGCCAGACATGAGAGCAAGCGAGCGAGCCAGATATGAGAGCGAGCCAGACATGAGAGCAAGCGAGCGAGCCAGACATAAGAGCAAGCGAGCCAGACATGAGAGCAAGCGAGCGAGCCAGATATGAGAGCAAGCGAGCCAGACATGAGAGCAAGCGAGCGAGCCAGATATGAGAGCGAGCCAGACATGAGAGCAAGCGAGCGAGCCAGATATGAGAGAGAGTGAGCCAGACATGAGAGCAAGCAAGCGAGCCAGATATGAGAGCGAGCCAGACATGAGAGCAAGCGAGCGAGCCAGATATGAGAGCGAGCCAGACATGAGAGCAAGCGAGCGAGCCAGACATAAGAGCAAGCGAGCCAGACATGAGAGCAAGCGAGCGAGCCAGATATGAGAGCAAGCGAGCCAGACATGAGAGCAAGCGAGCGAGCCAGATATGAGAGCGAGCCAGACATGAGAGCAAGCGAGCGAGCCAGATATGAGAGCAAGCGAGCGAGCCAGATATGAGAGCAAGCAAGCGAGCCAGATATGAGAGCGAGCCAGACATGAGAGCAAGTGAGCGAGCAAGATATGAGAGCGAGCCAGATAAGAGAGCGAACAAGACAAGAGAGCAAGCGAGCGAGCCAGATATGAGAGCGAGGGAGCCAGACATGAGAGCGAGCCAGACTTGAGAGCAAGCGAGCGAGCAAGATATGAGAGCGAGCGAGCCAGACATGAGAGCAAGCGAGCGAGCCAGATATGAGAGCGAGTGAGCCAGACATGAGAGCAAGCGAGCGAGCAAGATATGAGATCGAGCGAGCCAGATATGCGAGCAAGTCAGATAAGAGAGCGAGCCAGACAAGAGAGCAAGTGAGCGAGCCAGATATGAGAGCAAGCGAGCGAGCCAGATATGAGAGCGAGCGAGATAAGAGAGCGAGCCAGACAAGAGAGCAAGCGAGCCAGATATGAGAGCGAGGGAGCCAGATATGCGAGCGAGCGAGCCTGATAAGAGAGTGAGCCAGACAAGAGAGCAAGCGAGCGTGCCAGATATGCAAACGAGCGAGCCAGATAAGAGAGCGAACCAGACAAGAGAGCAAGCGAGCGAGCCAGATATGAGAGCAAGCGAGCGAGCCAGATATGAGAGCAAGCGAGCCAGACATGAGAGCAAGCGAGCGAGCAAGATATGAGAGCGAGCCAAATAAGAGAGCGAACAAGACAAGAGAGCAAGCGAGCGAGCCAGATATGAGAGCGAGGGAGCCAAACATGAGAGCGAGCGAGCCAGACATGAGAGCAAGCGAGCGAGCAAGATATGAGAGCGAGCGAGCCAGACATGAGAGCAAGCGAGCGAGCCAGATATGAGAGCAAGTGAGCCAGACATGAGAGCAAGCGAGCGAGCAAGATATGAGATCGAGCGAGCCAGATATGCGAGCAAGTCAGATAAGAGAGCGAGCCAGACAAGAGAGCAAGTGAGCGAGCCACATATGAGAGCAAGCGAGCGAGCCAGATATGAGAGCGAGCGAGATAAGAGAGCGAGCCAGACATGAGAGCAAGCGAGCGAGCAAGATATGAGAGCGAGCGAGCCAGACATGAGAGCAAGCGAGCGAGCCAGACATGAGTGCAAGCCAGCGAGAAAGATATGAGATCGAGCGAGCCAGTTATGCGAGCGAGCCAGATAAGAGAGCGAGCCAGACAAGAGAGCAAGTGAGCGAGCCAGATATGAGAGCAAGCGAGCGAGCCAAAAATGAGAGCAAGCGAGATAAGAGAGCGAGCCAGACAAGAGAGCAAGCGAGCGAGCCAGATATGAGAGCAAGCGAGCGAGCCAGATATGAGAGCGAGGGAGGCAGATATGCGAGCGAGCGAGCCAGATAAGAGAGTGAGCCAGACATGAGAGCAAGCGAGCGAGCAAGATATGAGATCGAGCGAGCCAGATATGCGAGCAAGTCAGATAAGAGAGCGAGACAGACAAGAGAGCAAGTGAGCGAGCCAGATATGAGAGCAAGCGAGCGAGCCAGATATAAGAGCAAGCGAGCGAGCCAGATATGAGAGCAAGCGAGCCAGATAAGAGAGCGAATCAGACAAGAGAGCAAGCGAGCGAGCCAGATATGAGAGCGAGCGAGCCAGACATGAGAGCAAGCGAGCGAGCCAGATATGAGAGCGAGCGAGCCAGACATGAGAGGAAGCGAGCGAGCCAGATATGAGAGCGAGCGAGACAGACATGAGAGCAAGCGAGCGAGCCAGATATGAAAGCGAGGGAGCCAGACATGAGAGCAAGCGAGCGAGCCAGATATGAGAGTTAGCGAGCCAGACATGAGAGCAAGCGAGCGAGCCAGATATGAGAGCGAGCGAGCCAGACATGAGAGCAAGCGAGCGAGCCAGATATGAGAGCGAGCGAGCCAGACATGAGAGCAAGTGAGCCAGATATGAGTGCGAGTGAGCCAGACATGAGAGCAAGCGAGCGAGCAAGATATGAGATCGAGCGAGCCAGATATGCGAGCAAGTCAGATAAGAGAGCGAGCCAGACAAGAGAGCAAGTGAGCGAGCCAGATATGAGAGCAAGCGAGCGAGCCAGATATGAGAGCAAGCGAGTGAGCCAGATATGAGAGCGAGCGAGATAAGAGAGCGAGCCAGACAAGAGAGCAAGCGAGCGAGCCAGATATGAGAGCAAGCGAGCGAGCCAGATATGAGAGCGAGCGAGCCAGACATGAGAGCAAGCGAGCGAGCCAAATATGAGAGCGAGCCAGACATGAGAGCGAGCCAGATATGAGAGCGAGCCAGATAAGAGAGCGAGCCAGACAAGAGAGCAAGTGAGCGAGCCAGATATGAGAGCAAACGAGCGAGCCAGATATGAGAGCTAGCGAGCGAGCCAGATATGAGAGCGAGCGAGATAAGAGAGCGAGCCAGACAAGCGAGCAAGCGAGCGAGCCAGATATGAGAGCAAGCGAGCGAGCCAGATATGAGAGCAAGCGAGCCAGATAAGAGAGCGAACCAGACAAGAGAGCAAGCGAGCGAGCCAGATATGAGAGCGAGTGAGCCAGATATGAGAGCGAGCCAGACATGAGAGCAAGCTTGCAAGCAAGATATGAGAGCGAGCCAGATAAGAGAGCGAACCAGACAAGAGAGCAAGCGAGCGAGCCAGATATGAGAGCGAGCGAGCCAGACATGAGAGCGAGCCAGACATGAGAGCAAGCTTGCAAGCAAGATATGAGAGCGAGCCAGATAAGAGAGCGAACCAGACAAGAGAGCATGCCAGCCAGCCAGATATGAGAGCGAGCGAGCCAGACATGAGATAAAGCGAGCGAGCCAGATATGAGAGCGAGCGAGCCAGACATGAGAGCAAGCGAGCGAGCAAGATATGAGAGCGAGCGAGCCAGACATGAGAGCTAGCGAGCGAGCCAGATATGAGAGCGAGCGAGCCAGACATGAGAGCAAGCGAGCGAGACAGATATGAGAGTGAGCGAGCCAGACAGGAGAGCAAGCGAGCGAGCCAGATATGAGAGTGAGCGATCCAGACACGAGAGCAAGCGAGCGAGCAAGATATGAGAGCGAGCGAGCCAGACATGAGAGCAAGCGAGCCAGATATGAAAGCGAGTGAGCCAGACATGAGAGCAAGCGAGCAAGCAAGATATGAGAGGAAGCGAGCGAGCCAGATGAGAGCAAGCGAGCGAGCCAGATATGCGAGCGAGCGAGCCAGATAAGAGAGTGAGCCAGACAAGAGAGCAAGCGAGCGAGCCAGATATGAGAGCGATCCAGACAAGAGAGCAAGCGAGCGAGCAAGATATGAGAGCGAGCGAGCCAGACATGAGAGCAAGTGAGCAAGATATGAGAGCGAGTGAGCCAGACATGAGAGCAAGCGAGCGAGAAAGATATGAGATCGAGCGAGCCAGATATGCGAGCAAGTCAGATAAGAGAGCGAGCCAGACAAGAGAGCAAGTGAGCGAGCCAGATATGACAGCAAGCGAGCGAGCCAGATATGAGAGCGAGCCAGACATGAGAGCGAGCCAGATATGAGAGCGAGCCAGATAAGAGAGCGAGCCAGACAAGAGAGCAAGTGAGCGAGCCAGATATGAGAGCAAACGAGCGAGCCAGATATGAGAGCTAGCGAGCGAGCCAGATATGAGAGCGAGCGAGATAAGAGAGCGAGCCAAACAAGAGAGCAAGCGAGCGAGCCAGATATGAGAGCAAGCGAGCGAGCCAGATGAGAGCAAGCGAGCAAGCCAGATATGCGAGCGAGCGAGCCAGATAAGAGAGCGAGCCAGACAAGAGAGCAAGTGAGCGAGCCAGATATGAGAGCAAGCGATCGAGCCAGATATGAGAGCAAGCGAGCGAGCCAGATATGAGAGCGAGCCAGATAAGAGAGCGAACAAGACAAGAGAGCAAGCGAGCGAGCCAGATATGAGAGCGAGGGAGCCAGACATGAGAGCGAGCGAGCCAGACATGAGAGCAAGCGAGCGAGCAAGATATGAGAGCGAGCGAGCCAGACATGAGAGCAAGCGAGCGAGCCAGATATGAGAGCGAGTGAGCCAGACATGAGAGCAAGCGAGTGAGCAAGATATGAGATCGAGCGAGCCAGATATGCGAGCAAGTCAGATAAGAGAGCGAGCCAGACAAGAGAGCAAGTGAGCGAGCCAGATATGAGAGCAAGCGAGCGAGCCAGATATGAGAGCGAGCGAGATAAGAGAGCGAGCCAGACAAGAGAGCAAGCGAGCCAGATATGAGAGCAAGCGAGCGAGCCAGATATGAGAGCGAGGGAGCCAGATATGCGAGCGAGCGAGCCAGATAAGAGAGTGAGCCAGACAAGAGAGCAAGCGAGCGAGCCAGATATGCAAGCGAGCGAGCCAGATAAGAGAGCGAACCAGATAAGAGAGCAAGCGAGCGAGCCAGATATGAGAGCAAGCGAGCGAGCCAGATATGAGAGCGAGCGAGATAAGAGAGCGAGCCAGACAAGAGAGCAAGCGAGCGAGCCAGATATGAGAGCAAGCGAGCGAGCCAGATGAGAGCAAGCGAGCAAGCCAGATATGCGAGCGAGCGAGCCAGATAAGAGAGCGAGTCAGACAAGAGAGCAAGCGAGCGAGCCAGATATGCGAGCGAGCGAGCCAGATATGAGAGCGAGCGAGCCAAACATGAGAGCAAGCGAACGAGCCAGGTATGAGAGCAAGTGAGCCAGACATGAGAGCAATCGAGCGAGCCAGATATGAGAGCGAGCGAGCCAGACATGAGAGCAAGCGAGCGAGCCAGATATGAGAGCGAGTGAGCCAGACATGAGAGCAAGCGAGCGAGCCAGATATGAGAGCGAGCCAGACATGAGAGCAAGCGAGCGAGCCAGATATGAGAGCGAGCGAGCCAGACATGAGAGCAAGCGAGCGAGCCAGATATGAGAACGAGCCAGACATGAGAGCAAGCGAGCGAGCAAGATATGAGAGCGAGCCAGATAAGAGAGCGATCCAGACAAGAGAGCAAGCGAGCGAGCCAGATATGAGAGCGAGCAAGCCAGACATGAGAGCAAGCGAGCGAGCCAGATATGAGAGCGAGCGAGCCAGATATGCAAGCGAGCGAGCCAGATAAGAGAGCGAACCAGACAAGAGAGCAAGCGAGCGAGCCAGATATGAGAGCGAGCGAGCCAGACATGAGAGCAAGCGAGCGAGCCAGATATGAGAGCGAGCGAGCCAGACATGAGAGCAAGCGAGCGAGCCAGATATGAGAGCGAGCGAGACAGACATGAGAGCAAGCGAGCAAGCAAGATATGAGAGCGAGCGAGCCAGACATGAGAGCAAGTGAGCGAGCCAGATATGAGAGCAAGCGAGCGAGCCAGATATGAGAGCAAGCGAGCGAGCCAGATATGAGAGCGAGCCAGATAAGAGAGCGAACAAGACAAGAGAGCAAGCGAGCGAGCCAGATATGAGAGCGAGGGAGCCAGACATGAGAGCGAGCGAGCCAGACATGAGAGCAAGCGAGCGAGCAAGATATGAGAGCGAGCGAGCCAGACATGAGAGTAAGCGAGCGAGCCAGATATGAGAGCGAGTGAGCCAGACATGAGAGCAAGCGAGCGAGCAAGATATGAGATCGAGCGAGCCAAATATGCGAGCAAGTCAGATAAGAGAGCGAGTCAGACAAGAGAGCAAGTGAGCGAGCCAGATGTGAGAGCAAGCGAATGAGCCAGATATGAGAGCGAGCGAGATAAGAGAGCGAGCCAGACAAGAGAGCAAGCGAGCCAGATATGAGAGCAAGCGAGCGAGCCAGATATGAGAGCGAGGGAGCCAGATATGCAAGCGAGCGAGCCAGATAAGAGAGCGAACCAGATAAGAGAGCAAGCGAGCGAGCCAGATATGAGAGCAAGCGAGCGAGCCAGATATGAGAGCGAGCGAGATAAGAGAGCGAGCCAGACAAGAGAGCAAGCGAGCGAGCCAGATATGAGAGCAAGCGAGCGAGCCAGATGAGAGCAAGCGAGCAAGCCAAATATGCGAGCGAGCGAGCCAGATAAGAGAGCGAGTCAGACAAGAGAGCAAGCGAGCGAGCCAGATATGCGAGCGAGCGAGCCAGATATGAGAGCGAGTGAGCCAAACAATAGAGCAAGCGAGCGAGCCGGGTATGAGAGCAAGTGAGCCAGACATGAGAGCAATCGAGCGAGCCAGATATGAGAGCGAGCGAGCCAGACATGAGAGCAAGCGAGCGAGCCAGATATGAGAGCAAGCGAGCCAGACATGAGAGCAAGCGAGCGAGCCAGATATGAGAGCGAGCCAGACATGAGAGCGAGCCAGATATGAGAGCGAGCGAGCCAGACATGAGAGCAATCGAGCGAGCCAGATATGAGAGCGAGCGAGCCAGACATGAGAGCAAGCGAGCGAGTCAGATATGAGAGCAAGCGAGCCAGACATGAGAGCAAGCGAGCGAGCCAGATATGAGAGCGAGCGAGCCAGACATGAGAGCAAGCGAGCGAGTCAGATATGAGAGCAAGCGAGCCAGACATGAGAGCAAGCGAGCGAGCCAGATATGAGAGCGAGCCAGACATGAGAGCGAGCCAGATATGAGAGCGAGCCAGATAAGAGAGCGAGCCAGACAAGAGAGCAAGCGAGCGAGCCAGATATGAGAGCGAGTGAGCCAGACATGAGAGCAATCGAGCGAGCCAGATATTAGAGCGAGCGAGCCAGACATGAGAGCAAGCGAGCGAGCCAGATATGAGAGCAAGCGAGTGAGCCAGATATGAGAGCGAGCGAGATAAGAGAGCGAGCCAGACAAGAGAGCAAGCGAGCCAGATATGAGAGCAAGCGAGCGAGCCAGATATGAGAGCGAGGGAGCCAGATATGCGAGCGAGCGAGCCAGATAAGAGAGTGAGCCAGACAAGAGAGCAAGCGAGCGAGCCAGATATGCAAGCGAGCGAGCCAAATAAGAGAGTGAACCAGATAAGAGAGCAAGCGAGCGAGCCAGATATGAGAGCAAGCGAGCGAGCCAGATATGAGAGCGAGCGAGATAAGAGAGCGAGCCAGACAAGAGAGCAAGCGAGCGAGCCAGATATGAGAGCAAGCGAGCGAGCCAGATGAGAGCAAGCGAGCAAGCCAAATATGCGAGCGAGCGAGCCAGATAAGAGAGCGAGTCAGACAAGAGAGCAAGCGAGCGAGCCAGATATGAGAGCGAGCGAGCCAGATATGAGAGCGAGTGAGCCAAACATGAGAGCAAGCGAGCGAGCCAGGTATGAGAGCAAGTGAGCCAGACATGAGAGCAATCGAGCGAGCCAGATATGAGAGCGAGCGAGCCAGACATGAGAGCAAGCGAGCGAGCCAGATATGAGAGCGAGCGAGCCAGACATGAGAGCAAGCGAGCGAGCCAGGTATGAGAGCAAGTGAGCCAGACATGAGAGCAATCGAGCGAGCCAGATATGAGAGCGAGCGAGCCAGACATGAGAGCAAGCGAGCGAGTCAGATATGAGAGCAAGCGAGCCAGACATGAGAGCAAGCGAGCGAGCCAGATATGAGAGCGAGCCAGACATGAGAGCGAGCCAGATATGAGAGCGAGCCAGATAAGAGAGCGAGCCAGACAAGAGAGCAAGCGAGCGAGCCAGATATGAGAGCGAGTGAGCCAGACATGAGAGCAAGCGAGCGAGCCAGATATGAGAGCGAGCGAGCCAGACATGAGAGCAAGCGAGCGACCCAGATATGAGAGCGAGACAGACATGAGAGCAAGCGAGCGAGCAAGATATGAGAGCGAGCGAGCCAGACATGAGAGCAAGCGAGCGAGCCAGATATGAGAGCGAGTGAGCCAGACATGAGGGCAAGCCAGCGAGAAAGATTTGAGATCGAGCGAACCAGACATGAGAGCAAGCGAGCGAGCAAGATATGAGATCGAGCGAGCCAGATATGCGAGCAAGTCAGATAAGAGAGCGAGCCTGACAAGAGAGCAAGTGAGCGAGCCAGATATGAGAGCAAGCGAGCGACCCAGATATGAGAGCGAGCGAGGTAAGAGAGCGAGCCAGACAAGAGAGCAAGCGAGCGAGCCAGATATGAGAGCAAGCGAGCGAGCCAGATATGAGAGCAAGCGAGCGAGCCAGATATGAGAGCAAGCGAGCGAGCCAGATATGAGAGCGAGCGAGCCAGACATGAGAGCAAGCGAGCGAGCCAGATATGAGAGCGAGCCAGACATGAGAGCAAGCGAGCGAGGCAGATATGAGAGCGAGCGAGACAGACAAGAGAGCAAGCGAGCAAGCAAGATATGAGAGCGAGCGAGCCAGACATGAGAGCAAGCGAGCGAGCCAGATATGAGAGCAAGTGAGCCAAACATGAGAGCAAGCCAGCGAGAAAGATATGAGATCGAGCGAGCCAGTTATGCGAACGAAACAGATAAGAGAGCGAGCCAGACAAGAGAGCAAGTGAGCGAGCCAGATATGAGAGCAAGCGAGCGAGCCAGATATGAGAGCAAGCGAGCAAGCCAGATATGAGAGCGAGCCAGATAAGAGAGCGAACAAGACAAGAGAGCAAGCGAGCGAGCCAGATATGAGAGCGAGGGAGCCAGACATGAGAGCGAGCGAGCCAGACATGAGAGCAAGCGAGCGAGCAAGATATGAGAGCGAGCGAGCCAGACAAGAGAGCAAGCGAGCGAGCCAGATATGAGAGCAAGCGAGCGCGCCAGATATGAGAGCAAGCGAGCGAGCCAGATATGAGAGCAAGCGAGCGAGCCAGATATGAGAGCGAGCGAGCCAGACATGAGAGCAAGCGAGCGAGCCAGATATGAGAGCGAGCCAGACATGAGAGCAAGCGAGCGAGGCAGATATGAGAGCGAGCGAGACAGACATGAGAGCAAGCGAGCAAGCAAGATATGAGAGCGAGCGAGCCAGACATGAGAGCAAGCGAGCGAGCCAGATATGAGAGCAAGTGAGCCAAACATGAGAGCAAGCCAGCGAGAAAGATATGAGATCGAGCGAGCCAGTTATGCGAACGAGCCAGATAAGAGAGCGAGCCAGACAGGAGAGAAAGTGAGCGAGCCAGATATGAGAGCAAGCGAGCGAGCCAGATATGAGAGCAAGCGAGCAAGCCAGATATGAGAGCGAGCCAGTTAAGAGAGCGAACAAGACAAGAGAGCAAGCGAGCGAGCCAGATATGAGAGCGAGGGAGCCAGACATGAGAGCGAGCGAGCCAGACATGAGAGCAAGCGAGCGAGCAAGATATGAGAGCGAGCGAGCCAGACATGAGAGCAAGCGAGCGAGCCAGATATGAGAGCGAGTGAGCAAGACATGAGAGCAAGCGAGCGAGCAAGATATGAGATCGAGCGAGCCAGATATGCGAGCAAGTCAGATAAGAGAGCGAGCCAGACAAGAGAGCAAGTGAGCGAGCCAGATATGAGAGCGAGCGAGCCAGACATGAGAGCAAGCGAGCGAGCCAGGTATGAGAGCAAGTGAGCCAGACAAGAGAGCAATCGAGCGAGCCAGATATGAGAGCAAGCGAGCGAGCCAGATATGAGAGCAAGCGAGCGAGCCAGATATGAGAGCGAGTCAGATAAGAGAGCGACAAGACAAGAGAGCAAGCGAGCGAGCCAGATATGAGAGCGAGGGAGCCAGACATGAGAGCGAGCGAGCCAGACATGAGAGCAATCGAGCGAGCCAGATATGAGAGCAAGCAAGCGAGCCAGATATGAGAGCAAGCGAGCGAGCCAGTTATGCGAGCGAGCCAGATATGAGAGCGAGCGAGCCAGACATGAGAGCAAGCGAGCGAGCCAGATATGAGAGCGAGTGAGCCAGACATGAGAGCAAGCGAGCGAGCCAAATATGAGAGCGAGCCAGACATGAGAGCGAGCCAGATATGAGAGCGAGCCAGATAAGAGAGCGAGCCAGACAAGAGAGCAAGTGAGCGAGCTAGATATGAGAGCAAACGAGCGAGCCAGATATGAGAGCTAGCGAGCGAGCCAGATATGAGAGCGAGCGAGATAAGAGAGCGAGCCAGACAAGAGAGCAAGCGAGCGAGCCAGATATGAGAGCAAGCGAGCGAGCCAGATGAGAGCAAGCGAGCAAGCCAGATATGCGAGCGAGCGAGCCAGATAAGAGAGCGAGCCAGACAAGAGAGCAAGCGAGCGAGCCAGATATGCGAGCGAGCGAGCCAGATATGAGAGAGAGCGAGCCAGACATGAGAGCAAGCGAGCAAGGCAGGTATGAGAGCAAGCGAGCCAGACATGAGAGCAATCGAGCGAGCCAGATATGAGAGCGAGCGAGCCAGACATGAGAGCAAGCGAGCGAGCCAGATATGAGAGCGAGTGAGCCAGACATGAGAGCAAGCGAGCGAGCCAAATATGAGAGCGAGCCAGACATGAGAGCGAGCCAGATATGAGAGCGAGCCAGATAAGAGAGCGAGCCAGACAAGAGAGCAAGTGAGTGAGCCAGATATGAGAGCAAACGAGCGAGCCAGATATGAGAGCAAGCGAGCGAGCCAGATATGAGAGCGAGCGAGATAAGAGAGCGAGCCAGACAAGAGAGCAAGCGAGCGAGCCAGATATGAGAGCAAGCGAGCGAGCCAGATGAGAGCAAGCGAGCGAGCCAGATATGCGAGCGAGCGAGCCAGATAAGAGAGCAAGCCAGACAAGAGAGCAAGCGAGCGAGCCAGATATGCGAGCGAGCAAGCCAGATAAGAGAGTGAGCTAGACAAGAGAGCAAGCAAGTGAGCCAGATATGCGAGCGAGCGAGCCAGATATGAGAGCGAGCGAGCCAGACATGAGAGCAAGCGAGTGATCTAGGTATGAGAGCAAGTGAGCCAGAAATGAGTGCAATCGAGCGAGCCAGATATGAGAGCGAGCGAGCCAGACATGAGAGCAAGCGAGCGAGCCAGATATGAGAGCGATCGAGCCAGACATGAGAGCAAGCAAGCGAGCCAGATATGAGAGCGAGCCAGACATGAGAGCAAGCGAGCGAGCCAGATATGAGAGCGAGCCAGACATGAGAGCAAGCGAGCGAGCAAGATATGAGAGCGAGCCAGATAAGAGAGCGATCCAGACAAGAGAGCGAGCCAGATATGAGAGCGAGCCAGATAAGAGAGCGAGCCAGACAAGAGAGCAAGCGAGCGAGCCAGATATGAGAGCGAGTGAGCCAGACATGAGAGCAAGCGAGCGAGCCAGATATGAGAGCGAGCGAGCCAGACATGAGAGCAAGCGAGCGACCCAGATATGAGAGCGAGACAGACATGAGAGCAAGCGAGCGAGCAAGATATGAGAGCGAGCGAGCCAGACATGAGAGCAAGCGAGCGAGCCAGATATGAGAGCGAGTGAGCCAGACATGAGGGCAAGCCAGCGAGAAAGATTTGAGATCGAGCGAACCAGACATGAGAGCAAGCGAGCGAGCAAGATATGAGATCGAGCGAGCCAGATATGCGAGCAAGTCAGATAAGAGAGCGAGCCTGACAAGAGAGCAAGTGAGCGAGCCAGATATGAGAGCAAGCGAGCGACCCAGATATGAGAGCGAGCGAGGTAAGAGAGCGAGCCAGACAAGAGAGCAAGCGAGCGAGCCAGATATGAGAGCAAGCGAGCGAGCCAGATATGAGAGCAAGCGAGCGAGCCAGATATGAGAGCAAGCGAGCGAGCCAGATATGAGAGCGAGCGAGCCAGACATGAGAGCAAGCGAGCGAGCCAGATATGAGAGCGAGCCAGACATGAGAGCAAGCGAGCGAGGCAGATATGAGAGCGAGCGAGACAGACAAGAGAGCAAGCGAGCAAGCAAGATATGAGAGCGAGCGAGCCAGACATGAGAGCAAGCGAGCGAGCCAGATATGAGAGCAAGTGAGCCAAACATGAGAGCAAGCCAGCGAGAAAGATATGAGATCGAGCGAGCCAGTTATGCGAACGAAACAGATAAGAGAGCGAGCCAGACAAGAGAGCAAGTGAGCGAGCCAGATATGAGAGCAAGCGAGCGAGCCAGATATGAGAGCAAGCGAGCAAGCCAGATATGAGAGCGAGCCAGATAAGAGAGCGAACAAGACAAGAGAGCAAGCGAGCGAGCCAGATATGAGAGCGAGGGAGCCAGACATGAGAGCGAGCGAGCCAGACATGAGAGCAAGCGAGCGAGCAAGATATGAGAGCGAGCGAGCCAGACAAGAGAGCAAGCGAGTGAGCCAGATATGAGAGCAAGCGAGCGCGCCAGATATGAGAGCAAGCGAGCGAGCCAGATATGAGAGCAAGCGAGCGAGCCAGATATGAGAGCGAGCGAGCCAGACATGAGAGCAAGCGAGCGAGCCAGATATGAGAGCGAGCCAGACATGAGAGCAAGCGAGCGAGGCAGATATGAGAGCGAGCGAGACAGACATGAGAGCAAGCGAGCAAGCAAGATATGAGAGCGAGCGAGCCAGACATGAGAGCAAGCGAGCGAGCCAGATATGAGAGCAAGTGAGCCAAACATGAGAGCAAGCCAGCGAGAAAGATATGAGATCGAGCGAGCCAGTTATGCGAACGAGCCAGATAAGAGAGCGAGCCAGACAGGAGAGAAAGTGAGCGAGCCAGATATGAGAGCAAGCGAGCGAGCCAGATATGAGAGCAAGCGAGCAAGCCAGATATGAGAGCGAGCCAGATAAGAGAGCGAACAAGACAAGAGAGCAAGCGAGCGAGCCAGATATGAGAGCGAGGGAGCCAGACATGAGAGCGAGCGAGCCAGACATGAGAGCAAGCGAGCGAGCAAGATATGAGAGCGAGCGAGCCAGACATGAGAGCAAGCGAGCGAGCCAGATATGAGAGCGAGTGAGCAAGACATGAGAGCAAGCGAGCGAGCAAGATATGAGATCGAGCGAGCCAGATATGCGAGCAAGTCAGATAAGAGAGCGAGCCAGACAAGAGAGCAAGTGAGCGAGCCAGATATGAGAGCGAGCGAGCCAGACATGAGAGCAAGCGAGCGAGCCAGGTATGAGAGCAAGTGAGCCAGACAAGAGAGCAATCGAGCGAGCCAGATATGAGAGCAAGCGAGCGAGCCAGATATGAGAGCAAGCGAGCGAGCCAGATATGAGAGCGAGTCAGATAAGAGAGCGACAAGACAAGAGAGCAAGCGAGCGAGCCAGATATGAGAGCGAGGGAGCCAGACATGAGAGCGAGCGAGCCAGACATGAGAGCAATCGAGCGAGCCAGATATGAGAGCAAGCAAGCGAGCCAGATATGAGAGCAAGCGAGCGAGCCAGTTATGCGAGCGAGCCAGATATGAGAGCGAGCGAGCCAGACATGAGAGCAAGCGAGCGAGCCAGATATGAGAGCGAGTGAGCCAGACATGAGAGCAAGCGAGCGAGCCAAATATGAGAGCGAGCCAGACATGAGAGCGAGCCAGATATGAGAGCGAGCCAGATAAGAGAGCGAGCCAGACAAGAGAGCAAGTGAGCGAGCCAGATATGAGAGCAAACGAGCGAGCCAGATATGAGAGCTAGCGAGCGAGCCAGATATGAGAGCGAGCGAGATAAGAGAGCGAGCCAGACAAGAGAGCAAGCGAGCGAGCCAGATATGAGAGCAAGCGAGCGAGCCAGATGAGAGCAAGCGAGCAAGCCAGATATGCGAGCGAGCGAGCCAGATAAGAGAGCGAGCCAGACAAGAGAGCAAGCGAGCGAGCCAGATATGCGAGCGAGCGAGCCAGATATGAGAGCGAGCGAGCCAGACATGAGAGCAAGCGAGCAAGGCAGGTATGAGAGCAAGCGAGCCAGACATGAGAGCAATCGAGCGAGCCAGATATGAGAGCGAGCGAGCCAGACATGAGAGCAAGCGAGCGAGCCAGATATGAGAGCGAGTGAGCCAGACATGAGAGCAAGCGAGCGAGCCAAATATGAGAGCGAGCCAGACATGAGAGCGAGCCAGATATGAGAGCGAGCCAGATAAGAGAGCGAGCCAGACAAGAGAGCAAGTGAGTGAGCCAGATATGAGAGCAAACGAGCGAGCCAGATATGAGAGCAAGCGAGCGAGCCAGATATGAGAGCGAGCGAGATAAGAGAGCGAGCCAGACAAGAGAGCAAGCGAGCGAGCCAGATATGAGAGCAAGCGAGCGAGCCAGATGAGAGCAAGCGAGCGAGCCAGATATGCGAGCGAGCGAGCCAGATAAGAGAGCAAGCCAGACAAGAGAGCAAGCGAGCGAGCCAGATATGCGAGCGAGCAAGCCAGATAAGAGAGTGAGCTAGACAAGAGAGCAAGCAAGTGAGCCAGATATGCGAGCGAGCGAGCCAGATATGAGAGCGAGCGAGCCAGACATGAGAGCAAGCGAGTGATCTAGGTATGAGAGCAAGTGAGCCAGAAATGAGTGCAATCGAGCGAGCCAGATATGAGAGCGAGCGAGCCAGACATGAGAGCAAGCGAGCGAGCCAGATATGAGAGCGATCGAGCCAGACATGAGAGCAAGCAAGCGAGCCAGATATGAGAGCGAGCCAGACATGAGAGCAAGCGAGCGAGCCAGATATGAGAGCGAGCCAGACATGAGAGCAAGCGAGCGAGCAAGATATGAGAGCGAGCCAGATAAGAGAGCGATCCAGACAAGAGAGCAAGCGAGCGAGCCAGATATGAGAGCGAGCAAGCCAGACATGAGAGCAAGCGAGCGAGCCAGATATGAGAGTGAGCGAGCCAGATATGCAAGCGAGCGAGCCAGATAAGAGAGCGAACCAGACAAGAGAGCAAGCGAGCGAGCCAGATATGAGAGCGAGCGAGCCTGACATGAGAGCAAGCGAGCGAGCCAGATATGAGAGCGAGCGAGCCAGACATGAGAGCAAGCGAGCGAGCCAGATATGAGAGCGAGCGAGACAGACATGAGAGCATGCGAGCAAGCAAGATATGAGAGCGAGCGAGCCAGACATGAGAGCAAGCGAGCGAGCCAGATATGAGAGCGAGTGAGCCAGACATGATAGCAAGCCAGCAAGAAAGATATGAGATCGAGCGAACCAGACATGAGAGCAAGCGAGCGAGCAAGATATGAGATCGAGCGAGCCAGATATGCGAGCAAGTCAGATAAGAGAGCGAGCCAGACAAGAGAGCAAGTGAGCGAGCCAGATATGAGAGCAAGCGAGCGAGCCAGATATGAGAGCAAGCGAGCGACCCAGATATGAGAGCGAGCGAGATAAGAGAGCGAGCCAGACAAGAGAGCAAGCGAGCGAGCCAGATATGAGAGCAAGCGAGCGAGCCAGACATGAGAGCAAGCGAGCGAGTCAGATATGAGAGCGAGCCAGACATGAGAGCAAGCGAGCGAGCCAGATATGAGAGCGAGCGAGACAGACATGAGAGCAAGCGAGCGAGCAAGATATGGGAGCGAGCGAGCCAGACATGAGAGCAAGCGAGCGAGCCAGATATGAGAGCGAGCCAGACATGAGAGCAAGCGAGCGAGCCAGGTGTGAGAGCAAGCGAGCCAGACATGAGAGCAAGCGAGCGAGCCAGATATGAGAGCAAGCGAGCCAGACATGAGAGCAAGCGAGCGAGCCAGATATGAGAGCGAGCCAGACATGAGAGCAAGCGAGCGAGCCAGATATGAGAGCGAGTGAGCCAGACATGAGAGCAAGCAAGCGAGCCAAATATGAGAGCGAGCCAGACATGAGAGCAAGCAAGCGAGCAAGATATGAGAGCGAGCCAGATAAGAGAGCGAACAAGACAAGAGAGCAAGCGAGCGAGCCAGATATGAGAGCGAGGGAGCCAGATATGAGAGCGAGCGAGCCAGACATGAGAGCAAGCGAGCGAGCAAGATATGAGAGCGAGCGAGCCAGACATGAGAGCAAGCGAGCGAGCCAGATATGAGAGCGAGTGAGCCAGACATGAGAGCAAGCGAGCGAGCAAGATATGAGATCGAGCGAGCCAGATATGCGAGCAAGTCAGATAAGAGAGCGAGCCAGACTAGAGAGCAAGTGAGCGAGCCAAATATGAGAGCAAGCGAGCGAGCCAGATATGAGAGCGAGCGAGATAAGAGAGCGAGCCAGACATGAGAGCAAGCGAGCGAGCAAGATATGAGAGCGAGCGAGCCAGACATGAGAGCAAGCGAGCGAGCCAGATATGAGAGCGAGTGAGCCAGACATGAGTGCAAGCCAGCGAGAAAGATATGAGATAGAGCGAGCCAGTTATGCGAGCGAGCCAGATAAGAGAGCGAGCCAGACATGAGAGCAAGCGAGCGAGCCAGGTGTGAGAGCAAGCGAGCCAGACATGAGAGCAAGCGAGCGAGCCAGATATGAGAGCAAGCGAGCCAGACATGAGAGCAAGCGAGCGAGCCAGATATGAGAGCGAGCCAGACATGAGAGCAAGCGAGCGAGCCAGATATGAGAGCGAGTGAGCCAGACATGAGAGCAAGCAAGCGAGCCAGATATGAGAGCGAGCCAGACATGAGAGCAAGCGAGCGAGCAAGATATGAGAGCGAGCCAGATAAGAGAGCGAACAAGACAAGAGAGCAAGCGAGCGAGCCAGATATGAGAGCGAGGGAGCCAGACATGAGAGCGAGCGAGCCAGACATGAGAGCAAGCGAGCGAGCCAGATATGAGAGCGAGCCAGACATGAGAGCAAGCGAGCGAGCCAGATATGAGAGAGAGTGAGCCAGACATGAGAGCAAGGAAGCGAGCCAGATATGAGAGCGAGCCAGACATGAGAGCAAGCGAGCAAGATATGAGAGCGAGCCAGATAAGAGAGCGAACCAGACAAGAGAGCAAGCGAGCGAGCCAGATATGAGAGCGAGGGAGCCAGACATGAGAGCAAGCGAGCGAGCCAGATGTGAAAGTGAGCGAGCCAGACATGAGAGCAAGCGAGCGAGCCAGATATGAGAGAGAGCGAGCCAGACATGAGAGCAAGCTAGCGAGCAAGATATGAGAGCGAGCGAGCCAGACATGAGAGCAAGCGAGCCAGATATGAGAGCGAGTGAGCCAGACATGAGAGCAAGCAAGCGAGCCAGATATGAGAGCGAGCCAGACATGAGAGCAAGCGAGCGAGCCAGATATGAGAGCGAGCCAGACATGAGAGCAAGCGAGCGAGCAAGATATGAGAGCGAGCCAGATAAGAGAGCGATCCAGACAAGAGAGCAAGCGAGCGAGCCAGATATGAGAGCGAGCAAGCCAGACATGAGAGCAAGCGAGCGAGCCAGATATGAGAGCGAGCGAGACAGATATGCAAGCGAGCGAGCCAGATAAGAGAGCGAACCAGACAAGAGAGCAAGCGAGCGAGCCAGATATGAGAGCGAGCGAGCCAGACATGAGAGCAAGCGAGCGAGCCAGATATGAGAGCGAGTGAGCCAGACATGAGAGCAAGCGAGCGAGCCAAATATGAGAGCGAGCCAGACATGAGAGCGAGCCAGATATGAGAGCGAGCCAGATAAGAGAGCGAGCCAGACAAGAGAGCAAGTGAGCGAGCCAGATATGAGAGCAAACGAACGAGCCAGATATGAGAGCAAGCGAGCGAGCCAGATATGAGAGCAAGCGAGCCAGACATGAGAGCAAGCGAGCGAGCCAGATATGAGAGCGAGCCAGACATGAGAGCAAGCGAGCGAGCAAGATATGAGAGCGAGCCAGATAAGAGAGCGATCCAGACAAGAGAGCAAGCGAGCGAGCCAGATATGAGAGCGAGCAAGCCAGACATGAGAGCAAGCGAGCGAGCCAGATATGAGAGCGAGCGAGCCAGATATGCAAGCGAGCGAGCCAGATAAGAGAGCGAACCAGACAAGAGAGCAAGCGAGCGAGCCAGATATGAGAGCGAGCGAGCCAGACATGAGAGCAAGCGAGCGAGCCAGATATGAGAGCGAGCGAGCCAGACATGAGAGCAAGCGAGCGAGCCAGATATGAGAGCGAGTGAGACAGACATGAGAGCAAGCGAGCGAGCAAGATATGAGAGCGAGCGAGCCAGACATGAGAGCAAGCGAGCGAGCCAGATATGAGAGCGAGTGAGCCAGACATGATAGCAAGCCAGCGAGAAAGATATGAGATCGAGCGAACCAGACATGAGAGCAAGCGAGCGAGCAAGATATGAGATCGAGCGAGATAAGAGAGCGAGCCAGACAAGAGAGCAAGCGAGCGAGCCAGATATGAGTGCAAGCGAGCGAGCCAGATATGAGAGCGAGCGAGCCAGACATGAGAGCAAGCGAGCGAGCCAGATATGAGAGCGAGCCAGACATGAGAGCAGGCGAGCGAGCCAGATATGAGAGCGAGCGAGACAGACATCAGAGCAAGCGAGCGAGCAAGATATGAGAGCGAGCGAGCCAGACATGAGAGCAAGCGAACGAGCCAGATATGAGAGCGAGCCAGACATGAGAGCAAGCGAGCGAGCCAGATATGAGAGCAAGCAAGCGAGCCAGATATGTGAGCGAGCCAGATATGAGAGCAAGCGAGCGAGCCAGATATGAGAGCGAGCGAGATAAGAGAGCGAGCCAGACAAGAGAGCAAGCGAGCCAGATATGAGAGCGAGGGAGCCAGATATGCGAGCGAGCGAGCCAGATAAGAGAGTGAGCCAGACAAGAGAGCAAGCGAGCGAGCCAGATATGCAAACGAGCGAGCCAGATAAGAGAGCGAACCAGACAAGAGAGCAAGCGAGCGAGCCAGATATGAGAGCAAGCGAGCGAGCCAGATATGAGAGCAAGCGAGCCAGACATGAGAGCAAGCGAGCGAGCCTGATATGAGAGCGAGCCAGACATGAGAGCAAGCGAGCGAGCCAGATATGAGAGCGAGTGAGCCAGACATGAGAGCAAGCAAGCGAGCCAGATATGAGAGCCAGCCAGACATGAGAGCAAGCGAGCGAGCAAGATATGAGAGCGAGCAAGATAAGAGAGCGAACAAGACAAGAGAGCAAGCGAGCGAGCCAGATATGAGAGCGAGGGAGCCAAACATGAGAGCGAGCGAGCCAGACATGAGAGCAAGCGAGCGAGCAAGATATGAGAGCGAGCGAGCCAGACATGAGAGCAAGCGAGCGAGCCAGATATGAGAGCGAGTGAGCCAGACATGAGAGCAAGCGAGCGAGCAAGATATGAGATCGAGCGAGCCAGATATGCGAGCAAGTCAGATAAGAGAGCGAGCCAGACAAGAGAGCAAGTGAGCGAGCCACATATGAGTGCAAGCGAGCGAGCCAGATATGAGAGCGAGCGAGATATGAGAGCGAGCCAGACATGAGAGCAAGCGAGCGAGCAAGATATGAGAGCGAGCGAGCCAGACATGAGAGCAAGCGAGCGAGCCAGAAATGAGAGCGAGTGAGCCAGACATGAGTGCAAGCCAGCGAGAAAGATATAAGATCGAGCGAGCCAGTTATGCGAGCGAGCCAGATAAGAGAGCGAGCCAGACAAGAGCGCAAGTGAGCGAGCCAGATATGAGAGCAAGCGAGCGAGCCAAAAATGAGAGCAAGCGAGCGAGCCAGATATGAGAGCGAGCGAGATAAGAGAGCGAGCCAGACAAGAGAGCAAGCGAGCGAGCCAGATATGAGAGCAAGCGAGCGAGCCAGATATGAGAGCGAGGGAGGCAGATATGCGAGCGAGCGAGCCAGATAAGAGAGTGAGCCAGACAAGAGAGCAAGTGAGCGAGCCAGATATGCGAGCGAGCGAGCCAGATATGAGAGCGAGCGAGCCAGACATGAGAGCAAGCGAGCTAGCCAGGTGTGAGAGCAAGCGAGCCAGACATGAGAGCAAGCGAGCGAGCCATATATGAGAGCAAGCGAGCCAGACATGAGAGCAAGCGAGCAAGCCAGATATGAGAGCGATCGAGCCAGACATGAGAGCAAGCGAGCGAGCCAGATATGAGAGTTAGCGAGCCAGAAATGAGAGCAAGCGAGCGAGCCAGATATGAGAGCGAGCGAGCCAGACATGAGAGCAAGCGAGCGAGCCAGATATGAGAGCGAGCGAGCCAGACATGAGAGCAAGCGAGCCAGATATGAGTGCGAGTGAGCCAGACATGAGAGCAAGCGAGCGAGCAAGATATGAGATCGAGCGAGCCAGATATGCGATCAAGTAAGATAAGAGAGCGAGCCAGACAAGAGAGCAAGTGAGCGAGCCAGATATGAGAGCAAGCGAGCGAGCCAGATATGAGAGCAAGCGAGTGAGCCAGATATGAGAGCGAGCGAAATAAGAGAGCGAGCCAGACAAGAGAGCAAGCGAGCGAGCCAGATATGAGAGCAAGCGAGCGAGCCAGATATGAGAGCGAGCGAGCCAGACATGAGAGCAAGCTAGCGAGCCAAATATGAGAGCGAGCCAGACATTAGAGCGAGCCAGATATGAGAGCGAGCCAGATAAGAGAGCGAGCCAGACAAGAGAGCAAGTGAGCGAGCCAGATATGAGAGCAAACGAGCGAGCCAGATATGAGAGCTAGCGAGCGAGCCAGATATGAGAGCGAGCGAGATAAGAGAGCGAGCCAGACAAGCGAGCAAGCGAGCGAGCCAGATATGAGAGCAAGCGAGCGAGCCAGATATGAGAGCAAGCGAGCCAGATAAGAGAGCGAACCAGACAAGAGAGCAAGCGAGCGAGCCAGATATGAGAGCGAGGGAGCCAGACATGAGAGCGAGCCAGACATGAGAGCAAGCTTGCAAGCAAGATATGAGAGCGAGCCAGATAAGAGAGCGAACCAGACAAGAGAGCATGCCAGCGAGCAAAATATGAGAGCGAGCGAGCCAGACATGAGATAATGCGAGCGAGCCAGATATGAGAGCGAGCGAGCCAGACATGAGAGCAAGCGAGCGAGCAAGATATGAGAGCGAGCGAGCCAGACATGAGAGCTAGCAAGCGAGCCAGATATGAGAGCGAGCGAGCCAGACATGAGAGCAAGCGAGCGAGCCAGATATGAGAGCGAGCGAGCCAGACAGGAGAGCAAGCGAGCGAGCAAGATATGAGAGCGAGCGAGCCAGACATGAGAGCAAGCGAGCCAGATATGAGAGCGAGCGAGCCAGACATGAGAGCAAGCGAGCAAGCAAGATATGAGAGCAAGCGAGCGAGCCAGATGAGAGCAAGCGAGCGAGCCAGATATGCGAGCGAGCGAGCCAGATAAGAGAGTGAGCCAGACAAGAGAGCAAGCGAGCGAGCCAGATATGAGAGCGATCCAGACAAGAGAGCAAGCGAGCGAGCAAGATATGAGAGCGAGCGAGCCAGACATGAGAGCAAGCGAGCAAGATATGAGAGCGAGTGAGCCAGACATGAGAGCTAGCGAGCGAGCAAGATATGTGATCGAGCGAGCCAGATATGCGAGCAAGTCAGATAAGAGAGCGAGCCAGACAAGAGAGCAAGTGAGCGAGCCAGATATGACAGCAAGCGAGCGAGCCAGATATGAGAGCGAGCGAGCCAGATATGCGATCAAGTCAGATAAGAGAGCGAGCCAGACAAGAGAGCAAGTGAGCGAGCCAGATATGAGAGCAAGCGAGCGAGCCAGATATGAGAGTAAGCGAGTGAGCCAGATATGAGAGCGAGCGAGATAAGAGAGCGAGCCAGACAAGAGAGCAAGCGAGCGAGCCAGATATGAGAGCAAGCGAGCGAGCCAGATATGAGAGCGAGCGAGCCAGACATGAGAGCAAGCGAGCGAGCCAAATATGAGAGCGAGCCAGACATGAGAGCGAGCCAGATATGAGAGCGAGCCAGATAAGAGAGCGAGCCAGACAAGAGAGCAAGTGAGCGAGCCAGATATGAGAGCAAACGAGCGAGCCAGATATGAGAGCTAGTGAGCGAGCCAGATATGAGAGCGAGCGAGTTAAGAGAGCGAGCCAGACAAGCGAGCAAGCGAGCGAGCCAGATATGAGAGCAAGCGAGCGAGCCAGATATGAGAGCAAGCGAGCCAGATAAGAGAGTGAACCAGACAAGAGAGCAAGCGAGCGAGCCAGATATGAGAGCGAGCGAGCCAGACATGAGAGCAAGCGAGCGAGCAAGATATGAGAGCGAGCGAGCCAGACATGAGAGCTAGCGAGCGAGCCAGATATGAGAGCGAGCGAGCCAGACATGAGAGCAAGCGAGCGAGCCAGATATGAAAGCGAGCGAGCCAGACAGGAGAGCAAGCGAGCGAGCAAGATATGAGAGCGAGCGAGCCAGACATGAGAGCAAGCGAGCCAGATATGAGAGCGAGTGAGCCAGACATGAGAGCAAGCGAGCAAGCAAGATATGAGAGCAAGCGAGCGAGCCAGATGAGAGCAAGCGAGCGAGCCAGATATGCGAGCGAGCGAGCCAGATAAGAGAGTGAGCCAGACAAGAGAGCAAGCGAGCGAGCCAGATATGAGAGCGATCCAGACAAGAGAGCAAGCGAGCGAGCAAGATATGAGAGCGAGCGAGCCAGACATGAGAGCAAGCGAGCAAGATATGAGAGCGAGTGAGCCAGACATGAGAGCTAGGGAGCGAGCAAGATATGTGATCGAGCGAGCCAGATATGCGAGCAAGTCAGATAAGAGAGCGAGCCAGACAAGAGAGCAAGTGAGCGAGCCAGATATGACAGCAAGCGAGCGAGCCAGATATGAGAGCGAGCCAGACATGAGAGCAAGCCAGATATGAGAGCGAGCCAGATAAGAGAGCGAGCCAGACTAGAGAGCAAGTGAGCGAGCCAGATATGAGAGCAAACGAGCGAGCCAGATATGAGAGCTAGCGAGCGAGCCAGATATGAGAGCGAGCGAGATAAGAGAGCGAGCAAGACAAGAGAGCAAGCGAGCGAGCCAGATATGAGAGCAAGCGAGCGAGCCAGATGAGAGCAAGCGAGCAAGCCAGATATGCGAGCGAGCGAGCCAGATAAGAGAGCGAGCCAGACAAGAGAGCAAGTGAGCGAGCCAGATATGAGAGCAAGCGAGCGAGCCAGATATGAGAGCAAGCGAGCCAGATAAGAGAGCGAACCAGACAAGAGAGCAAGCGAGCGAGCCAGATATGAGAGCGAGCGAGCCAGACATGAGAGCGAGCCAGACATGAGAGCAAGCTTGCAAGCAAGATATGAGAGCGAGCCAGATAAGAGAGCGAACCAGACAAGAGAGCATGCCAGCGAGCAAGATATGAGAGCGAGCGAGCCAGACATGAGATAAAGCGAGCGAGCCAGATATGAGAGCGAGCGAGCCAGACATGAGAGCAAGCGAGCGAGCAAGATATGAGAGCGAGCGAGCCAGACATGAGAGCTAGCGAGCGAGCCAGATATGAGAGCGAGCGAGCCAGACATGAGAGCAAGCGAGCGAGCCAGATATGAGAGCGAGCGAGCCAGACAGGAGAGCAAGCGAGCGAGCAAGATATGAGATCGAGCGAGCCAGACATGAGAGCAAGCGAGCCAGATATGAGAGCGAGTGAGCCAGACATGAGAGCAAGCGAGCAAGCAAGATATGAGAGCAAGCAAGCGAGCCAGATGAGAGCAAGCGAGCGAGCCAGATATGCGAGCGAGCGAGCCAGATAAGAGAGTGAGCCAGACAAGAGAGCAAGCGAGCGAGCCAGATATGAGAGCGATCCAGACAAGAGAGCAAGCGAGCGAGCAAGATATGAGAGCGAGCGAGCCAGACATGAGAGCAAGCGAGCAAGATATGAGAGCGAGTGAGCCAGACATGAGAGCTAGCGAGCGAGCAAGATATGTGATCGAGCGAGCCAGATATGCGAGCAAGTCAGATAAGAGAGCGAGCCAGACAAGAGAGCAAGTGAGCGAGCCAGATATGACAGCAAGCGAGCGAGCCAGATATGAGAGCGAGCCAGACATGAGAGCGAGCCAGATATGAGAGCGAGCCAGATAAGAGAGCGAGCCAGACTAGAGAGCAAGTGAGCGAGCCAGATATGAGAGCAAACGAGCGAGCCAGATATGAGAGCTAGCGAGCGAGCCAGATATGAGAGCGAGCGAGATAAGAGAGCGTGCCAGACAAGAGAGCAAGCGAGCGAGCCAGATATGAGAGCAAGCGAGCGAGCCAGATGAGAGCAAGCGAGCAAGCCAGATATGCGAGCGAGCGAGCCAGATAAGAGAGCGAGCCAGACAAGAGAGCAAGTGAGCGAGCCAGATATGAGAGCAAGCGAGCGAGCCAGATATGAGAGCAAGCGAGCGAGCCAGATATGAGAGCGAGCCAGATAAGAGAGCGAACAAGACAAGAGAGCAAGCGAGCGAGCCAGATATGAGAGCGAGGGAGCCAGACATGAGAGCGAGCGAGCCAGACATGAGAGCAAGCGAGCGAGCAAGATATGAGAGCGAGCGAGCCAGACATGAGAGCAAGCGAGCGAGCCAGATATGAGAGCGAGTGAGCCAGACATGAGAGCAAGCGAGTGAGCAAGATATGAGATCGAGCGAGCCAGATATGCGAGCAAGTCAGATAAGAGAGCGAGCCAGACAAGAGAGCAAGTGAGCGAGCCAGATATGAGAGCAAGCGAGCGAGCCAGATATGAGAGCGAGCGAGATAAGAGAGCGAGCCAGACAAGAGAGCAAGCGAGCCAGATATGAGAGCAAGCGAGCGAGCCAGATATGAGAGCGAGGGAGCCAGATATGCGAGCGAGCGAGCCAGATAAGAGAGTGAGCCAGACAAGAGAGCAAGCGAGCGAGCCAGATATGCAAGCGAGCGAGCCAGATAAGAGAGCGAACCAGATAAGAGAGCAAGCGAGCGAGCCAGATATGAGAGCAAGCGAGCGAGCCAGATATGAGAGCGAGCGAGATAAGAGAGCGAGCCAGACAAGAGAGCAAGCGAGCGAGCCAGATATGAGAGCAAGCGAGCGAGCCAGATGAGAGCAAGCGAGAAAGCCAGATATGCGAGCGAGCGAGCCAGATAAGAGAGCGAGCCAGACAAGAGAGCAAGCGAGCCAGATATGAGAGCAAGCGAGCGAGCCAGATATGAGAGCGAGGGAGCCAGATATGCGAGCGAGCGAGCCAGATAAGAGAGTGAGCCAGACAAGAGAGCAAGCGAGCGAGCCAGATATGCAAGCGAGCGAGCCAGATAAGAGAGCGAACCAGATAAGAGAGCAAGCGAGCGAGCCAGATACGAGAGCAAGCGAGCGAGCCAGATATGAGAGCGAGCGAGATAAGAGAGCGAGCCAGACAAGAGAGCAAGCGAGCGAGCCAGATATGAGAGCAAGCGAGCGAGCCAGATGAGAGCAAGCGAGCAAGCCAGATATGCGAGCGAGCGAGCCAGATAAGAGAGCGAGTCAGACAAGAGAGCAAGCGAGCGAGCCAGATATGCGAGCGAGCGAGCCAGATATGAGAGAGAGCGAGCCAAACATGAGAGCAAGCGAGCGAGCCAGGTATGAGAGCTAGTGAGCCAGACATGAGAGCAATCGAGTGAGCCAGATATGAGAGCGAGCGAGCCAGACATGAGAGCAAGCGAGCGAGCCAGATATGAGAGCGAGTGAGCCAGACATGAGAGCAAGCGAGCGAGCCAGATATGAGAGCGAGCCAGACATGAGAGCAAGCGAGCGAGCCAGATATGAGAGCGAGCGAGCCAGACATGAGAGCAAGCGAGCGAGCCAGATATGAGAACGAGCCAGACATGAGAGCAAGCGAGCGAGCAAGATATGAGAGCGAGCCAGATAAGAGAGCGATCCAGACAAGAGAGCAAGCGAGCGAGCCAGATATGAGAGCGAGCAAGCCAGACATGAGAGCAAGCGAGTGAGCCAGATATGAGAGCGAGTGAGCCAGATATGCAAGCAAGCGAGCCAGATAAGAGAGCGAACCAGACAAGAGAGCAAGCGAGCGAGCCAGATATGAGAGCGAGCGAGCCAGACATGAGAGCAAGCGAGCGAGCCAGATATGAGAGCGAGCGAGCCAGACATGAGAGCAAGCGAGCGAGCCAGATATGAGAGCGAGCGAGACAGACATGAGAGCAAGCGAGCGAGCAAGATATGAGAGCGAGCGAGCCAGACATGAGAGCAAGTGAGCGAGCCAGATATGAGAGCAAGCGAGCGAGACAGATATGAGAGCAAGCGAGCGAGCCAGATATGAGAGCGAGCAAGATAAGAGAGCGAACAAGACAAGAGAGCAAGCGAGCGAGCCAGATATGAGAGCGAGGGAGCCAGACATGAGAGCGAGCGAGCCAGACATGAGAGCAAGCGAGCGAGCAAGATATGAGAGCGAGCGAGCCAGACATGAGAGCAAGCGAGCGAGCCAGATATGAGAGCGAGTGAGCCAGACATGAGAGCAAGCGAGCGAGCAAGATATGAGATCGAGCGAGCCAAATATGCGAGCAAGTCAGATAAGAGAGCGAGCCAGACAAGAGAGCAAGTGAGCGAGCCAGATATGAGAGTAAGCGAGCGAGCCAGATATGAGAGCAAGCGCGTGAGCCAGATATGAGAGCGAGCGAGATAAGAGAGCGAGCCAGACAAGAGAGCAAGCGAGCCAGATATGAGAGCAAGCGAGCGAGCCAGATATGAGAGCGAGGGAGCCAGATATGCGAGTGAGCGAGCCAGATAAGAGAGTGAGCCAGACAAGAGAGCAAGCGAGCGAGCCAGATATGCAAGCGAGCGAGCCAGATAAGAGAGCGAACCAGATAAGAGAGCAAGCGAGCGAGCCAGATATGAGAGCAAGCGAGCGAGCCAGATATGAGAGCGAGCGAGATAAGAGAGCGAGCCAGACAAGAGAGCAAGCGAGCGAGCCAGATATGAGAGCAAGCGAGCGAGCCAGATGAGAGCAAGCGAGCAAGCCAAATATGCGAGCGAGCGAGCCAGATAAGAGAGCGAGTCAGACAAGAGAGCAAGCGAGCGAGCCAGATATGCGAGCGAGCGAGCCAGATATGAGAGCGAGTGAGCCAAACATGAGAGCAAGCGAGCGAGCCAGGTATGAGAGCAAGTGAGCCAGACATGAGAGCAATCGAGCGAGCCAGATATGAGAGCGAGCGAGCCAGACATGAGAGCAAGCGAGCGAGCCAGATATGAGAGCGAGCGAGCCAGACATGAGAGCAAGCGAGCGAGCCAGGTATGAGAGCAAGTGAGCCAGACATGAGAGCAATCGAGCGAGCCAGATATGAGATCGAGCGAGCCAGATATGCGAGCAAGTCAGATAAGAGAGCGAGACAGACAAGAGAGCAAGTGAGCGAGCCAGATATGAGAGCAAGCGAGCGAGCCAGATATAAGAGCAAGCGAGCGAGCCAGATATGAGAGCAAGCGAGCCAGATAAGAGAGCGAATCAGACAAGAGAGCAAGCGAGCGAGCCAGATATGAGAGCGAGCGAGCCAGACATGAGAGCAAGCGAGCGAGCCAGATATGAGAGCGAGCGAGCCAGACATGAGAGCAAGCGAGCCAGATATGAGTGCGAGTGAGCCAGACATGAGAGCAAGCGAGCGAGCAAGATATGAGATCGAGCGAGCCAGATATGCGATCAAGTCAGATAAGAGAGCGAGCCAGACAAGAGAGCAAGCGAGCGAGCCAGATATGAGAGCAAGCGAGCGAGCCAGATATGAGAGCAAGCGAGTGAGCCAGATATGAGAGCGAGCGAGATAAGAGAGCGAGCCAGACAAGAGAGCAAGCGAGCGAGCCAGATATGAGAGCAAGCGAGCGAGCCAGATATGAGAGCGAGCGAGCCAGACATGAGAGCAAGCGAGCGAGCCAAATATGAGAGCGAGCCAGACATGAGAGCGAGCCAGATATGAGAGCGAGCCAGATAAGAGAGCGAGCCAGACAAGAGAGCAAGTTAGCGAGCCAGATATGAGAGCAAACGAGCGAGCCAGATATGAGAGCTAGCGAGCGAGCCAGATATGAGAGCGAGCGAGATAAGAGAGCGAGGCAGACAAGCGAGCAAGCGAGCGAGCCAGATATGAGAGCATGCGAGCGAGCCAGATATGAGAGCAAGCGAGCCAGATAAGAGAGCGAACCAGACAAGAGAGCAAGCGAGCGAGCCAGATATGAAAGCGAGCGAGCCAGACATGAGAGCGAGCCAGACATGAGAGCAAGCTTGCAAGCAAGATATGAGAGCGAGCCAGATAAGAGAGCGAACCAGACAAGAGAGCATGCCAGCGAGCAAGATATGAGAGCGAGCGAGCCAGACATGAGATAAAGCGAGCGAGCCAGATATGAGATTGAGCGAGCCAGACATGAGAGCAAGCGAGCGAGCAAGATATGAGAGCGAGCGAGCCAGACATGAGAGCTAGCGAGCGAGCCAGATATGAGAGCGAGCGAGCCAGACATGAGAGCAAGCGAGCGAGCCAGATATGAGAGCGAGCGAGCCAGACAGGAGAGCAAGCGAGCGAGCAAGATATGAGAGCGAGCGAGCCAGACATGAGAGCAAGCGAGCCAGATATGAGAGCGAGTGAGCCAGACATGAGAGCAAGCGAGCAAGCAAGATATGAGAGCAAGCGAGCGAGCCAGATGAGAGCAAGCGAGCGAGCCAGATATGCGAGCGAGCGAGCCAGATAAGAGAGTGAGCCAGACAAGAGAGCAAGCGAGCGAGCCAGATATGAGAGCGATCCAGACAAGAGAGCAAGCGAGCGAGCAAGATATGAGAGCGAGCGAGCCAGACATGAAAGCAAGCGAGCAAGATATGAGAGCGAGTGAGCCAGACATGAGAGCTAGCGAGCGAGCAAGATATGTGATCGAGCGAGCCAGATATGCGAGCAAGTCAGATAAGAGAGCGAGCCAGACAAGAGAGCAAGTGAGCGAGCCAGATATGACAGCAAGCGAGCGAGCCAGATATGAGAGCGAGCCAGACATGAGAGCGAGCCAGATATGAGAGCGAGCCAGATAAGAGAGCGAGCCAGACTAGAGAGCAAGTGAGCGAGCCAGATATGAGAGCAAACGAGCGAGCCAGATATGAGAGCTAGCGAGCGAGCCAGATATGAGAGCGAGCGAGATAAGAGAGCGAGCCAGACAAGAGAGCAAGCGAGCGAGCCAGATGAGAGCAAGCGAGCAAGCCAGATATGCGAGCGAGCGAGCCAGATAAAAGAGCGAGCCAGACAAGAGAGCAAGTGAGCGAGCCAGATATGAGAGCAAGCGAGCGAGCCAGATATGAGAGCAAGCGAGCGAGCCAGATATGAGAGCGAGCCAGATAAGAGAGCGAACAAGACAAGAGAGCAAGCGAGCGAGCCAGATATGAGAGCGAGGGAGCCATACATGAGAGCGAGCGAGCCAGACATGAGAGCAAGCGAGCGAGCAAGATATGAGAGCGAGCGAGCCAGACATGAGAGCAAGCGAGCGAGCCAGATATGAGAGCGAGTGAGCCAGACATGAGAGCAAGCGAGTGAGCAAGATATGAGATCGAGCGAGCCAGATATGCGAGCAAGTCAGATAAGAGAGCGAGCCAGACAAGAGAGCAAGTGAGCGAGCCAGATATGAGAGCAAGCGAGCGAGCCAGATATGAGAGCGAGCGAGATAAGAGAGCGAGCCAGACAAGAGAGCAAGCGAGCCAGATATGAGAGCAAGCGAGCGAGCCAGATATGAGAGCAAGCGAGCGAGCCAGATATGAGAGCGAGCCAGATAAGAGAGCGAACAAGACAAGAGAGCAAGCGAGCGAGCCAGATATGAGAGCGAGGGAGCCATACATGAGAGCGAGCGAGCCAGACATGAGAGCAAGCGAGCGAGCAAGATATGAGAGCGAGCGAGCCAGACATGAGAGCAAGCGAGCGAGCCAGATATGAGAGCGAGTGAGCCAGACATGAGAGCAAGCGAGCGAGCAAGATATGAGATCGAGCGAGCCAAATATGCGAGCAAGTCAGATAAGAGAGCGAGCCAGACAAGAGAGCAAGTGAGCGAGCCAGATATGAGAGTAAGCGAGCGAGCCAGATATGAGAGCAAGCGCGTGAGCCAGATATGAGAGCGAGCGAGATAAGAGAGCGAGCCAGACAAGAGAGCAAGCGAGCCAGATATGAGAGCAAGCGAGCGAGCCAGATATGAGAGCGAGGGAGCCAGATATGCGAGCGAGCGAGCCAGATAAGAGAGTGAGCCAGACAAGAGAGCAAGCGAGCGAGCCAGATATGCAAGCGAGCGAGCCAGATAAGAGAGCGAACCAGATAAGAGAGCAAGCGAGCGAGCCAGATATGAGAGCAAGCGAGCGAGCCAGATATGAGAGCGAGCGAGATAAGAGAGCGAGCCAGACAAGAGAGCAAGCGAGCCAGATATGAGAGCAAGCGAGCGAGCCAGATATGAGAGCGAGGGAGCCAGATATGAGAGCAAGCGAGCGAGCCAGATGAGAGCAAGCGAGCAAGCCAGATATGCGAGCGAGCGAGCCAGATAAGAGAGCGAGCCAGACAAGAGAGCAAGCGAGCCAGATATGAGAGCAAGCGAGCGAGCCAGATATGAGAGCGAGGGAGCCAGATATGCGAGCGAGCGAGCCAGATATGAGAGCGAGGGAGCCAGATATGAGAGCAAGCGAGCGAGCCAGATGAGAGCAAGCGAGCAAGCCAGATATGCGAGCGAGCGAGCCAGATAAGAGAGCGAGCCAGACAAGAGAGCAAGCGAGCCAGATATGAGAGCAAGCGAGCGAGCCAGATATGAGAGCGAGGGAGCCAGATATGCGAGCGAGCGAGCCAGATAAGAGAGTGAGCCAGACAAGAGAGCAAGCGAACGAGCCAGATATGCAAGCGAGCGAGCCAGATAAGAGAGCGAACCAGATAAGAGAGCAAGCGAGCGAGCCAGATATGAGAGCAAGCGAGCGAGCCAGATATGAGAGCAAGCGAGCGAGCCAGATGAGAGCAAGCGAGCAAGCCAGATGTGCGAGCGAGCGAGCCAGATAAGAGAGCGAGTCAGACAAGAGAGCAAGCGAGCGAGCCAGATATGCGAGCGAGCGAGCCAGATATGAGAGCGAGCGAGCCAAACATGAGAGCAAGCGAGCGAGCCAGGTATGAGAGCAAGTGAGCCAGACATGAGAGCAATCGAGCGAGCCAGATATGAGAGCGAGCGAGCCAGACATGAGAGCAAGCGAGCGAGCCAGATATGAGAGCGAGTGAGCCAGACATGAGAGCAAGCGAGCGAGCCAGATATGAGAGCGAGCCAGACATGAGAGCAAGCGAGCGAGCCAGATATGAGAGCGAGCGAGCCAGACATGAGAGCAAGCGAGCGAGCCAGATATGAGAACGAGCCAGACATGAGAGCAAGCGAGCGAGCAAGATATGAGAGCGAGCCAGATAAGAGAGCGATCCAGACAAGAGAGCAAGCGAGCGAGCCAGATATGAGAGCGAGCAAGCCAGACATGAGAGCAAGCGAGCGAGCCAGATATGAGAGCGAGCGAGCCAGATATGCAAGCGAGCGAGCCAGATAAGAGAGCGAACCAGACAAGAGAGCAAGCGAGCGAGCCAGATATGAGAGCGAGCGAGCCAGACATGAGAGCAAGCGAGCGAGCCAGATATGAGAGCGAGCGAGCCAGACATGAGAGCAAGCGAGCGAGCCAGATATGAGAGCGAGCGAGACAGACATGAGAGCAAGCGAGCGAGCAAGATATGAGAGCGAGCGAGCCAGACATGAGAGCAAGTGAGCGAGCCAGATATGAGAGCAAGTGAGCGAGCCAGATATGAGAGCAAGCGAGCGAGCCAGATATGAGAGCGAGCCAGATAAGAGAGCGAACAAGACAAGAGAGCAAGCGAGCCAGATATGAGAGCGAGGGAGCCAGACATGAGAGCGAGCGAGCCAGACATGAGAGCAAGCGAGCGAGCAAGATATGAGAGCGAGCGAGCCAGACATGAGAGCAAGCGAGCGAGCCAGATATGAGAGTGAGTGAGCCAGACATGAGAGCAAGCGAGCGAGCAAGATATGAGATCGAGAGAGCCAAATATGCGAGCAAGTCAGATAAGAGAGCGAGCCAGACAAGAGAGCAAGTGAGCGAGCCAGATATGAGAGTAAGCGAGCGAGCCAGATATGAGAGCAAGCGAGTGAGCCAGATATGAGAGCGAGCGAGATAAGAGAGCGAGCCAGACAAGAGAGCAAGCGAGCCAGATATGAGAGCAAGCGAGCGAGCCAGATATGAGAGCGAGGGAGCCAGATATGCGAGCGAGCGAGCCAGATAAGAGAGTGAGCCAGACAAGAGAGCAAGCGAGCGAGCCAGATATGCAAGCGAGCGAGCCAGATAAGAGAGCGAACCAGATAAGAGAGCAAGCGAGCGAGCCAGATATGAGAGCGAGCGAGATAAGAGAGCGAGCCAGACAAGAGAGCAAGCGAGCGAGCCAGATATGAGAGCAAGCGAGCGAGCCAGATGAGAGCAAGCGAGCAAGCCAAATATGCGAGCGAGCCAGATAAGAGAGCGAGTCAGACAAGAGAGCAAGCGAGCGAGCCAGATATGCGAGCGAGCGAGCCAGATATGAGAGCAAGTGAGCCAAACATGAGAGCAAGCGAGCGAGCCAGGTATGAGAGCAAGTGAGCCAGACATGAGAGCAATCGAGCGAGCCAGATATGAGAGCGAGCGAGCCAGACATGAGAGCAAGCGAGCGAGCCAGATATGAGAGCGAGCGAGCCAGACATGAGAGCAAGCGAGCGAGCCAGGTATGAGAGCAAGTGAGCCAGACATGAGAGCAATCGAGCGAGCCAGATATGAGAGCGAGCGAGCCAGACATGAGAGCAAGCGAGCGAGTCAGATATGAGAGCAAGCGAGCCAGACATGAGAGCAAGCGAGCGAGCCAGATATGAGAGCGAGCCAGACATGAGAGCGAGCCAGATATGAGAGCGAGCCAGATAAGAGAGCGAGCCAGACAAGAGAGCAAGCGAGCGAGCCAGATATGAGAGCGAGTGAGCCAGACATGAGAGCAAGCGAGCGACCCAGATATGAGAGCGAGACAGACATGAGAGCAAGCAAACGAGCAAGATATGAGAGCGAGCCAGACATGAGAGCAAGTGAGCGAGCCAGATATGAGAGCGAGTGAGCCAGACATGAGGGCAAGCCAGCGAGAAAGATTTGAGATCGAGCGAACCAGACATGAGAGCAAGCGAGCGAGCAAGATATGAGATCGAGCGAGCCAGATATGCGAGCAAGTCAGATAAGAGAGCGAGCCAGACAAGAGAGCAAGTGAGCGAGCCAGATATGAGAGCAAGCGAGCGACCCAGATATGAGAGCAAGCGAGGTAAGAGAGCGAGCCAGACAAGAGAGCAAGCGAGCGAGCCAGATATGAGAGCAAGCGAGCGAGCCAGATATGAGAGCAAGCGAGCGAGCCAGATATGAGAGCAAGCGAGCGAGCCAGATATGAGAGCGAGCGAGCCAGACATGAGAGCAAGCGAGCGAGCCAGATATGAGAGCGAGCCAGACATGAGAGCAAGCGAGCGAGGCAGATATGAGAGCGAGCGAGACAGACATGAGAGCAAGCGAGCAAGCAAGATATGAGAGCGAGCGAGCCAGACATGAGAGCAAGCGAGCGAGCCAGATATGAGAGCAAGTGAGCCAAACATGAGAGCAAGCCAGCGAGAAAGATATGAGATCGAGCGAGCCAGTTATGCGAACGAGCCAGATAAGAGAGCGAGCCAGACAAGAGAGCAAGTGAGCGAGCCAGATATGAGAGCAAGCGAGCGAGCCAGATATGAGAGCAAGCGAGCAAGCCAGATATGAGAGCGAGCCAGATAAGAGAGCGAACAAGACAAGAGAGCAAGCGAGCGAGCCAGATATGAGAGCGAGGGAGCCAGACATGAGAGCGAGCGAGCCAGACATGAGAGCAAGCGAGCGAGCAAGATATGAGAGCGAGCGAGCCAGACATGAGAGCAAGCGAGCGAGCCAGATATGAGAGCGAGTGAGCAAGACATGAGAGCAAGCGAGCGAGCAAGATATGAGAGCGAGCGAGCCAGACATGAGAGCAAGCGAGCGAGCCAGATATGAGAGCGAGTGAGCAAGACATGAGAGCAATCGAGCGAGCCAGATATGCGAGCAAGTCAGATAAGAGAGCGAGCCAGACAAGAGAGCAAGTGAGCGAGCAAGATATGAGAGCGAGCGAGCCAGACATGAGAGCAAGCGAGCGAGCCAGGTATGAGAGCAAGTGAGCCAGACAAGAGAGCAATCGAGCGAGCCAGATATGAGAGCAAGCGAGCGAGCCAGATATGAGAGCAAGCGAGCGAGCCAGATATGAGAGCGAGCCAGATAAGAGAGCGACAAGACAAGAGAGCAAGCGAGCGAGCCAGATATGAGAGCGAGGGAGCCAGACATGAGAGCGAGCGAGCCAGACATGAGAGCAATCGAGCGAGCCAGATATGAGAGCAAGCGAGCGAGCCAGATATGAGAGCAAGCGAGCGAGCCAGTTATGCGAGCGAGCCAGATATGAGAGCGAGCGAGCCAGACATGAGAGCAAGCGAGCGAGCCAGATATGAGAGCGAGTGAGCCAGACTTGAGAGCAAGCGAGCGAGCCAAATATGAGAGCGAGCCAGACATGAGAGCGAGCCAGATATGAGAGCGAGCCAGATAAGAGAGCGAGCCAGACAAGAGAGCAAGTGAGCGAGCCAGATAAGAGAGCAAACGAGCGAGCCAGATATGAGAGCTAGCGAGCGAGCCAGATATGAGAGCGAGCGAGATAAGAGAGCGAGCCAGACAAGAGAGCAAGCGAGCGAGCCAGATATGAGAGCAAGCGAGCGAGCCAGATGAGAGCAAGCGAGCAAGCCAGATATGCGAGCGAGCGAGCCAGATAAGAGAGCGAGCCAGACAAGAGAGCAAGCGAGCGAGCCAGATATGCGAGCGAGCCAGATATGAGAGCGAGCGAGCCAGACATGAGAGCAAGCGAGCAAGGCAGGTATGAGAGCAAGCGAGCCAGACATGAGAGCAAGCAAGCGAGCCAGATATGAGAGCGAGCCAGACATGAGAGCAAGCGAGCGAGCCAGATATGAGAGCGAGTGAGCCAGACATGATAGCAAGCCAGCAAGAAAGATATGAGATCGAGCGAACCAGACATGAGAGCAAGCGAGCGAGCAAGATATGAGAGCGAGCCAGATAAGAGAGCGAACAAGACAAGAGAGCAAGCGAGCGAGCCAGATATGAGAGCGAGGGAGCCAGATATGAGAGCGAGCGAGCCAGACATGAGAGCAAGCGAGCGAGCAAGATATGAGAGCGAGCGAGCCAGACATGAGAGCAAGCGAGCGAGCCAGATATGAGAGCGAGTGAGCCAGACATGAGAGCAAGCGAGCGAGCAAGATATGAGATCGAGCGAGCCAGATATGCGAGCAAGTCAGATAAGAGAGCGAGCCAGACAAGAGAGCAAGTGAGCGAGCCAGATATGAGAGCAAGCGAGCGAGCCAGATATGAGAGCGAGCGAGATAAGAGAGCGAGCCAGACAAGAGAGCAAGCGAGCCAGATATGAGAGCGAGGGAGCCAGATATGCGAGCGAGCGAGCCAGATAAGAGAGTGAGCCAGACAAGAGAGCAAGCGAGCGAGCCAGATATGCAAACGAGCGAGCCAGATAAGAGAGCGAACCAGACAAGAGAGCAAGCGAGCGAGCCAGATATGAGAGCAAGCGAGCGAGCCAGATATGAGAGCAAGCGAGCCAGACATGAGAGCAAGCGAGCGAGCCAGATATGAGAGCGAGCCAGACATGAGAGCAAGCGAGCGAGCCAGATATGAGAGCGAGTGAGCCAGACATGAGAGCAAGCAAGCGAGCCAGATATGAGAGCGAGCCAGACATGAGAGCAAGCGAGCGAGCAAGATATGAGAGCGAGCCAGATAAGAGAGCGAACAAGACAAGAGAGCAAGCGAGCGAGCCAGATATGAGAGCGAGGGAGCCAGACATGAGAGCGAGCGAGCCAGACATGAGAGCAAGCGAGCGAGCCAGATATGAGAGCGAGCCAGACATGAGAGCAAGCGAGCGAGCCAGATATGAGAGAGAGTGAGCCAGACATGAGAGCAAGCAAGCGAGCCAGATATGAGAGCGAGCCAGACATGAGAGCAAGCGAGCGAGCAAGATATGAGAGCGAGCCAGATAAGAGAGCGAACCAGACAAGAGAGCAAGCGAGCGAGCCAGATATGAGAGCGAGGGAGCCAGACATGAGAGCAAGCGAGCGAGCCAGATGTGAAAGTGAGCGAGCCAGACATGAGAGCAAGCGAGCGAGCCAGATATGAGAGCGAGCGAGCCAGACATGAGAGCAAGCTAGCGAGCAAGATATGAGAGCGAGCGAGCCAGACATGAGAGCAAGCGAGCCAGATATGAGAGCGAGTGAGCCAGACATGAGAGCAAGCAAGCGAGCCAGATATGAGAGCGAGCCAGACATGAGAGCAAGCGAGCGAGCCAGATATGAGAGCGAGCCAGACATGAGAGCAAGCGAGCGAGCAAGATATGAGAGCGAGCCAGATAAGAGAGCGATCCAGACAAGAGAGCAAGCGAGCGAGCCAGATATTAGAGCGAGCAAGCCAGACATGAGAGCAAGTGAGCGAGCCAGATATGAGAGTAAGCGAGCGAGCCAGATATGAGAGCAAGCGAGTGAGCCAGATATGAGAGCGAGCGAGATAAGAGAGCGAGCCAGACAAGAGAGCAAGCGAGCCAGATATGAGAGCAAGCGAGCGAGCCAGATATGAGAGCGAGGGAGCCAGATATGCGAGCGAGCGAGCCAGAGAAGAGAGTGAGCCAGACAAGAGAGCAAGCGAGCGAGCCAGATATGCAAGCGAGCGAGCCAGATAAGAGAGCGAACCAGATAAGAGAGCAAGCGAGCGAGCCAGATATGAGAGCAAGCGAGCGAGCCAGATATGAGAGCGAGCGAGATAAGAGAGCGAGCCAGACAAGAGAGCAAACGAGCGAGTCAGATATGAGAGCAAGCGAGCGAGCCAGATATGAGAGCGAGGGAGCCAGATATGCGAGCGAGCGAGCCAGATAAGAGAGTGAGCCAGACAAGAGAGCAAGTGAGCGAGCCAGATATGCGAGCGAGCCAGATATGAGAGCGAGCGAGCCAGACATGAGAGCAAGCGAGCGAGCCAGGTGTGAGAGCAAGCGAGCCAGACATGAGAGCAAGCGAGCGAGTCAGATATGAGAGCAAGCGAGCCAGACATGAGAGCAAGCGAGCGAGCCAGATATGAGAGCGAGCCAGACATGAGAGCGAGCCAGATATGAGAGCGAGCCAGATAAGAGAGCGAGCCAGACAAGAGAGCAAGCGAGCGAGCCAGATATGAGAGCGAGTGAGCCAGACATGAGAGCAAGCGAGCGACCCAGATATGAGAGCGAGACAGACATGAGAGCAAGCGAGCGAGCAAGATATGAGAGCGAGCCAGACATGAGAGCAAGCGAGCGAGCCAGATATGAGAGCGAGTGAGCCAGACATGAGGGCAAGCCAGCGAGAAAGATTTGAGATCGAGCGAACCAGACATGAGAGCAAGCGAGCGAGCAAGATATGAGATCGAGCGAGCCAGATATGCGAGCAAGTCAGATAAGAGAGCGAGCCAGACAAGAGAGCAAGTGAGCGAGCCAGATATGAGAGCAAGCGAGCGACCCAGATATGAGAGCAAGCAAGGTAAGAGAGCGAGCCAGACAAGAGAGCAAGCGAGCGAGCCAGATATGAGAGCAAGCGAGCGAGCCAGATATGAGAGCAAGCGAGCGAGCCAGATATGAGAGCAAGCGAGCGAGCCAGATATGAGAGCGAGCGAGCCAGACATGAGAGCAAGCGAGCGAGCCAGATATGAGAGCGAGCCAGACATGAGAGCAAGCGAGCGAGGCAGATATGAGAGCGAGCGAGACAGACATGAGAGCAAGCGAGCAAGCAAGATATGAGAGCGAGCGAGCCAGACATGAGAGCAAGCGAGCGAGCCAGATATGAGAGCAAGTGAGCCAAACATGAGAGCAAGCCAGCGAGAAAGATATGAGATCGAGCGAGCCAGTTATGCGAACGAGCCAGATAAGAGAGCGAGCCAGACAAGAGAGCAAGTGAGCGAGCCAGATATGAGAGCAAGCGAGCGAGCCAGATATGAGAGCAAGCGAGCAAGCCAGATATGAGAGCGAGCCAGATAAGAGAGCGAACAAGACAAGAGAGCAAGCGAGCGAGCCAGATATGAGAGCGAGGGAGCCAGACATGAGAGCGAGCGAGCCAGACATGAGAGGAAGCGAGCGAGCAAGATATGAGAGCGAGCGAGCCAGACATGAGAGCAAGCGAGCGAGCCAGATATGAGAGCGAGTGAGCAAGACATGAGAGCAAGCGAGCGAGCAAGATATGAGATCGAGCGAGCCAGATATGCGAGCAAGTCAGATAAGAGAGCGAGCCAGACAAGAGAGCAAGTGAGCGAGCAAGATATGAGAGCGAGCGAGCCAGACATGAGAGCAAGCGAGCGAGCCAGGTATGAGAGCAAGTGAGCCAGACAAGAGAGCAATCGAGCGAGCCAGATATGAGAGCAAGCGAGCGAGCCAGATATGAGAGCAAGCGAGCGAGCCAGATATGAGAGCGAGCCAGATAAGAGAGCGACAAGACAAGAGAGCAAGCGAGCGAGCCAGATATGAGAGCGAGGGAGCCAGACATGAGAGCGAGCGAGTCAGACATGAGAGCAATCGAGCGAGCCAGATATGAGAGCAAGCGAGCGAGCCAGATATGAGAGCAAGCGAGCGAGCCAGTTATGCGAGCGAGCCAGATATGAGAGCGAGCGAGCCAGACATGAGAGCAAGCGAGCGAGCCAGATATGAGAGCGAGTGAGCCAGACTTGAGAGCAAGCGAGCGAGCCAAATATGAGAGCGAGCCAGACATGAGAGCGAGCCAGATATGAGAGCGAGCCAGATAAGAGAGCGAGCCAGACAAGAGAGCAAGTGAGCGAGCCAGATAAGAGAGCAAACGAGCGAGCCAGATATGAGAGCTAGCGAGCGAGCCAGATATGAGAGCGAGCGAGATAAGAGAGCGAGCCAGACAAGAGAGCAAGCGAGCGAGCCAGATATGAGAGCAAGCGAGCGAGCCAGATGAGAGCAAGCGAGCAAGCCAGATATGCGAGCGAGCGAGCCAGATAAGAGAGCGAGCCAGACAAGAGAGCAAGCGAGCGAGCCAGATATGCGAGCGAGCGAGCCAGATATGAGAGCGAGCGAGCCAGACATGAGAGCAAGCGAGCAAGGCAGGTATGAGAGCAAGCGAGCCAGACATGAGAGCAAGCAAGCGAACCAGATATGAGAGCGAGCCAGACATGAGAGCAAGCGAGCGAGCCAGATATGAGAGCGAGCCAGACATGAGAGCAAGCGAGCGAGCAAGATATGAGAGCGAGCCAGATAAGAGAGCGATCCAGACAAGAGAGCAAGCGAGCGAGCCAGATATGAGAGCGAGCAAGCCAGACATGAGAGCAAGCGAGCGAGCCAGATATGAGAGTGAGCGAGCCAGATATGCAAGCGAGCGAGCCAGATAAGAGAGCGAACCAGACAAGAGAGCAAGCGAGCGAGCCAGATATGAGAGCGAGCGAGCCAGACATGAGAGCAAGCGAGCGAGCCAGATATGAGAGCGAGCGAGCCAGACATGAGAGCAAGCGAGCGAGCCAGATATGAGAGCGAGCGAGACAGACATGAGAGCATGCGAGCAAGCAAGATATGAGAGCGAGCGAGCCAGACATGAGAGCAAGCGAGCGAGCCAGATATGAGAGCGAGTGAGCCAGACATGATAGCAAGCCAGCAAGAAAGATATGAGATCGAGCGAACCAGACATGAGAGCAAGCGAGCGAGCAAGATATGAGAGCGAGCCAGATAAGAGAGCGAACAAGACAAGAGAGCAAGCGAGCGAGCCAGATATGAGAGCGAGGGAGCCAGACATGAGAGCAAGCGAGCGAGCAAGATATGAGAGCGAGCGAGCCAGACATGAGAGCAAGCGAGCGAGCCAGATATGAGAGCGAGTGAGCCAGACATGAGAGCAAGCGAGCGAGCAAGATATGAGATCGAGCGAGCCAGATATGCGAGCAAGTCAGATAAGAGAGCGAGCCAGACAAGAGAGCAAGTGAGCGAGCCAGATATGAGAGCAAGCGAGCGAGCCAGATATGAGAGCGAGCGAGATAAGAGAGCGAGCCAGACAAGAGAGCAAGCGAGCCAGATATGAGAGCGAGGGAGCCAGATATGCGAGCGAGCGAGCCAGATAAGAGAGTGAGCCAGACAAGAGAGCAAGCGAGCGAGCCAGATATGCAAACGAGCGAGCCAGATAAGAGAGCGAACCAGACAAGAGAGCAAGCGAGCGAGCCAGATATGAGAGCAAGCGAGCGAGCCAGATATGAGAGCAAGCGAGCCAGACATGAGAGCAAGCGAGCGAGCCAGATATGAGAGCGAGCCAGACATGAGAGCAAGCGAGCGAGCCAGATATGAGAGCGAGTGAGCCAGACATGAGAGCAAGCAAGCGAGCCAGATATGAGAGCGAGCCAGACATGAGAGCAAGCGAGCGAGCAAGATATGAGAGCGAGCCAGATAAGAGAGCGAACAAGACAAGAGAGCAAGCGAGCGAGCCAGATATGAGAGCGAGGGAGCCAGACATGAGAGCGAGCGAGCCAGACATGAGAGCAAGCGAGCGAGCCAGATATGAGAGCGAGCCAGACATGAGAGCAAGCGAGCGAGCCAGATATGAGAGAGAGTGAGCCAGACATGAGAGCAAGCAAGCGAGCCAGATATGAGAGCGAGCCAGACATGAGAGCAAGCGAGCGAGCAAGATATGAGAGCGAGCCAGATAAGAGAGCGAACCAGACAAGAGAGCAAGCGAGCGAGCCAGATATGAGAGCGAGGGAGCCAGACATGAGAGCAAGCGAGCGAGCCAGATGTGAAAGTGAGCGAGCCAGACATGAGAGCAAGCGAGCGAGCCAGATATGAAAGCGAGCGAGCCAGACATGAGAGCAAGCTAGCGAGCAAGATATGAGAGCGAGCGAGCCAGACATGAGAGCAAGCGAGCCAGATATGAGAGCGAGTGAGCCAGACATGAGAGCAAGCAAGCGAGCCAGATATGAGAGCGAGCCAGACATGAGAGCAAGCGAGCGAGCCAGATATGAGAGCGAGCCAGACATGAGAGCAAGCGAGCGAGCAAGATATGAGAGCGAGCCAGATAAGAGAGCGATCCAGACAAGAGAGCAAGCGAGCGAGCCAGATATGAGAGCGAGCAAGCCAGACATGAGAGCAAGCGAGCGAGCCAGATATGAGAGCGAGCGAGCCAGATATGCAAGCGAGCGAGCCAGATAAGAGAGCGAACCAGACAAGAGAGCAAGCGAACGAGCCAGATATGAGAGCGAGCGAGCCAGACATGAGAGCAAGCGAGCGAGCCAGATATGAGAGCGAGTGAGCCAGACATGAGAGCAAGCGAGCGAGCAAGATATGAGATCGAGCGTGCCAGATATGCGAGCAAGTCAGATAACAGAGCGAGCGAGACAAGAGAGCAAGTGAGCGAGCCTGATATGAGAGCAAGCGAGCGAGCCAGATATGAGAGCAAGCGAGCGAGCCAGATATGAGAGCGAGCGAGATAAGAGAGCGAGCCAGACAAGAGAGCAAGCGAGCGAGCCAGATATGAGAGCAAGCGAGCGAGCCAGATATGAGAGCGAGCGAGCCAGACATGAGAGCAAGCGAGCGAGCCAGATATGAGAGCGAGGGAGCTAGATATGCGAGCGAGCCAGATAAGAGAGTGAGCCAGACAAGAGAGCAAGTGAGCGAGCCAGATATGCGAGCGAGCGAGCCAGATATGAGAGCGAGCGAGCCAGACATGAGAGCAAGCGAGCGAGCCAGGTGTGCGAGCAAGCGAGCCAGACATGAGAGAAAGCGAGCGAGCCATATATGAGAGCAAGCGAGCCAGACATGAGAGCAAGCGAGCGAGCCAGATATGAGAGCAAGCGAGCCAGACATGAGAGCAAGCGAGCGAGCCAGATATGAGACCGAGCGAGCCAGAAATGAGAGCAAGCGAGCGAGCCAGATATGAGAGCGAGTGAGCCAGACATGAGAGCAAGCGAGCGAGCCAGATATGAGAGCGAGCCAGACATGAGAGCAAGCGAGCGAGCAAGATATGAGAGCGAGCCAGATAAGAGAGCGAACAAGACAAGAGAGCAAGCGAGCGAGCCAGATATGAGAGCGAGGGAGCCAGACATGAGAGCGAGTGAGCCAGACATGAGAGCAAGCGAGCGAGCAAGATATGAGAGCGAGCGAGCCAGACATGAGAGCAAGCGAGCGAGCCAGATATGAGAGCGAGTGAGCCAGACATGAGAGCAAGCGAGCGAGCAAGATATGAGATCGAGCGAGCCAGATATGCGAGCAAGTCAGATAAGAGAGCGAGCCAGACAAGAGAGCAAGTGAGCGAGCCAGATATGAGAGCAAGCGAGCGAGCCAGATATGAGAGCGAGCGAGATAAGAGAGCGAGCCAGACAAGAGAGCAAGCGAGCCAGATATGAGAGCGTGGCAGCCAGATATGCGAGCGAGCGAGCGAGCCAGATAAGAGAGTGAGCCAGACAAGAGAGCAAGCGAGCGAGCCAGATATGCAAACGAGCGAGCCAGATAAGAGAGCGAACCAGACAAGAGAGCAAGCGAGCAAGCCAGATATGAGAGCAAGCGAGTGAGCCAGATATGAGAGCGAGCGAGCCAGACATGAGAGCAAGCAAGCGAGCAAGATATGAGAGCGAGCGAGCCAGACATGAGAGCAAGCGAGCGAGCCAGATATGAGAGCGAGTGAGCCAGACATGAGTGCAAGCCAGCGAGAAAGATATGAGATCGAGCGAGCCAGTTATGCGAGCGAGCCAGATAAGAGAGCGAGCCAGACAAGAGAGGAAGTGAGCGAGCCAGATATGAGAGCAAGCGAGCGAGCCAAAAATGAGAGCAAGCGAGCGAGCCAGATATGAGAGCGAGCGAGATAAGAGAGCGAGCCAGACAAGAGAGCAAGCGAGCGAGCCAGATATGAGAGCAAGCGAGCGAGCCAGATATGAGAGCGAGGGAGCCAGATATGCGAGCGAGCGAGCCAGATAAGAGAGTGAGCCAGACAAGAGAGCAAGTGAGCGAGCCAGATATGAGAGCGAGCGAGCCAGACATGAGAGCAAGCGAGCGAGCCAGGTGTGAGAGCAAGCGAGCCAGACATGAGAGCAAGCGAGCGAGCCATATATGAGAGCAAGCGAGCCAGACATGAGAACAAGCGAGCAAGCCAGATATGAGAGCGATCGAGCCAGACATGAGAGCAAGCGAGCGAGCAAGATATGAGAGCGAGCGAGCCAGACATGAGAGCAAGCGAGCCAGATATGAGAGCGAGTGAGCCAGACATGAGAGCAAGCGAGCGAGCAAGATATGAGATCGAGCGAGCCAGATATGCGAGCAAGTCAGATAAGAGAGCGAGACAGACATGAGAGCAAGCGAGCCAGATATGAGAGCGAGCGAGCCAGATATGAGAGCAAGCGAGCGAGCCAGATATAAGAGCAAGCGAGCGAGCCAGATATGAGAGCGAGCGAGATAAGAGAGCGAGCCAGACAAGAGAGCAAGCGAGCGAGCCAGATATGAGAGCAAGCGAGCGAGCCAGATATGAGAGCAAGCGAGCCAGATAAGATAGCGAATCAGACAAGAGAGCAAGCGAGCGAGCCAGATATGAGAGCGAGCGAGCCAGACATGAGAGAAAGCGAGCGAGCCAGATATGACAGCGAGCGAGCCAGACATGAGAGGAAGCGGGCGAGCCAGATATGAGAGCGAGCGAGACAGACATGAGAGCAAGCGAGCGAGCCAGATATGAGAGCGAGGGAGCCAGACATGAGAGCAAGCGAGCGAGCCAGATATGAGAGTGAGCGAGCCAGACATGAGAGCAAGCGAGCGAGCCAGATATGAGAGCGAGCGAGCCAGACATGAGAGCAAGCGAGCGAGCAAGATATGAGAGCGAGCCAGACATGAGAGCAAGCGAGCCAGATATGAGTGCGAGTGAGCCAGACATGAGAGCAAGCGAGCGAGCAAGATATGAGATCGAGCGAGCCAGATATGCGAGCAAGTCAGATAAGAGAGCGAGCCAGACAAGAGAGCAAGTGAGCGAGCCAGATATGAGAGCAAGCGAGCGAGCCAGATATGAGAGCAAGCGAGCGAGCCAGATATGAGAGCGAGCGAGATAAGAGAGCGAGCCAGACAAGAGAGCAAGCGAGCGAGCCAGATATGAGAGCAAGCGAGCGAGCCAGATATGAGAGCGAGCGAGCCAGACATGAAAGCAAGCGAGCGAGCAAGATATGAGAGCGAGCGAGCCAGACATGAGAGCAAGCGAGCGAGCCAGATATGAGAGCGAGTGAGCCAGACATGAGTGCAAGCCAGCGAGAAAGATATGAGATCGAGCGAGCCAGTTATGCGAGCGAGCCAGATAAGAGAGCGAGCCAGACAAGAGAGCAAGTGAGCGAGCCAGATATGAGAGCAAGCGAGCGAGCCAGATATGAGAGCAAGCGAGCGAGCCAGATATGAGAGCGAGCGAGATAAGAGAGCGAGCCAGACAAGAGAGCAAACGAGCGAGTCAGATATGAGAGCAAGCGAGCGAGCCAGATATGAGAGCGAGGGAGCCAGATATGCGAGCGAGCGAGCCAGATAAGAGAGTGAGCCAGACAAGAGAGCAAGTGAGCGAGCCAGATATGCGAGCAAGCCAGATATGAGAGCGAGCGAGCCAGACATGAGAGCAAGCGAGCGAGCCAGGTGTGAGAGCAAGCGAGCCAGACATGAGAGCAAGCGAGCGAGCCATATATGAGAGCAAGCGAGCCAACCATGAGAGCAAGCGAGCGAGCCAAATATGAGAGCGATCGAGCCAGACATGAGAGCAAGCGAGCGAGCAAGATATGAGAGCAAGCGAGCGAGCAAGATATGAGAGCAAGCGAGCCAGATAAGAGAGCGAACCAGACAAGAGAGCAAGCGAGCGAGCCAGATATGAGAACTAGCAAGATAAGAGAGCGAGCCAGACAAGAGAGCAAGCGAGCAAGCCAGATATGAGAGCAAGCGAGCGAGCCAGATATGAGAGCAAGCGAGCCAGATAAGAGAGCGAACCAAACAAGAGAGCAAGCGAGCGAGCCAGATATGAGAGCGAGCGAGCCAGACATGAGAGCAAGCGAGCGAGCCAGATATGAGAGCGAGCGAGCCAGACATGAGAGCAAGCGAGCGAGCCAGATATGAGAGCGAGCGAGACAGACATGAGAGCAAGCGAGCGAGCCAGATATGAGAGTGAGCGAGCCAGACATGAGAGCAAGCGAGCGAGCCAGATATGAGAGAGAGCGAGCCAGACATGAGAGCAAGCGAGCGAGCCAGATATGAGAGCGAGCGAGCCAGACATGAGAGCAAGCGAGCGAGCCAGATATGAGAGCGAGCGAGCCAGACATGAGAGCAAGCGAGCGAGCCAGATATGAGAGCGAGCGAGCCAGATATGAGAGCAAGCGAGCGAGCCAGATATGAGAGTGAGCGATCCAGACATGAGAGCAAGCGAGCGAGCAAGATATGAGAGCAAGCGAGCCAGACATGAGAGCAAGCGAGCGAGCAAGATATGAGAGCGAGTGAGCCAGACATGAGAGCAAGCGAGCGAGCAAGATATGAGATCGAGCGAGCCAGATATGCGAGCAAGTCAGATAAGAGCGAGCCAGACAAGAGAGCAAGTGAGCGAGCCAGATATGCGAGCGAGCGAGCCAGATATGAGAGCGAGCGAGCCAGACATGAGAGCAAGCGAGCGAGCCAGGTGTGAGAGCAAGCGAGCCAGACATGAGAGCAAGCGAGCGAGCCATATATGAGAGCAAGCGAGCCAGACATGAGAGCAAGCGAGCGAGCCAGATATGAGAGCAAGCGAGCCAGACATGAGAGCAAGCGAGCGAGCCAGATATGAGACCGAGCGAGCCAGACATGAGGACAAGCGAGCGAGCCAGATATGAGAGCGAGTGAGCCAGACATGAGAGCAAGCGAGCGGGCCAGATATGAGAGCGAGCCAGACATGAGAGCAAGCGAGCGAGCAAGATATGAGAGCGAGCCAGATAAGAGAGCGAACAAGACAAGAGAGCAAGCGAGCGAGCCAGATATGAGAGCGAGCGAGCCAGACATGAGAGCAAGCGAGCGAGCCAGATATAAGATCGAGCGAGCCAGATATGCGAGCAAGTCAGATAAGAGAGCGAGCCAGACAAGAGAGCAAGTGAGCGAGCCAGATATGAGAGCAAGCGAGCGAGCCAGATATGAGAGCGAGCGAGATAAGAGAGCGAGCCAGACAAGAGAGCAAGCGAGCGAGCCAGGTATGAGAGCAAGCAAGCGAGCCAGATATGCAAGCGAGCGAGCCGGATAAGAGAGCGAACCAGACAAGAGAGCAAGCGAGCGAGCCAGATATGAGAGCGAGCAAGCCAGACATGAGAGCAAGCAAGCGAGCCAGATATGAGAGCGAGCGAGCCAGACATGAGAGCAAGCGAGCGAGCCAGATATGAGAGTGAGCGAGACAGACATGAGAGCAAGCGAGCGAGCAAGATATGAGAGCGAGCGAGCCAGACATGAGAGCAAGCGAGCGAGCCAGATATGAGAGCGAGTGAGCCAGACATGAGAGAAAGCCAGCGAGAAAGATATGAGATCGAGCGAACCAGACATGAGAGCAAGCGAGCGAGCAAGATATGAGATCGAGCGAGCCAGATATGCGAGCAAGTCAGATAAGAGAGCGAGCCAGACAAGAGAGAAAGTGAGCGAGCCAGATATGAGAGCAAGCGAGCGAGCCAGATATAAGAGCAAGCGAGCGAGCCAGATATGAGAGCGAGCGAGATAAGAGAGCGAGCCAGACAAGAGAGCAAGCGAGCGAGCCAGATATGGGAGCAAGCGCGCGAACCAGATATGAGAGCGAGCGAGCCAGACATGAGAGCAAGCGAGCAAGCCAGATATGAGAGCGAGCCAGACATGAGAGCAAGCGAGCGAGCCAGATATGAGAGCGAGCCAGACATGAGAGCAAGCGAGCGAGCCAGATATGAGAGCGAGTGAGCCAGACATGAGAACAAGCCAGTGAGAAAGATATGAGATCGAGCGAGCCAGTTATGCGAGCGAGCCAGATAAGAGAGCGAGCCAGACAAGAGAGCAAGTGAGCGAGCCAGATATGAGAGCAAGCGAGCGAGCCAGATATGAGAGCAAGCGAGCGAGCCAGACATGAGAGCGAGCGAGATAAGAGAGCGAACCAGACAAGAGAGCAAGCGAGCGAGCCAGATATGAGAGCAAGCGAGCCAGATATGAGAGCGAGGGAGCCAGATATGCGAGCGAGTCAGATAAGAGAGTGAGCCAGACAAGAGAGCAAGCGAGCGAGCCAGATATGAGAGCGAGCCAGACATGAGAGCAAGCGAGCGAGCCAGGTGTGAGAGCAAGCGAGCCAGACATGAGAGCAAGCGAGCGAGCCACATATGAGAGCAAGCGAGCCAGACATGAGAGCAAGCGAGCGAGCCAGATATGAGAGCGATTGAGCCAGACATGAGAGCAAGCGAGCGAGCCAGATATGAGAGCGAGCGAGCCAGACATGAGAGCAAGCGAGCGAGCCAGATATGAGAGTGAGTGAGCCAGACATGAGAGCAAGCGAGCGAGCCAGATATGAGAGCGAGCCAGACATGAGAGCAAGCGAGCGAGCAAGATATGAGAGCGAGCCAGATAAGAGAGCTAACAAGACAAGAGAGCAAGCGAGCGAGCCAGATATGAGAGCGAGGGAGCCAGACATGAGAGCGAGCGAGCCAGACATGAGAGCAAGAGAGCGAGCCAGATATGAGAGCGAGTGAGCCAGACATGAGAGCAAGCGAGCGAGCAAGATATGAGATCGAGCGAGTCAGATATGCAAGAAAGTCAGATAAGAGAGCGAGCCAGACAAGATAGCAAGCGAGCGAGCCAGATATGAGAGCGAGGGAGCCAGATATGCGAGCGAGCCAGATAAGAGAGTGAGCCAGACAAGAGAGCAAGCGAGCGAGCCAGATATGCAAGCGAGCGAGCCAGATAAGAGAGCGAACCAGAAGAGAGAGCAAGCGAGCGAGCCAGATATGAGAGCAAGCGAGCGAGCCAGATATGAGAGCGAGCGAGATAAGAGAGCGAGCCAGACAAGAGAGCAAGCGAGCGAGCCAGATATGAGAGCAAGCGAGCGAGCCAGATGAGAGCAAGCGAGCAAGCCAGATATGCGAGCGAGCGAGCCAGGTAAGAGAGCGAGTCAGACAAGAGAGCAAGCGAGCGAGCCAGATATGCGAGCGAGCGAGCCAGACATGAGAGCAAGCGAGCGAGCCAGGTATGAGAGCAAGTGAGCCAGACATGAGAGCAATCGAGCGAGCCAGATGTGAGAGTGAGCGAGCCAGACATGAGAGCAAGCGAGCGAGCCAGATATGAGAGCGAGCGAGCCAGACATGAGAGCAAGCGAGCGAGCCATATATGAGAGCAAGTGAGCCAGACATGAGAGTAATCGAGCGAGCCAGATATGAGAGCGAGCGAGCCAGACATGAGAGCAAGCGAGCGAGTCAGATATGAGAGCAAGCGAGCCAGACATGAGAGCAAGCGAGCGAGCCAGATATGAGAGTGAGCGAGCCAGACATGAGAGCAAGCAAGCGAGCCAGATATGAGAGCGAGCGAGCCAGACATGAGAGCAAGCGAGCGAGCCAGGTATGAGAGCAAGTGAGCCAGACATGAGAGCAATTGAGCGATCCAGATATGAGAGCGAGCGAGCGAGCCAGATATGAGAGCAAGCGAGCGAGCCAGATATGAGAGCGAGCGAGATAAGAGAGCGAGCCAGACAAGAGAGCAAGCGAGCGAGCCAGATATGAGAGCAAGCGAGCGAGCCAGATGAGAGCAAGCGAGCGAGCCAGATATGCGAGCGAGCGAGCCAGATAAGAGAGCGAGCCAGACAAGAGAGCAAGCGAGCGAGCCAGATATGCGAGCGAGCAAGCCAGATAAGAGAGTGAGCCAGACAAGAGAGCAAGCGAGCGAGCCAGATATGCGAGCGAGCGAGCCAGATATGAGAGCGAGCGAGCCAGACATGAGAGCAAGCGAGCAAGGCAGGTATGAGAGCAAGCGAGCCAGACATGAGAGCAATCGAGCGAGCCAGATATGACAGCAAGCGAGCCAGACATGAGAGCAAGCGAGCGAGCCAGATATGAGAGCGAGCGAGCCAGACATGAGAGCAAGCGAGCGAGACAGATATAAGAGCGAGTGAGCCAGACATGAGAGCAAGCGAGCGAGCCAGATATGAGAGCAAGCGAGCCAGACATGAGAGCAAGCGAGCGAGCCAGATATGAGAGCGAGCGAGCCAGACATGAGAGCAAGCGAGCGAGCCAGATATGAGAGCGAGCGAGCCAGACATGAGAGAAAGCGAGCAAGCCAAATATGAGAGCCAGCCAGACATGAGAGCGAGCCAGATATGAGAGCGAGCCAGATAAGAGAGCGAGCCAGACAAGAGAGCAAGTGAGCGAGCCAGATATGAGAGCAAACGAGCGAGCCAGATATGAGAGCAAGCGAGCGAGCCAGATATGAGAGCGAGCCAGATGAGAGCAAGCGAGCGAGCCAGATATGCGAGCGAGCGAGCCAGATAAGAGAGCGAGCCAGACAAGAGAGCAAACGAGCGAACCAGATATGCGAGCGAGCGAGCCAGATATGAGAGCGAGCGAGCCAGACATGAGAGCAAGCGAGCGAGCCAGATATGAGAGCGAGCCAGACATAAGAGCAAGCGAGCGAGCCAGATATGAGAGCGAGACAGACATGAGAGAAAGCGAGCGAGCAAAATATGAGAGCGAGCGAGCCAGACATGAGAGCAAGCGAGCGAGCCAGATATGAGAGCGAGTGAGCCAGACATGAGAGCAAGCCAGCGAGAAAGATATGAGATCGAGCGAGCCAGTTATGCGAGTGAGCCAGATAAGATAGCGAGCCAGACAAGAGAGCAAGTGAGCGAGCCAGATATGAGAGCAAGCGAGCGAGCCATATATGAGAGCAAGCGAGCGAGCCAGATATGAGAGCGAGCGAGATAAGAGAGCGAGCCAGACAAGAGAGCAAGCGAGCGAGCCAGATATGAGAGCAAGCGAGCCAGATATGAGAGCGAGGGAGCCAGATATGCGAGCGAGCGAGTCAGATAAGAGAGTGAGCCAGACAAGAGAGCAAGCGAGCGAGCCAGATATGCGAGCGAGCGAGCCAGATATGAGAGCGAGCGAGCCAGACATGAGAGCAAGCGAGCAAGGCAGGTATGAGAGCAAGCGAGCCAGACATTAGAGCAATCGAGCGAGCCAGATATGACAGCAAGCGAGCCAGACATGAGAGCAAGCGAGCGAGCCAGATATGAGAGCGAGCGAGCCAGACATGAGAGCAAGCGAGCGAGCCAGATATGAGAGCGAGTGAGCCAGACATGAGAGCAAGCGAGCGAGCCAGATATGAGAGCAAGCGAGCCAGACATGAGAGCAAGCGAGCGAGCCAGATATGAGAGCGAGCGAGCCAGACATGAGAGCAAGCGAGCAAGCCAAATATGAGAGCGAGCCATACATGAGAGCGAGCCAGATATGAGAGCGAGCCAGATAAGAGAGCGAGCCAGACAAGAGAGCAAGTGAGCGAGCCAGATATGAGAGCAAACGAGCGAGCCAAATATGAGAGCAAGCGAGCGAGCCAGATATGAGAGCGAGCGAGATAAGAGAGCGAGCCAGACAAGAGAGCAAGCGAGCGAGCCAGATATGAGAGCAAGCGAGCGAGCCAGATGAGAGCAAGCGAGCGAGCCAGATATTGGAGCGAGCGAGCCAGATAAGAGAGCGAGCCAGACAAGAGAGCAAGCGAGCCAGATATGCGAGCGAGCGAGCCAGATATGAGAGCGAGCGAGCCAGACATGAGAGCAAGCGAGCAAGCCAGGTATGAGAGCAAGCGAGCCAGACATGAAAGCAAGCGAGCGAGCAAGAGATGAGATCGAGCGAACCAGATATGCGAGCGAGTCAGATAAGAGAGCGAGCCAGACAAGAAAGCAAGTGAGCAAGCCAGATATGAGAGCAAGCGAGCTAGCCAGATATGAGAGCGAGCAAGATAAGAGAGTGAGCCAGACAAGAGAGCAAGCGAGCGAGCAAGATATGAGAGCGAGCCAGATAATAGAGCGATCCAGACAAGAGAGCAAGCGAGCGAGCCAGATATGAGAGCGAGCAAGCCAGACATGAAAGCAAGCGAGCGAGCAAGAGATGAGATCGAGCGAACCAGATATGCGAGCGAGTCAGATAAGAGAGCGAGCCAGACAAGAAAGCAAGTGAGCGAGCCAGATATGAGAGCAAGCGAGCGAGCCAGATATGAGAGCGAGCAAGATAAGAGAGTGAGCCAGACAAGAGAGCAAGCGAGCGAGCCAGATATGAGAGCAAGCGAGCGAGCCAGATGAGAGCAAGCGAGCGAGCCAGATATGCGAGCGAGCGAGCCAGATAAGAGAGCGAGTCAGACAAGAGAGCAAGCGAGCGAGCCAGATATGCGAGCGAGCGAGCCAAATAAGAGAGCGAGTCAGACAAGAGAGCAAGCGAGCGAGCCAGATATGCGAGCGAGCAAGCCAGATTAGAGAGTGAGCCAGACAAGAGAGCAAGCGAGCGAGCCAGATATGAGAGCGATCGAGCCAGACATGAGAGCAAGCGAGCGAGCCAGATATGAGAGCGAGCGAGCCAGCCATGAGAACAAGCGAGCGAGCCAGATATGAGAGCGAGTGAGCCAGACATGAGAGCAAGCGAGCGAGCCAGATATGAGAGCGAGCCAGACATGAGAGCAAGCGAGCGAGCCAGATATGAGAGCGAGCGAGCCAGACATGAGAGCAAGCGAGCGAGCCAGATATGAGAGCGAGCCAGACATGAGAGCAAGCGAGCGAGCAAGATATGAGAGCGAGCCAGATAAGAGAGCGATCCAGACAAGAGAGCAAGCGAGCGAGCCAGATATGAGAGCGAGCGAGCCAGACATGAGAGCAAGCGAGCGAGCCAGATATGAGAGCGAGTGAGCAAGACATGAGAGCAAGCGAGCGAGCAAGATATGAGATCGAGCGAGCCAGATATGCGAGCAAGTCAGATAAGAGAGCGAGCCAGACAAGAGAGCAAGTGAGCGAGCAAGATATGAGAGCGAGCGAGCCAGACATGAGAGCAAGCGAGCGAGCCAGGTATGAGAGCAAGTGAGCCAGACAAGAGAGCAATCGAGCGAGCCAGATATGAGAGCAAGCGAGCGAGCCAGATATGAGAGCAAGCGAGCGAGCCAGATATGAGAGCGAGCCAGATAAGAGAGCGACAAGACAAGAGAGCAAGCGAGCGAGCCAGATATGAGAGCGAGGGAGCCAGACATGAGAGCGAGCGAGTCAGACATGAGAGCAATCGAGCGAGCCAGATATGAGAGCAAGCGAGCGAGCCAGATATGAGAGCAAGCGAGCGAGCCAGTTATGCGAGCGAGCCAGATATGAGAGCGAGCGAGCCAGACATGAGAGCAAGCGAGCGAGCCAGATATGAGAGCGAGTGAGCCAGACTTGAGAGCAAGCGAGCGAGCCAAATATGAGAGCGAGCCAGACATGAGAGCGAGCCAGATATGAGAGCGAGCCAGATAAGAGAGCGAGCCAGACAAGAGAGCAAGTGAGCGAGCCAGATAAGAGAGCAAACGAGCGAGCCAGATATGAGAGCTAGCGAGCGAGCCAGATATGAGAGCGAGCGAGATAAGAGAGCGAGCCAGACAAGAGAGCAAGCGAGCGAGCCAGATATGAGAGCAAGCGAGCGAGCCAGATGAGAGCAAGCGAGCAAGCCAGATATGCGAGCGAGCGAGCCAGATAAGAGAGCGAGCCAGACAAGAGAGCAAGCGAGCGAGCCAGATATGCGAGCGAGCGAGCCAGATATGAGAGCGAGCGAGCCAGACATGAGAGCAAGCGAGCAAGGCAGGTATGAGAGCAAGCGAGCCAGACATGAGAGCAAGCAAGCGAGCCAGATATGAGAGCGAGCCAGACATGAGAGCAAGCGAGCGAGCCAGATATGAGAGCGAGCCAGACATGAGAGCAAGCGAGCGAGCAAGATATGAGAGCGAGCCAGATAAGAGAGCGATCCAGACAAGAGAGCAAGCGAGCGAGCCAGATATGAGAGCGAGCAAGCCAGACATGAGAGCAAGCGAGCGAGCCAGATATGAGAGTGAGCGAGCCAGATATGCAAGCGAGCGAGCCAGATAAGAGAGCGAACCAGACAAGAGAGCAAGCGAGCGAGCCAGATATGAGAGCGAGCGAGCCAGACATGAGAGCAAGCGAGCGAGCCAGATATGAGAGCGAGCGAGCCAGACATGAGAGCAAGCGAGCGAGCCAGATATGAGAGCGAGCGAGACAGACATGAGAGCATGCGAGCAAGCAAGATATGAGAGCGAGCGAGCCAGACATGAGAGCAAGCGAGCGAGCCAGATATGAGAGCGAGTGAGCCAGACATGATAGCAAGCCAGCAAGAAAGATATGAGATCGAGCGAACCAGACATGAGAGCAAGCGAGCGAGCAAGATATGAGAGCGAGCAAGATAAGAGAGCGAACAAGACAAGAGAGCAAGCGAGCGAGCCAGATATGAGAGCGAGGGAGCCAAACATGAGAGCGAGCGAGCCAGACATGAGAGCAAGCGAGCGAGCAAGATATGAGAGCGAGCGAGCCAGACATGAGAGCAAGCGAGCGAGCCAGATATGAGAGCGAGTGAGCCAGACATGAGAGCAAGCGAGCGAGCAAGATATGAGATCGAGCGAGCCAGATATGCGAGCAAGTCAGATAAGAGAGCGAGCCAGACAAGAGAGCAAGTGAGCGAGCCACATATGAGTGCAAGCGAGCGAGCCAGATATGAGAGCGAGCGAGATATGAGAGCGAGCCAGACATGAGAGCAAGCGAGCGAGCAAGATATGAGAGCGAGCGAGCCAGACATGAGAGCAAGCGAGCGAGCCAGATATGAGAGCGAGTGAGCCAGACATGAGTGCAAGCCAGCGAGAAAGATATAAGATCGAGCGAGCCAGTTATGCGAGCGAGCCAGATAAGAGAGCGAGCCAGACAAGAGCGCAAGTGAGCGAGCCAGATATGAGAGCAAGCGAGCGAGCCAAAAATGAGAGCAAGCGAGCGAGCCAGATATGAGAGCGAGCGAGATAAGAGAGCGAGCCAGACAAGAGAGCAAGCGAGCGAGCCAGATATGAGAGCAAGCGAGCGAGCCAGATATGAGAGCGAGGGAGGCAGATATGCGAGCGAGCGAGCCAGATAAGAGAGTGAGCCAGACAAGAGAGCAAGTGAGCGAGCCAGATATGCGAGCGAGCGAGCCAGATATGAGAGCGAGCGAGCCAGACATGAGAGCAAGCGAGCTAGCCAGGTGTGAGAGCAAGCGAGCCAGACATGAGAGCAAGCGAGCGAGCCATATATGAGAGCAAGCGAGCCAGACATGAGAGCAAGCGAGCAAGCCAGATATGAGAGCGATCGAGCCAGACATGAGAGCAAGCGAGCGAGCCAGATATGAGAGTTAGCGAGCCAGAAATGAGAGCAAGCGAGCGAGCCAGATATGAGAGCGAGCGAGCCAGACATGAGAGCAAGCGAGCGAGCCAGATATGAGAGCGAGCGAGCCAGACATGAGAGCAAGCGAGCCAGATATGAGTGCGAGTGAGCCAGACATGAGAGCAAGCGAGCGAGCAAGATATGAGATCGAGCGAGCCAGATATGCGATCAAGTAAGATAAGAGAGCGAGCCAGACAAGAGAGCAAGTGAGCGAGCCAGATATGAGAGCAAGCGAGCGAGCCAGATATGAGAGCAAGCGAGTGAGCCAGATATGAGAGCGAGCGAAATAAGAGAGCGAGCCAGACAAGAGAGCAAGCGAGCGAGCCAGATATGAGAGCAAGCGAGCGAGCCAGATATGAGAGCGAGCGAGCCAGACATGAGAGCAAGCTAGCGAGCCAAATATGAGAGCGAGCCAGACATTAGAGCGAGCCAGATATGAGAGCGAGCCAGATAAGAGAGCGAGCCAGACAAGAGAGCAAGTGAGCGAGCCAGATATGAGAGCAAACGAGCGAGCCAGATATGAGAGCTAGCGAGCGAGCCAGATATGAGAGCGAGCGAGATAAGAGAGCGAGCCAGACAAGCGAGCAAGCGAGCGAGCCAGATATGAGAGCAAGCGAGCGAGCCAGATATGAGAGCAAGCGAGCCAGATAAGAGAGCGAACCAGACAAGAGAGCAAGCGAGCGAGCCAGATATGAGAGCGAGGGAGCCAGACATGAGAGCGAGCCAGACATGAGAGCAAGCTTGCAAGCAAGATATGAGAGCGAGCCAGATAAGAGAGCGAACCAGACAAGAGAGCATGCCAGCGAGCAAAATATGAGAGCGAGCGAGCCAGACATGAGATAATGCGAGCGAGCCAGATATGAGAGCGAGCGAGCCAGACATGAGAGCAAGCGAGCGAGCAAGATATGAGAGCGAGCGAGCCAGACATGAGAGCTAGCAAGCGAGCCAGATATGAGAGCGAGCGAGCCAGACATGAGAGCAAGCGAGCGAGCCAGATATGAGAGCGAGCGAGCCAGACAGGAGAGCAAGCGAGCGAGCAAGATATGAGAGCGAGCGAGCCAGACATGAGAGCAAGCGAGCCAGATATGAGAGCGAGCGAGCCAGACATGAGAGCAAGCGAGCAAGCAAGATATGAGAGCAAGCGAGCGAGCCAGATGAGAGCAAGCGAGCGAGCCAGATATGCGAGCGAGCGAGCCAGATAAGAGAGTGAGCCAGACAAGAGAGCAAGCGAGCGAGCCAGATATGAGAGCGATCCAGACAAGAGAGCAAGCGAGCGAGCAAGATATGAGAGCGAGCGAGCCAGACATGAGAGCAAGCGAGCAAGATATGAGAGCGAGTGAGCCAGACATGAGAGCTAGCGAGCGAGCAAGATATGTGATCGAGCGAGCCAGATATGCGAGCAAGTCAGATAAGAGAGCGAGCCAGACAAGAGAGCAAGTGAGCGAGCCAGATATGACAGCAAGCGAGCGAGCCAGATATGAGAGCGAGCGAGCCAGATATGCGATCAAGTCAGATAAGAGAGCGAGCCAGACAAGAGAGCAAGTGAGCGAGCCAGATATGAGAGCAAGCGAGCGAGCCAGATATGAGAGTAAGCGAGTGAGCCAGATATGAGAGCGAGCGAGATAAGAGAGCGAGCCAGACAAGAGAGCAAGCGAGCGAGCCAGATATGAGAGCAAGCGAGCGAGCCAGATATGAGAGCGAGCGAGCCAGACATGAGAGCAAGCGAGCGAGCCAAATATGAGAGCGAGCCAGACATGAGAGCGAGCCAGATATGAGAGCGAGCCAGATAAGAGAGCGAGCCAGACAAGAGAGCAAGTGAGCGAGCCAGATATGAGAGCAAACGAGCGAGCCAGATATGAGAGCTAGTGAGCGAGCCAGATATGAGAGCGAGCGAGTTAAGAGAGCGAGCCAGACAAGCGAGCAAGCGAGCGAGCCAGATATGAGAGCAAGCGAGCGAGCCAGATATGAGAGCAAGCGAGCCAGATAAGAGAGTGAACCAGACAAGAGAGCAAGCGAGCGAGCCAGATATGAGAGCGAGCGAGCCAGACATGAGAGCAAGCGAGCGAGCAAGATATGAGAGCGAGCGAGCCAGACATGAGAGCTAGCGAGCGAGCCAGATATGAGAGCGAGCGAGCCAGACATGAGAGCAAGCGAGCGAGCCAGATATGAAAGCGAGCGAGCCAGACAGGAGAGCAAGCGAGCGAGCAAGATATGAGAGCGAGCGAGCCAGACATGAGAGCAAGCGAGCCAGATATGAGAGCGAGTGAGCCAGACATGAGAGCAAGCGAGCAAGCAAGATATGAGAGCAAGCGAGCGAGCCAGATGAGAGCAAGCGAGCGAGCCAGATATGCGAGCGAGCGAGCCAGATAAGAGAGTGAGCCAGACAAGAGAGCAAGCGAGCGAGCCAGATATGAGAGCGATCCAGACAAGAGAGCAAGCGAGCGAGCAAGATATGAGAGCGAGCGAGCCAGACATGAGAGCAAGCGAGCAAGATATGAGAGCGAGTGAGCCAGACATGAGAGCTAGGGAGCGAGCAAGATATGTGATCGAGCGAGCCAGATATGCGAGCAAGTCAGATAAGAGAGCGAGCCAGACAAGAGAGCAAGTGAGCGAGCCAGATATGACAGCAAGCGAGCGAGCCAGATATGAGAGCGAGCCAGACATGAGAGCAAGCCAGATATGAGAGCGAGCCAGATAAGAGAGCGAGCCAGACTAGAGAGCAAGTGAGCGAGCCAGATATGAGAGCAAACGAGCGAGCCAGATATGAGAGCTAGCGAGCGAGCCAGATATGAGAGCGAGCGAGATAAGAGAGCGAGCAAGACAAGAGAGCAAGCGAGCGAGCCAGATATGAGAGCAAGCGAGCGAGCCAGATGAGAGCAAGCGAGCAAGCCAGATATGCGAGCGAGCGAGCCAGATAAGAGAGCGAGCCAGACAAGAGAGCAAGTGAGCGAGCCAGATATGAGAGCAAGCGAGCGAGCCAGATATGAGAGCAAGCGAGCCAGATAAGAGAGCGAACCAGACAAGAGAGCAAGCGAGCGAGCCAGATATGAGAGCGAGCGAGCCAGACATGAGAGCGAGCCAGACATGAGAGCAAGCTTGCAAGCAAGATATGAGAGCGAGCCAGATAAGAGAGCGAACCAGACAAGAGAGCATGCCAGCGAGCAAGATATGAGAGCGAGCGAGCCAGACATGAGATAAAGCGAGCGAGCCAGATATGAGAGCGAGCGAGCCAGACATGAGAGCAAGCGAGCGAGCAAGATATGAGAGCGAGCGAGCCAGACATGAGAGCTAGCGAGCGAGCCAGATATGAGAGCGAGCGAGCCAGACATGAGAGCAAGCGAGCGAGCCAGATATGAGAGCGAGCGAGCCAGACAGGAGAGCAAGCGAGCGAGCAAGATATGAGATCGAGCGAGCCAGACATGAGAGCAAGCGAGCCAGATATGAGAGCGAGTGAGCCAGACATGAGAGCAAGCGAGCAAGCAAGATATGAGAGCAAGCAAGCGAGCCAGATGAGAGCAAGCGAGCGAGCCAGATATGCGAGCGAGCGAGCCAGATAAGAGAGTGAGCCAGACAAGAGAGCAAGCGAGCGAGCCAGATATGAGAGCGATCCAGACAAGAGAGCAAGCGAGCGAGCAAGATATGAGAGCGAGCGAGCCAGACATGAGAGCAAGCGAGCAAGATATGAGAGCGAGTGAGCCAGACATGAGAGCTAGCGAGCGAGCAAGATATGTGATCGAGCGAGCCAGATATGCGAGCAAGTCAGATAAGAGAGCGAGCCAGACAAGAGAGCAAGTGAGCGAGCCAGATATGACAGCAAGCGAGCGAGCCAGATATGAGAGCGAGCCAGACATGAGAGCGAGCCAGATATGAGAGCGAGCCAGATAAGAGAGCGAGCCAGACTAGAGAGCAAGTGAGCGAGCCAGATATGAGAGCAAACGAGCGAGCCAGATATGAGAGCTAGCGAGCGAGCCAGATATGAGAGCGAGCGAGATAAGAGAGCGTGCCAGACAAGAGAGCAAGCGAGCGAGCCAGATATGAGAGCAAGCGAGCGAGCCAGATGAGAGCAAGCGAGCAAGCCAGATATGCGAGCGAGCGAGCCAGATAAGAGAGCGAGCCAGACAAGAGAGCAAGTGAGCGAGCCAGATATGAGAGCAAGCGAGCGAGCCAGATATGAGAGCAAGCGAGCGAGCCAGATATGAGAGCGAGCCAGATAAGAGAGCGAACAAGACAAGAGAGCAAGCGAGCGAGCCAGATATGAGAGCGAGGGAGCCAGACATGAGAGCGAGCGAGCCAGACATGAGAGCAAGCGAGCGAGCAAGATATGAGAGCGAGCGAGCCAGACATGAGAGCAAGCGAGCGAGCCAGATATGAGAGCGAGTGAGCCAGACATGAGAGCAAGCGAGTGAGCAAGATATGAGATCGAGCGAGCCAGATATGCGAGCAAGTCAGATAAGAGAGCGAGCCAGACAAGAGAGCAAGTGAGCGAGCCAGATATGAGAGCAAGCGAGCGAGCCAGATATGAGAGCGAGCGAGATAAGAGAGCGAGCCAGACAAGAGAGCAAGCGAGCCAGATATGAGAGCAAGCGAGCGAGCCAGATATGAGAGCGAGGGAGCCAGATATGCGAGCGAGCGAGCCAGATAAGAGAGTGAGCCAGACAAGAGAGCAAGCGAGCGAGCCAGATATGCAAGCGAGCGAGCCAGATAAGAGAGCGAACCAGATAAGAGAGCAAGCGAGCGAGCCAGATATGAGAGCAAGCGAGCGAGCCAGATATGAGAGCGAGCGAGATAAGAGAGCGAGCCAGACAAGAGAGCAAGCGAGCGAGCCAGATATGAGAGCAAGCGAGCGAGCCAGATGAGAGCAAGCGAGAAAGCCAGATATGCGAGCGAGCGAGCCAGATAAGAGAGCGAGCCAGACAAGAGAGCAAGCGAGCCAGATATGAGAGCAAGCGAGCGAGCCAGATATGAGAGCGAGGGAGCCAGATATGCGAGCGAGCGAGCCAGATAAGAGAGTGAGCCAGACAAGAGAGCAAGCGAGCGAGCCAGATATGCAAGCGAGCGAGCCAGATAAGAGAGCGAACCAGATAAGAGAGCAAGCGAGCGAGCCAGATACGAGAGCAAGCGAGCGAGCCAGATATGAGAGCGAGCGAGATAAGAGAGCGAGCCAGACAAGAGAGCAAGCGAGCGAGCCAGATATGAGAGCAAGCGAGCGAGCCAGATGAGAGCAAGCGAGCAAGCCAGATATGCGAGCGAGCGAGCCAGATAAGAGAGCGAGTCAGACAAGAGAGCAAGCGAGCGAGCCAGATATGCGAGCGAGCGAGCCAGATATGAGAGAGAGCGAGCCAAACATGAGAGCAAGCGAGCGAGCCAGGTATGAGAGCTAGTGAGCCAGACATGAGAGCAATCGAGTGAGCCAGATATGAGAGCGAGCGAGCCAGACATGAGAGCAAGCGAGCGAGCCAGATATGAGAGCGAGTGAGCCAGACATGAGAGCAAGCGAGCGAGCCAGATATGAGAGCGAGCCAGACATGAGAGCAAGCGAGCGAGCCAGATATGAGAGCGAGCGAGCCAGACATGAGAGCAAGCGAGCGAGCCAGATATGAGAACGAGCCAGACATGAGAGCAAGCGAGCGAGCAAGATATGAGAGCGAGCCAGATAAGAGAGCGATCCAGACAAGAGAGCAAGCGAGCGAGCCAGATATGAGAGCGAGCAAGCCAGACATGAGAGCAAGCGAGTGAGCCAGATATGAGAGCGAGTGAGCCAGATATGCAAGCAAGCGAGCCAGATAAGAGAGCGAACCAGACAAGAGAGCAAGCGAGCGAGCCAGATATGAGAGCGAGCGAGCCAGACATGAGAGCAAGCGAGCGAGCCAGATATGAGAGCGAGCGAGCCAGACATGAGAGCAAGCGAGCGAGCCAGATATGAGAGCGAGCGAGACAGACATGAGAGCAAGCGAGCGAGCAAGATATGAGAGCGAGCGAGCCAGACATGAGAGCAAGTGAGCGAGCCAGATATGAGAGCAAGCGAGCGAGACAGATATGAGAGCAAGCGAGCGAGCCAGATATGAGAGCGAGCAAGATAAGAGAGCGAACAAGACAAGAGAGCAAGCGAGCGAGCCAGATATGAGAGCGAGGGAGCCAGACATGAGAGCGAGCGAGCCAGACATGAGAGCAAGCGAGCGAGCAAGATATGAGAGCGAGCGAGCCAGACATGAGAGCAAGCGAGCGAGCCAGATATGAGAGCGAGTGAGCCAGACATGAGAGCAAGCGAGCGAGCAAGATATGAGATCGAGCGAGCCAAATATGCGAGCAAGTCAGATAAGAGAGCGAGCCAGACAAGAGAGCAAGTGAGCGAGCCAGATATGAGAGTAAGCGAGCGAGCCAGATATGAGAGCAAGCGCGTGAGCCAGATATGAGAGCGAGCGAGATAAGAGAGCGAGCCAGACAAGAGAGCAAGCGAGCCAGATATGAGAGCAAGCGAGCGAGCCAGATATGAGAGCGAGGGAGCCAGATATGCGAGTGAGCGAGCCAGATAAGAGAGTGAGCCAGACAAGAGAGCAAGCGAGCGAGCCAGATATGCAAGCGAGCGAGCCAGATAAGAGAGCGAACCAGATAAGAGAGCAAGCGAGCGAGCCAGATATGAGAGCAAGCGAGCGAGCCAGATATGAGAGCGAGCGAGATAAGAGAGCGAGCCAGACAAGAGAGCAAGCGAGCGAGCCAGATATGAGAGCAAGCGAGCGAGCCAGATGAGAGCAAGCGAGCAAGCCAAATATGCGAGCGAGCGAGCCAGATAAGAGAGCGAGTCAGACAAGAGAGCAAGCGAGCGAGCCAGATATGCGAGCGAGCGAGCCAGATATGAGAGCGAGTGAGCCAAACATGAGAGCAAGCGAGCGAGCCAGGTATGAGAGCAAGTGAGCCAGACATGAGAGCAATCGAGCGAGCCAGATATGAGAGCGAGCGAGCCAGACATGAGAGCAAGCGAGCGAGCCAGATATGAGAGCGAGCGAGCCAGACATGAGAGCAAGCGAGCGAGCCAGGTATGAGAGCAAGTGAGCCAGACATGAGAGCAATCGAGCGAGCCAGATATGAGATCGAGCGAGCCAGATATGCGAGCAAGTCAGATAAGAGAGCGAGACAGACAAGAGAGCAAGTGAGCGAGCCAGATATGAGAGCAAGCGAGCGAGCCAGATATAAGAGCAAGCGAGCGAGCCAGATATGAGAGCAAGCGAGCCAGATAAGAGAGCGAATCAGACAAGAGAGCAAGCGAGCGAGCCAGATATGAGAGCGAGCGAGCCAGACATGAGAGCAAGCGAGCGAGCCAGATATGAGAGCGAGCGAGCCAGACATGAGAGCAAGCGAGCCAGATATGAGTGCGAGTGAGCCAGACATGAGAGCAAGCGAGCGAGCAAGATATGAGATCGAGCGAGCCAGATATGCGATCAAGTCAGATAAGAGAGCGAGCCAGACAAGAGAGCAAGCGAGCGAGCCAGATATGAGAGCAAGCGAGCGAGCCAGATATGAGAGCAAGCGAGTGAGCCAGATATGAGAGCGAGCGAGATAAGAGAGCGAGCCAGACAAGAGAGCAAGCGAGCGAGCCAGATATGAGAGCAAGCGAGCGAGCCAGATATGAGAGCGAGCGAGCCAGACATGAGAGCAAGCGAGCGAGCCAAATATGAGAGCGAGCCAGACATGAGAGCGAGCCAGATATGAGAGCGAGCCAGATAAGAGAGCGAGCCAGACAAGAGAGCAAGTTAGCGAGCCAGATATGAGAGCAAACGAGCGAGCCAGATATGAGAGCTAGCGAGCGAGCCAGATATGAGAGCGAGCGAGATAAGAGAGCGAGGCAGACAAGCGAGCAAGCGAGCGAGCCAGATATGAGAGCATGCGAGCGAGCCAGATATGAGAGCAAGCGAGCCAGATAAGAGAGCGAACCAGACAAGAGAGCAAGCGAGCGAGCCAGATATGAAAGCGAGCGAGCCAGACATGAGAGCGAGCCAGACATGAGAGCAAGCTTGCAAGCAAGATATGAGAGCGAGCCAGATAAGAGAGCGAACCAGACAAGAGAGCATGCCAGCGAGCAAGATATGAGAGCGAGCGAGCCAGACATGAGATAAAGCGAGCGAGCCAGATATGAGATTGAGCGAGCCAGACATGAGAGCAAGCGAGCGAGCAAGATATGAGAGCGAGCGAGCCAGACATGAGAGCTAGCGAGCGAGCCAGATATGAGAGCGAGCGAGCCAGACATGAGAGCAAGCGAGCGAGCCAGATATGAGAGCGAGCGAGCCAGACAGGAGAGCAAGCGAGCGAGCAAGATATGAGAGCGAGCGAGCCAGACATGAGAGCAAGCGAGCCAGATATGAGAGCGAGTGAGCCAGACATGAGAGCAAGCGAGCAAGCAAGATATGAGAGCAAGCGAGCGAGCCAGATGAGAGCAAGCGAGCGAGCCAGATATGCGAGCGAGCGAGCCAGATAAGAGAGTGAGCCAGACAAGAGAGCAAGCGAGCGAGCCAGATATGAGAGCGATCCAGACAAGAGAGCAAGCGAGCGAGCAAGATATGAGAGCGAGCGAGCCAGACATGAAAGCAAGCGAGCAAGATATGAGAGCGAGTGAGCCAGACATGAGAGCTAGCGAGCGAGCAAGATATGTGATCGAGCGAGCCAGATATGCGAGCAAGTCAGATAAGAGAGCGAGCCAGACAAGAGAGCAAGTGAGCGAGCCAGATATGACAGCAAGCGAGCGAGCCAGATATGAGAGCGAGCCAGACATGAGAGCGAGCCAGATATGAGAGCGAGCCAGATAAGAGAGCGAGCCAGACTAGAGAGCAAGTGAGCGAGCCAGATATGAGAGCAAACGAGCGAGCCAGATATGAGAGCTAGCGAGCGAGCCAGATATGAGAGCGAGCGAGATAAGAGAGCGAGCCAGACAAGAGAGCAAGCGAGCGAGCCAGATGAGAGCAAGCGAGCAAGCCAGATATGCGAGCGAGCGAGCCAGATAAAAGAGCGAGCCAGACAAGAGAGCAAGTGAGCGAGCCAGATATGAGAGCAAGCGAGCGAGCCAGATATGAGAGCAAGCGAGCGAGCCAGATATGAGAGCGAGCCAGATAAGAGAGCGAACAAGACAAGAGAGCAAGCGAGCGAGCCAGATATGAGAGCGAGGGAGCCATACATGAGAGCGAGCGAGCCAGACATGAGAGCAAGCGAGCGAGCAAGATATGAGAGCGAGCGAGCCAGACATGAGAGCAAGCGAGCGAGCCAGATATGAGAGCGAGTGAGCCAGACATGAGAGCAAGCGAGTGAGCAAGATATGAGATCGAGCGAGCCAGATATGCGAGCAAGTCAGATAAGAGAGCGAGCCAGACAAGAGAGCAAGTGAGCGAGCCAGATATGAGAGCAAGCGAGCGAGCCAGATATGAGAGCGAGCGAGATAAGAGAGCGAGCCAGACAAGAGAGCAAGCGAGCCAGATATGAGAGCAAGCGAGCGAGCCAGATATGAGAGCAAGCGAGCGAGCCAGATATGAGAGCGAGCCAGATAAGAGAGCGAACAAGACAAGAGAGCAAGCGAGCGAGCCAGATATGAGAGCGAGGGAGCCATACATGAGAGCGAGCGAGCCAGACATGAGAGCAAGCGAGCGAGCAAGATATGAGAGCGAGCGAGCCAGACATGAGAGCAAGCGAGCGAGCCAGATATGAGAGCGAGTGAGCCAGACATGAGAGCAAGCGAGCGAGCAAGATATGAGATCGAGCGAGCCAAATATGCGAGCAAGTCAGATAAGAGAGCGAGCCAGACAAGAGAGCAAGTGAGCGAGCCAGATATGAGAGTAAGCGAGCGAGCCAGATATGAGAGCAAGCGCGTGAGCCAGATATGAGAGCGAGCGAGATAAGAGAGCGAGCCAGACAAGAGAGCAAGCGAGCCAGATATGAGAGCAAGCGAGCGAGCCAGATATGAGAGCGAGGGAGCCAGATATGCGAGCGAGCGAGCCAGATAAGAGAGTGAGCCAGACAAGAGAGCAAGCGAGCGAGCCAGATATGCAAGCGAGCGAGCCAGATAAGAGAGCGAACCAGATAAGAGAGCAAGCGAGCGAGCCAGATATGAGAGCAAGCGAGCGAGCCAGATATGAGAGCGAGCGAGATAAGAGAGCGAGCCAGACAAGAGAGCAAGCGAGCCAGATATGAGAGCAAGCGAGCGAGCCAGATATGAGAGCGAGGGAGCCAGATATGAGAGCAAGCGAGCGAGCCAGATGAGAGCAAGCGAGCAAGCCAGATATGCGAGCGAGCGAGCCAGATAAGAGAGCGAGCCAGACAAGAGAGCAAGCGAGCCAGATATGAGAGCAAGCGAGCGAGCCAGATATGAGAGCGAGGGAGCCAGATATGCGAGCGAGCGAGCCAGATATGAGAGCGAGGGAGCCAGATATGAGAGCAAGCGAGCGAGCCAGATGAGAGCAAGCGAGCAAGCCAGATATGCGAGCGAGCGAGCCAGATAAGAGAGCGAGCCAGACAAGAGAGCAAGCGAGCCAGATATGAGAGCAAGCGAGCGAGCCAGATATGAGAGCGAGGGAGCCAGATATGCGAGCGAGCGAGCCAGATAAGAGAGTGAGCCAGACAAGAGAGCAAGCGAACGAGCCAGATATGCAAGCGAGCGAGCCAGATAAGAGAGCGAACCAGATAAGAGAGCAAGCGAGCGAGCCAGATATGAGAGCAAGCGAGCGAGCCAGATATGAGAGCAAGCGAGCGAGCCAGATGAGAGCAAGCGAGCAAGCCAGATGTGCGAGCGAGCGAGCCAGATAAGAGAGCGAGTCAGACAAGAGAGCAAGCGAGCGAGCCAGATATGCGAGCGAGCGAGCCAGATATGAGAGCGAGCGAGCCAAACATGAGAGCAAGCGAGCGAGCCAGGTATGAGAGCAAGTGAGCCAGACATGAGAGCAATCGAGCGAGCCAGATATGAGAGCGAGCGAGCCAGACATGAGAGCAAGCGAGCGAGCCAGATATGAGAGCGAGTGAGCCAGACATGAGAGCAAGCGAGCGAGCCAGATATGAGAGCGAGCCAGACATGAGAGCAAGCGAGCGAGCCAGATATGAGAGCGAGCGAGCCAGACATGAGAGCAAGCGAGCGAGCCAGATATGAGAACGAGCCAGACATGAGAGCAAGCGAGCGAGCAAGATATGAGAGCGAGCCAGATAAGAGAGCGATCCAGACAAGAGAGCAAGCGAGCGAGCCAGATATGAGAGCGAGCAAGCCAGACATGAGAGCAAGCGAGCGAGCCAGATATGAGAGCGAGCGAGCCAGATATGCAAGCGAGCGAGCCAGATAAGAGAGCGAACCAGACAAGAGAGCAAGCGAGCGAGCCAGATATGAGAGCGAGCGAGCCAGACATGAGAGCAAGCGAGCGAGCCAGATATGAGAGCGAGCGAGCCAGACATGAGAGCAAGCGAGCGAGCCAGATATGAGAGCGAGCGAGACAGACATGAGAGCAAGCGAGCGAGCAAGATATGAGAGCGAGCGAGCCAGACATGAGAGCAAGTGAGCGAGCCAGATATGAGAGCAAGTGAGCGAGCCAGATATGAGAGCAAGCGAGCGAGCCAGATATGAGAGCGAGCCAGATAAGAGAGCGAACAAGACAAGAGAGCAAGCGAGCCAGATATGAGAGCGAGGGAGCCAGACATGAGAGCGAGCGAGCCAGACATGAGAGCAAGCGAGCGAGCAAGATATGAGAGCGAGCGAGCCAGACATGAGAGCAAGCGAGCGAGCCAGATATGAGAGTGAGTGAGCCAGACATGAGAGCAAGCGAGCGAGCAAGATATGAGATCGAGAGAGCCAAATATGCGAGCAAGTCAGATAAGAGAGCGAGCCAGACAAGAGAGCAAGTGAGCGAGCCAGATATGAGAGTAAGCGAGCGAGCCAGATATGAGAGCAAGCGAGTGAGCCAGATATGAGAGCGAGCGAGATAAGAGAGCGAGCCAGACAAGAGAGCAAGCGAGCCAGATATGAGAGCAAGCGAGCGAGCCAGATATGAGAGCGAGGGAGCCAGATATGCGAGCGAGCGAGCCAGATAAGAGAGTGAGCCAGACAAGAGAGCAAGCGAGCGAGCCAGATATGCAAGCGAGCGAGCCAGATAAGAGAGCGAACCAGATAAGAGAGCAAGCGAGCGAGCCAGATATGAGAGCGAGCGAGATAAGAGAGCGAGCCAGACAAGAGAGCAAGCGAGCGAGCCAGATATGAGAGCAAGCGAGCGAGCCAGATGAGAGCAAGCGAGCAAGCCAAATATGCGAGCGAGCCAGATAAGAGAGCGAGTCAGACAAGAGAGCAAGCGAGCGAGCCAGATATGCGAGCGAGCGAGCCAGATATGAGAGCAAGTGAGCCAAACATGAGAGCAAGCGAGCGAGCCAGGTATGAGAGCAAGTGAGCCAGACATGAGAGCAATCGAGCGAGCCAGATATGAGAGCGAGCGAGCCAGACATGAGAGCAAGCGAGCGAGCCAGATATGAGAGCGAGCGAGCCAGACATGAGAGCAAGCGAGCGAGCCAGGTATGAGAGCAAGTGAGCCAGACATGAGAGCAATCGAGCGAGCCAGATATGAGAGCGAGCGAGCCAGACATGAGAGCAAGCGAGCGAGTCAGATATGAGAGCAAGCGAGCCAGACATGAGAGCAAGCGAGCGAGCCAGATATGAGAGCGAGCCAGACATGAGAGCGAGCCAGATATGAGAGCGAGCCAGATAAGAGAGCGAGCCAGACAAGAGAGCAAGCGAGCGAGCCAGATATGAGAGCGAGTGAGCCAGACATGAGAGCAAGCGAGCGACCCAGATATGAGAGCGAGACAGACATGAGAGCAAGCAAACGAGCAAGATATGAGAGCGAGCCAGACATGAGAGCAAGTGAGCGAGCCAGATATGAGAGCGAGTGAGCCAGACATGAGGGCAAGCCAGCGAGAAAGATTTGAGATCGAGCGAACCAGACATGAGAGCAAGCGAGCGAGCAAGATATGAGATCGAGCGAGCCAGATATGCGAGCAAGTCAGATAAGAGAGCGAGCCAGACAAGAGAGCAAGTGAGCGAGCCAGATATGAGAGCAAGCGAGCGACCCAGATATGAGAGCAAGCGAGGTAAGAGAGCGAGCCAGACAAGAGAGCAAGCGAGCGAGCCAGATATGAGAGCAAGCGAGCGAGCCAGATATGAGAGCAAGCGAGCGAGCCAGATATGAGAGCAAGCGAGCGAGCCAGATATGAGAGCGAGCGAGCCAGACATGAGAGCAAGCGAGCGAGCCAGATATGAGAGCGAGCCAGACATGAGAGCAAGCGAGCGAGGCAGATATGAGAGCGAGCGAGACAGACATGAGAGCAAGCGAGCAAGCAAGATATGAGAGCGAGCGAGCCAGACATGAGAGCAAGCGAGCGAGCCAGATATGAGAGCAAGTGAGCCAAACATGAGAGCAAGCCAGCGAGAAAGATATGAGATCGAGCGAGCCAGTTATGCGAACGAGCCAGATAAGAGAGCGAGCCAGACAAGAGAGCAAGTGAGCGAGCCAGATATGAGAGCAAGCGAGCGAGCCAGATATGAGAGCAAGCGAGCAAGCCAGATATGAGAGCGAGCCAGATAAGAGAGCGAACAAGACAAGAGAGCAAGCGAGCGAGCCAGATATGAGAGCGAGGGAGCCAGACATGAGAGCGAGCGAGCCAGACATGAGAGCAAGCGAGCGAGCAAGATATGAGAGCGAGCGAGCCAGACATGAGAGCAAGCGAGCGAGCCAGATATGAGAGCGAGTGAGCAAGACATGAGAGCAAGCGAGCGAGCAAGATATGAGAGCGAGCGAGCCAGACATGAGAGCAAGCGAGCGAGCCAGATATGAGAGCGAGTGAGCAAGACATGAGAGCAATCGAGCGAGCCAGATATGCGAGCAAGTCAGATAAGAGAGCGAGCCAGACAAGAGAGCAAGTGAGCGAGCAAGATATGAGAGCGAGCGAGCCAGACATGAGAGCAAGCGAGCGAGCCAGGTATGAGAGCAAGTGAGCCAGACAAGAGAGCAATCGAGCGAGCCAGATATGAGAGCAAGCGAGCGAGCCAGATATGAGAGCAAGCGAGCGAGCCAGATATGAGAGCGAGCCAGATAAGAGAGCGACAAGACAAGAGAGCAAGCGAGCGAGCCAGATATGAGAGCGAGGGAGCCAGACATGAGAGCGAGCGAGCCAGACATGAGAGCAATCGAGCGAGCCAGATATGAGAGCAAGCGAGCGAGCCAGATATGAGAGCAAGCGAGCGAGCCAGTTATGCGAGCGAGCCAGATATGAGAGCGAGCGAGCCAGACATGAGAGCAAGCGAGCGAGCCAGATATGAGAGCGAGTGAGCCAGACTTGAGAGCAAGCGAGCGAGCCAAATATGAGAGCGAGCCAGACATGAGAGCGAGCCAGATATGAGAGCGAGCCAGATAAGAGAGCGAGCCAGACAAGAGAGCAAGTGAGCGAGCCAGATAAGAGAGCAAACGAGCGAGCCAGATATGAGAGCTAGCGAGCGAGCCAGATATGAGAGCGAGCGAGATAAGAGAGCGAGCCAGACAAGAGAGCAAGCGAGCGAGCCAGATATGAGAGCAAGCGAGCGAGCCAGATGAGAGCAAGCGAGCAAGCCAGATATGCGAGCGAGCGAGCCAGATAAGAGAGCGAGCCAGACAAGAGAGCAAGCGAGCGAGCCAGATATGCGAGCGAGCCAGATATGAGAGCGAGCGAGCCAGACATGAGAGCAAGCGAGCAAGGCAGGTATGAGAGCAAGCGAGCCAGACATGAGAGCAAGCAAGCGAGCCAGATATGAGAGCGAGCCAGACATGAGAGCAAGCGAGCGAGCCAGATATGAGAGCGAGTGAGCCAGACATGATAGCAAGCCAGCAAGAAAGATATGAGATCGAGCGAACCAGACATGAGAGCAAGCGAGCGAGCAAGATATGAGAGCGAGCCAGATAAGAGAGCGAACAAGACAAGAGAGCAAGCGAGCGAGCCAGATATGAGAGCGAGGGAGCCAGATATGAGAGCGAGCGAGCCAGACATGAGAGCAAGCGAGCGAGCAAGATATGAGAGCGAGCGAGCCAGACATGAGAGCAAGCGAGCGAGCCAGATATGAGAGCGAGTGAGCCAGACATGAGAGCAAGCGAGCGAGCAAGATATGAGATCGAGCGAGCCAGATATGCGAGCAAGTCAGATAAGAGAGCGAGCCAGACAAGAGAGCAAGTGAGCGAGCCAGATATGAGAGCAAGCGAGCGAGCCAGATATGAGAGCGAGCGAGATAAGAGAGCGAGCCAGACAAGAGAGCAAGCGAGCCAGATATGAGAGCGAGGGAGCCAGATATGCGAGCGAGCGAGCCAGATAAGAGAGTGAGCCAGACAAGAGAGCAAGCGAGCGAGCCAGATATGCAAACGAGCGAGCCAGATAAGAGAGCGAACCAGACAAGAGAGCAAGCGAGCGAGCCAGATATGAGAGCAAGCGAGCGAGCCAGATATGAGAGCAAGCGAGCCAGACATGAGAGCAAGCGAGCGAGCCAGATATGAGAGCGAGCCAGACATGAGAGCAAGCGAGCGAGCCAGATATGAGAGCGAGTGAGCCAGACATGAGAGCAAGCAAGCGAGCCAGATATGAGAGCGAGCCAGACATGAGAGCAAGCGAGCGAGCAAGATATGAGAGCGAGCCAGATAAGAGAGCGAACAAGACAAGAGAGCAAGCGAGCGAGCCAGATATGAGAGCGAGGGAGCCAGACATGAGAGCGAGCGAGCCAGACATGAGAGCAAGCGAGCGAGCCAGATATGAGAGCGAGCCAGACATGAGAGCAAGCGAGCGAGCCAGATATGAGAGAGAGTGAGCCAGACATGAGAGCAAGCAAGCGAGCCAGATATGAGAGCGAGCCAGACATGAGAGCAAGCGAGCGAGCAAGATATGAGAGCGAGCCAGATAAGAGAGCGAACCAGACAAGAGAGCAAGCGAGCGAGCCAGATATGAGAGCGAGGGAGCCAGACATGAGAGCAAGCGAGCGAGCCAGATGTGAAAGTGAGCGAGCCAGACATGAGAGCAAGCGAGCGAGCCAGATATGAGAGCGAGCGAGCCAGACATGAGAGCAAGCTAGCGAGCAAGATATGAGAGCGAGCGAGCCAGACATGAGAGCAAGCGAGCCAGATATGAGAGCGAGTGAGCCAGACATGAGAGCAAGCAAGCGAGCCAGATATGAGAGCGAGCCAGACATGAGAGCAAGCGAGCGAGCCAGATATGAGAGCGAGCCAGACATGAGAGCAAGCGAGCGAGCAAGATATGAGAGCGAGCCAGATAAGAGAGCGATCCAGACAAGAGAGCAAGCGAGCGAGCCAGATATTAGAGCGAGCAAGCCAGACATGAGAGCAAGTGAGCGAGCCAGATATGAGAGTAAGCGAGCGAGCCAGATATGAGAGCAAGCGAGTGAGCCAGATATGAGAGCGAGCGAGATAAGAGAGCGAGCCAGACAAGAGAGCAAGCGAGCCAGATATGAGAGCAAGCGAGCGAGCCAGATATGAGAGCGAGGGAGCCAGATATGCGAGCGAGCGAGCCAGAGAAGAGAGTGAGCCAGACAAGAGAGCAAGCGAGCGAGCCAGATATGCAAGCGAGCGAGCCAGATAAGAGAGCGAACCAGATAAGAGAGCAAGCGAGCGAGCCAGATATGAGAGCAAGCGAGCGAGCCAGATATGAGAGCGAGCGAGATAAGAGAGCGAGCCAGACAAGAGAGCAAACGAGCGAGTCAGATATGAGAGCAAGCGAGCGAGCCAGATATGAGAGCGAGGGAGCCAGATATGCGAGCGAGCGAGCCAGATAAGAGAGTGAGCCAGACAAGAGAGCAAGTGAGCGAGCCAGATATGCGAGCGAGCCAGATATGAGAGCGAGCGAGCCAGACATGAGAGCAAGCGAGCGAGCCAGGTGTGAGAGCAAGCGAGCCAGACATGAGAGCAAGCGAGCGAGTCAGATATGAGAGCAAGCGAGCCAGACATGAGAGCAAGCGAGCGAGCCAGATATGAGAGCGAGCCAGACATGAGAGCGAGCCAGATATGAGAGCGAGCCAGATAAGAGAGCGAGCCAGACAAGAGAGCAAGCGAGCGAGCCAGATATGAGAGCGAGTGAGCCAGACATGAGAGCAAGCGAGCGACCCAGATATGAGAGCGAGACAGACATGAGAGCAAGCGAGCGAGCAAGATATGAGAGCGAGCCAGACATGAGAGCAAGCGAGCGAGCCAGATATGAGAGCGAGTGAGCCAGACATGAGGGCAAGCCAGCGAGAAAGATTTGAGATCGAGCGAACCAGACATGAGAGCAAGCGAGCGAGCAAGATATGAGATCGAGCGAGCCAGATATGCGAGCAAGTCAGATAAGAGAGCGAGCCAGACAAGAGAGCAAGTGAGCGAGCCAGATATGAGAGCAAGCGAGCGACCCAGATATGAGAGCAAGCAAGGTAAGAGAGCGAGCCAGACAAGAGAGCAAGCGAGCGAGCCAGATATGAGAGCAAGCGAGCGAGCCAGATATGAGAGCAAGCGAGCGAGCCAGATATGAGAGCAAGCGAGCGAGCCAGATATGAGAGCGAGCGAGCCAGACATGAGAGCAAGCGAGCGAGCCAGATATGAGAGCGAGCCAGACATGAGAGCAAGCGAGCGAGGCAGATATGAGAGCGAGCGAGACAGACATGAGAGCAAGCGAGCAAGCAAGATATGAGAGCGAGCGAGCCAGACATGAGAGCAAGCGAGCGAGCCAGATATGAGAGCAAGTGAGCCAAACATGAGAGCAAGCCAGCGAGAAAGATATGAGATCGAGCGAGCCAGTTATGCGAACGAGCCAGATAAGAGAGCGAGCCAGACAAGAGAGCAAGTGAGCGAGCCAGATATGAGAGCAAGCGAGCGAGCCAGATATGAGAGCAAGCGAGCAAGCCAGATATGAGAGCGAGCCAGATAAGAGAGCGAACAAGACAAGAGAGCAAGCGAGCGAGCCAGATATGAGAGCGAGGGAGCCAGACATGAGAGCGAGCGAGCCAGACATGAGAGGAAGCGAGCGAGCAAGATATGAGAGCGAGCGAGCCAGACATGAGAGCAAGCGAGCGAGCCAGATATGAGAGCGAGTGAGCAAGACATGAGAGCAAGCGAGCGAGCAAGATATGAGATCGAGCGAGCCAGATATGCGAGCAAGTCAGATAAGAGAGCGAGCCAGACAAGAGAGCAAGTGAGCGAGCAAGATATGAGAGCGAGCGAGCCAGACATGAGAGCAAGCGAGCGAGCCAGGTATGAGAGCAAGTGAGCCAGACAAGAGAGCAATCGAGCGAGCCAGATATGAGAGCAAGCGAGCGAGCCAGATATGAGAGCAAGCGAGCGAGCCAGATATGAGAGCGAGCCAGATAAGAGAGCGACAAGACAAGAGAGCAAGCGAGCGAGCCAGATATGAGAGCGAGGGAGCCAGACATGAGAGCGAGCGAGTCAGACATGAGAGCAATCGAGCGAGCCAGATATGAGAGCAAGCGAGCGAGCCAGATATGAGAGCAAGCGAGCGAGCCAGTTATGCGAGCGAGCCAGATATGAGAGCGAGCGAGCCAGACATGAGAGCAAGCGAGCGAGCCAGATATGAGAGCGAGTGAGCCAGACTTGAGAGCAAGCGAGCGAGCCAAATATGAGAGCGAGCCAGACATGAGAGCGAGCCAGATATGAGAGCGAGCCAGATAAGAGAGCGAGCCAGACAAGAGAGCAAGTGAGCGAGCCAGATAAGAGAGCAAACGAGCGAGCCAGATATGAGAGCTAGCGAGCGAGCCAGATATGAGAGCGAGCGAGATAAGAGAGCGAGCCAGACAAGAGAGCAAGCGAGCGAGCCAGATATGAGAGCAAGCGAGCGAGCCAGATGAGAGCAAGCGAGCAAGCCAGATATGCGAGCGAGCGAGCCAGATAAGAGAGCGAGCCAGACAAGAGAGCAAGCGAGCGAGCCAGATATGCGAGCGAGCGAGCCAGATATGAGAGCGAGCGAGCCAGACATGAGAGCAAGCGAGCAAGGCAGGTATGAGAGCAAGCGAGCCAGACATGAGAGCAAGCAAGCGAACCAGATATGAGAGCGAGCCAGACATGAGAGCAAGCGAGCGAGCCAGATATGAGAGCGAGCCAGACATGAGAGCAAGCGAGCGAGCAAGATATGAGAGCGAGCCAGATAAGAGAGCGATCCAGACAAGAGAGCAAGCGAGCGAGCCAGATATGAGAGCGAGCAAGCCAGACATGAGAGCAAGCGAGCGAGCCAGATATGAGAGTGAGCGAGCCAGATATGCAAGCGAGCGAGCCAGATAAGAGAGCGAACCAGACAAGAGAGCAAGCGAGCGAGCCAGATATGAGAGCGAGCGAGCCAGACATGAGAGCAAGCGAGCGAGCCAGATATGAGAGCGAGCGAGCCAGACATGAGAGCAAGCGAGCGAGCCAGATATGAGAGCGAGCGAGACAGACATGAGAGCATGCGAGCAAGCAAGATATGAGAGCGAGCGAGCCAGACATGAGAGCAAGCGAGCGAGCCAGATATGAGAGCGAGTGAGCCAGACATGATAGCAAGCCAGCAAGAAAGATATGAGATCGAGCGAACCAGACATGAGAGCAAGCGAGCGAGCAAGATATGAGAGCGAGCCAGATAAGAGAGCGAACAAGACAAGAGAGCAAGCGAGCGAGCCAGATATGAGAGCGAGGGAGCCAGACATGAGAGCAAGCGAGCGAGCAAGATATGAGAGCGAGCGAGCCAGACATGAGAGCAAGCGAGCGAGCCAGATATGAGAGCGAGTGAGCCAGACATGAGAGCAAGCGAGCGAGCAAGATATGAGATCGAGCGAGCCAGATATGCGAGCAAGTCAGATAAGAGAGCGAGCCAGACAAGAGAGCAAGTGAGCGAGCCAGATATGAGAGCAAGCGAGCGAGCCAGATATGAGAGCGAGCGAGATAAGAGAGCGAGCCAGACAAGAGAGCAAGCGAGCCAGATATGAGAGCGAGGGAGCCAGATATGCGAGCGAGCGAGCCAGATAAGAGAGTGAGCCAGACAAGAGAGCAAGCGAGCGAGCCAGATATGCAAACGAGCGAGCCAGATAAGAGAGCGAACCAGACAAGAGAGCAAGCGAGCGAGCCAGATATGAGAGCAAGCGAGCGAGCCAGATATGAGAGCAAGCGAGCCAGACATGAGAGCAAGCGAGCGAGCCAGATATGAGAGCGAGCCAGACATGAGAGCAAGCGAGCGAGCCAGATATGAGAGCGAGTGAGCCAGACATGAGAGCAAGCAAGCGAGCCAGATATGAGAGCGAGCCAGACATGAGAGCAAGCGAGCGAGCAAGATATGAGAGCGAGCCAGATAAGAGAGCGAACAAGACAAGAGAGCAAGCGAGCGAGCCAGATATGAGAGCGAGGGAGCCAGACATGAGAGCGAGCGAGCCAGACATGAGAGCAAGCGAGCGAGCCAGATATGAGAGCGAGCCAGACATGAGAGCAAGCGAGCGAGCCAGATATGAGAGAGAGTGAGCCAGACATGAGAGCAAGCAAGCGAGCCAGATATGAGAGCGAGCCAGACATGAGAGCAAGCGAGCGAGCAAGATATGAGAGCGAGCCAGATAAGAGAGCGAACCAGACAAGAGAGCAAGCGAGCGAGCCAGATATGAGAGCGAGGGAGCCAGACATGAGAGCAAGCGAGCGAGCCAGATGTGAAAGTGAGCGAGCCAGACATGAGAGCAAGCGAGCGAGCCAGATATGAGAGCGAGCGAGCCAGACATGAGAGCAAGCTAGCGAGCAAGATATGAGAGCGAGCGAGCCAGACATGAGAGCAAGCGAGCCAGATATGAGAGCGAGTGAGCCAGACATGAGAGCAAGCAAGCGAGCCAGATATGAGAGCGAGCCAGACATGAGAGCAAGCGAGCGAGCCAGATATGAGAGCGAGCCAGACATGAGAGCAAGCGAGCGAGCAAGATATGAGAGCGAGCCAGATAAGAGAGCGATCCAGACAAGAGAGCAAGCGAGCGAGCCAGATATGAGAGCGAGCAAGCCAGACATGAGAGCAAGCGAGCGAGCCAGATATGAGAGCGAGCGAGCCAGATATGCAAGCGAGCGAGCCAGATAAGAGAGCGAACCAGACAAGAGAGCAAGCAAACGAGCCAGATATGAGAGCGAGCGAGCCAGACATGAGAGCAAGCGAGCGAGCCAGATATGAGAGCGAGTGAGCCAGACATGAGAGCAAGCGAGCGAGCAAGATATGAGATCGAGCGTGCCAGATATGCGAGCAAGTCAGATAACAGAGCGAGCGAGACAAGAGAGCAAGTGAGCGAGCCTGATATGAGAGCAAGCGAGCGAGCCAGATATGAGAGCAAGCGAGCGAGCCAGATATGAGAGCGAGCGAGATAAGAGAGCGAGCCAGACAAGAGAGCAAGCGAGCGAGCCAGATATGAGAGCAAGCGAGCGAGCCAGATATGAGAGCGAGCGAGCCAGACATGAGAGCAAGCGAGCGAGCCAGATATGAGAGCGAGGGAGCTAGATATGCGAGCGAGCCAGATAAGAGAGTGAGCCAGACAAGAGAGCAAGTGAGCGAGCCAGATATGCGAGCGAGCGAGCCAGATATGAGAGCGAGCGAGCCAGACATGAGAGCAAGCGAGCGAGCCAGGTGTGCGAGCAAGCGAGCCAGACATGAGAGCAAGCGAGCGAGCCATATATGAGAGCAAGCGAGCCAGACATGAGAGCAAGCGAGCGAGCCAGATATGAGAGCAAGCGAGCCAGACATGAGAGCAAGCGAGCGAGCCAGATATGAGACCGAGCGAGCCAGAAATGAGAGCAAGCGAGCGAGCCAGATATGAGAGCGAGTGAGCCAGACATGAGAGCAAGCGAGCGAGCCAGATATGAGAGCGAGCCAGACATGAGAGCAAGCGAGCGAGCAAGATATGAGAGCGAGCCAGATAAGAGAGCGAACAAGACAAGAGAGCAAGCGAGCGAGCCAGATATGAGAGCGAGGGAGCCAGACATGAGAGCGAGTGAGCCAGACATGAGAGCAAGCGAGCGAGCAAGATATGAGAGCGAGCGAGCCAGACATGAGAGCAAGCGAGCGAGCCAGATATGAGAGCGAGTGAGCCAGACATGAGAGCAAGCGAGCGAGCAAGATATGAGATCGAGCGAGCCAGATATGCGAGCAAGTCAGATAAGAGAGCGAGCCAGACAAGAGAGCAAGTGAGCGAGCCAGATATGAGAGCAAGCGAGCGAGCCAGATATGAGAGCGAGCGAGATAAGAGAGCGAGCCAGACAAGAGAGCAAGCGAGCCAGATATGAGAGCGTGGCAGCCAGATATGCGAGCGAGCGAGCGAGCCAGATAAGAGAGTGAGCCAGACAAGAGAGCAAGCGAGCGAGCCAGATATGCAAACGAGCGAGCCAGATAAGAGAGCGAACCAGACAAGAGAGCAAGCGAGCAAGCCAGATATGAGAGCAAGCGAGCGAGCCAGATATGAGAGCGAGCGAGCCAGACATGAGAGCAAGCAAGCGAGCAAGATATGAGAGCGAGCGAGCCAGACATGAGAGCAAGCGAGCGAGCCAGATATGAGAGCGAGTGAGCCAGACATGAGTGCAAGCCAGCGAGAAAGATATGAGATCGAGCGAGCCAGTTATGCGAGCGAGCCAGATAAGAGAGCGAGCCAGACAAGAGAGGAAGTGAGCGAGCCAGATATGAGAGCAAGCGAGCGAGCCAAAAATGAGAGCAAGCGAGCGAGCCAGATATGAGAGCGAGCGAGATAAGAGAGCGAGCCAGACAAGAGAGCAAGCGAGCGAGCCAGATATGAGAGCAAGCGAGCGAGCCAGATATGAGAGCGAGGGAGCCAGATATGCGAGCGAGCGAGCCAGATAAGAGAGTGAGCCAGACAAGAGAGCAAGTGAGCGAGCCAGATATGAGAGCGAGCGAGCCAGACATGAGAGCAAGCGAGCGAGCCAGGTGTGAGAGCAAGCGAGCCAGACATGAGAGCAAGCGAGCGAGCCATATATGAGAGCAAGCGAGCCAGACATGAGAACAAGCGAGCAAGCCAGATATGAGAGCGATCGAGCCAGACATGAGAGCAAGCGAGCGAGCAAGATATGAGAGCGAGCGAGCCAGACATGAGAGCAAGCGAGCCAGATATGAGAGCGAGTGAGCCAGACATGAGAGCAAGCGAGCGAGCAAGATATGAGATCGAGCGAGCCAGATATGCGAGCAAGTCAGATAAGAGAGCGAGACAGACATGAGAGCAAGCGAGCCAGATATGAGAGCGAGCGAGCCAGATATGAGAGCAAGCGAGCGAGCCAGATATAAGAGCAAGCGAGCGAGCCAGATATGAGAGCGAGCGAGATAAGAGAGCGAGCCAGACAAGAGAGCAAGCGAGCGAGCCAGATATGAGAGCAAGCGAGCGAGCCAGATATGAGAGCAAGCGAGCCAGATAAGATAGCGAATCAGACAAGAGAGCAAGCGAGCGAGCCAGATATGAGAGCGAGCGAGCCAGACATGAGAGAAAGCGAGCGAGCCAGATATGACAGCGAGCGAGCCAGACATGAGAGGAAGCGGGCGAGCCAGATATGAGAGCGAGCGAGACAGACATGAGAGCAAGCGAGCGAGCCAGATTTGAGAGCGAGGGAGCCAGACATGAGAGCAAGCGAGCGAGCCAGATATGAGAGTGAGCGAGCCAGACATGAGAGCAAGCGAGCGAGCCAGATATGAGAGCGAGCGAGCCAGACATGAGAGCAAGCGAGCGAGCAAGATATGAGAGCGAGCCAGACATGAGAGCAAGCGAGCCAGATATGAGTGCGAGTGAGCCAGACATGAGAGCAAGCGAGCGAGCAAGATATGAGATCGAGCGAGCCAGATATGCGAGCAAGTCAGATAAGAGAGCGAGCCAGACAAGAGAGCAAGTGAGCGAGCCAGATATGAGAGCAAGCGAGCGAGCCAGATATGAGAGCAAGCGAGCGAGCCAGATATGAGAGCGAGCGAGATAAGAGAGCGAGCCAGACAAGAGAGCAAGCGAGCGAGCCAGATATGAGAGCAAGCGAGCGAGCCAGATATGAGAGCGAGCGAGCCAGACATGAAAGCAAGCGAGCGAGCAAGATATGAGAGCGAGCGAGCCAGACATGAGAGCAAGCGAGCGAGCCAGATATGAGAGCGAGTGAGCCAGACATGAGTGCAAGCCAGCGAGAAAGATATGAGATCGAGCGAGCCAGTTATGCGAGCGAGCCAGATAAGAGAGCAAGCCAGACAAGAGAGCAAGTGAGCGAGCCAGATATGAGAGCAAGCGAGCGAGCCAGATATGAGAGCAAGCGAGCGAGCCAGATATGAGAGCGAGCGAGATAAGAGAGCGAGCCAGACAAGAGAGCAAACGAGCGAGTCAGATATGAGAGCAAGCGAGCGAGCCAGATATGAGAGCGAGGGAGCCAGATATGCGAGCGAGCGAGCCAGATAAGAGAGTGAGCCAGACAAGAGAGCAAGTGAGCGAGCCAGATATGCGAGCGAGCCAGATATGAGAGCAAGCGAGCGAGCCAGATATGAGAGCGAGCGAGATAAGAGAGCGAGCCAGACAAGAGAGCAAACGAGCGAGTCAGATATGAGAGCAAGCGAGCGAGCAAGATATGAGAGCAAGCGAGCGAGCAAGATATGAGAGCAAGCGAGCCAGATAAGAGAGCGAGCCAGACATGAGAGCAAGCGAGCGAGCCAGATATGAGAGCAAGCGAGCCAGATAAGAGAGCGAACCAAACAAGAGAGCAAGCGAGCGAGCCAGATATGAGAGCGAGCGAGCCAGACATGAGAGCAAGCGAGCGAGCCAGATATGAGAGCGAGCGAGCCAGACATGAGAGCAAGCGAGCGAGCCAGATATGAGAGCGAGACAGACAGACATGAGAGCAAGCGAGCGAGCCAGATATGAGAGTGAGCGAGCCAGACATGAGAGCAAGCGAGCGAGCCAGATATGAGAGAGAGCGAGCCAGACATGAGAGCAAGCGAGCGAGCCAGATATGAGAGCGAGCGAGCCAGACATGAGAGCAAGCGAGCGAGCCAGATATGAGAGCGAGCGAGCCAGACATGAGAGCAAGCGAGCGAGCCAGATATGAGAGCGAGCGAGCCAGATATGAGAGCAAGCGAGCGAGCCAGATATGAGAGTGAGCGATCCAGACATGAGAGCAAGCGAGCGAGCAAGATATGAGAGCAAGCGAGCCAGACATGAGAGCAAGCGAGCGAGCAAGATATGAGAGCGAGTGAGCCAGACATGAGAGCAAGCGAGCGAGCAAGATATGAGATCGAGCGAGCCAGATATGCGAGCAAGTCAGATAAGAGCGAGCCAGACAAGAGAGCAAGTGAGCGAGCCAGATATGCGAGCGAGCGAGCCAGATATGAGAGCGAGCGAGCCAGACATGAGAGCAAGCGAGCGAGCCAGGTGTGAGAGCAAGCGAGCCAGACATGAGAGCAAGCGAGCGAGCCATATATGAGAGCAAGCGAGCCAGACATGAGAGCAAGCGAGCGAGCCAGATATGAGAGCAAGCGAGCCAGACATGAGAGCAAGCGAGCGAGCCAGATATGAGACCGAGCGAGCCAGACATGAGGACAAGCGAGCGAGCCAGATATGAGAGCGAGTGAGCCAGACATGAGAGCAAGCGAGCGGGCCAGATATGAGAGCGAGCCAGACATGAGAGCAAGCGAGCGAGCAAGATATGAGAGCGAGCCAGATAAGAGAGCGAACAAGACAAGAGAGCAAGCGAGCGAGCCAGATATGAGAGCGAGCGAGCCAGACATGAGAGCAAGCGAGCGAGCCAGATATGAGATCGAGCGAGCCAGATATGCGAGCAAGTCAGATAAGAGAGCGAGCCAGACAAGAGAGCAAGTGAGCGAGCCAGATATGAGAGCAAGCGAGCGAGCCAGATATGAGAGCGAGCGAGATAAGAGAGCGAGCCAGACAAGAGAGCAAGCGAGCGAGCCAGATATGAGAGCAAGCAAGCGAGCCAGATATGCAAGCGAGCGAGCCGGATAAGAGAGCGAACCAGACAAGAGAGCAAGCGAGCGAGCCAGATATGAGAGCGAGCAAGCCAGACATGAGAGCAAGCAAGCGAGCCAGATATGAGAGCGAGCGAGCCAGACATGAGAGCAAGCGAGCGAGCCAGATATGAGAGTGAGCGAGACAGACATGAGAGCAAGCGAGCGAGCAAGATATGAGAGCGAGCGAGCCAGACATGAGAGCAAGCGAGCGAGCCAGATATGAGAGCGAGTGAGCCAGACATGAGAGAAAGCCAGCGAGAAAGATATGAGATCGAGCGAACCAGACATGAGAGCAAGCGAGCGAGCAAGATATGAGATCGAGCGAGCCAGATATGCGAGCAAGTCAGATAAGAGAGCGAGCCAGACAAGAGAGCAAGTGAGCGAGCCAGATATGAGAGCAAGCGAGCGAGCCAGATATAAGAGCAAGCGAGCGAGCCAAGATATGAGAGCGAGCGAGATAAGAGAGCGAGCCAGACAAGAGAGCAAAGCGAGCGAGCCAGATATGGGAGCAAGCGCGCGAACCAGATATGAGAGCGAGCGAGCCAGACATGAGAGCAAGCGAGCAAGCCAGATATGAGAGCGAGCCAGACATGAGAGCAAGCGAGCGAGCCAGATATGAGAGCGAGCCAGACATGAGAGCAAGCGAGCGAGCCAGATATGAGAGCGAGTGAGCCAGATATGAGAGCGAGCGAGATAAGAGAGCGAGCCAGACAAGAGAGCAAGCGAGCGAGCCAGATATGAGAGCAAGCGAGCGAGCCAGATATGAGAGCGAGCGAGCCAGACATGAGAGCAAGCGAGCGAGCCAGATATGAGAGCGAGGGAGCTAGATATGCGAGCGAGCCAGATAAGAGAGTGAGCCAGACAAGAGAGCAAGTGAGCGAGCCAGATATGCGAGCGAGCGAGCCAGATATGAGAGCGAGCGAGCCAGACATGAGAGCAAGCGAGCGAGCCAGATATGAGAGCGAGCGAGCCAGACATGAGAGCAAGCGAGCGAGCCAGATATGAGAGCGAGCGAGCCAGATATGAGAGCAAGCGAGCGAGCCAGATATGAGAGTGAGCGATCCAGACATGAGAGCAAGCGAGCGAGCAAGATATGAGAGCGAGCGAGCCAGACATGAGAGCAAGCGAGCGAGCAAGATATGAGAGCGAGTGAGCCAGACATGAGAGCAAGCGAGCAAGCAAGATATGAGATCGAGCGAGCCAGATATGCGAGCAAGTCAGATAAGAGAGCGAGCCAGACAAGAGAGCAAGTGAGCGAGCCAGATATGCGAGCGAGCGAGCCAGATATGAGAGCGAGCGAGCCAGACATGAGAGCAAGCGAGCGAGCCAGGTGTGAGAGCAAGCGAGCCAGACATGAGAGCAAGCGAGCGAGCCATATATGAGAGCAAGCGAGCCAGACATGAGAGCAAGCGAGCGAGCCAGATATGAGAGCAAGCGAGCCAGACATGAGAGCAAGCGAGCGAGCCAGATATGAGACCGAGCGAGCCAGACATGAGAGCAAGCGAGCGAGCCAGATATGAGAGCGAGTGAGCCAGACATGAGAGCAAGCGAGCGGGCCAGATATGAGAGCGAGCCAGACATGAGAGCAAGCGAGCGAGCAAGATATGAGAGCGAGCCAGATAAGAGAGCGAACAAGACAAGAGAGCAAGCGAGCGAGCCAGATATGAGAGCGAGCGAGCCAGATATGCGAGCAAGTCAGATAAGAGAGCGAGCCAGACAAGAGAGCAAGTGAGCGAGCCAGATATGAGAGCAAGCGAGCGAGCCAGATATGAGAGCGAGCGAGATAAGAGAGCGAGCCAGACAAGAGAGCAAGCGAGCGAGCCAGATATGAGAGCAAGCAAGCGAGCCAGATATGCAAGCGAGCGAGCCGGATAAGAGAGCGAACCAGACAAGAGAGCAAGCGAGCGAGTCAGATATGAGAGCGAGCAAGCCAGACATGAGAGCAAGCAAGCGAGCCAGATATGAGAGCGAGCGAGCCAGACATGAGAGCAAGCGAGCGAGCCAGATATGAGAGTGAGCGAGACAGACATGAGAGCAAGCGAGCGAGCAAGATATGAGAGCGAGCCAGACATGAGAGCAAGCGAGCGAGCCAGATATGAGAGCGAGGTGAGCCAGACATGAGAGAAAGCCAGCGAGAAAGATATGAGATCGAGCGAACCAGACATGAGAGCAAGCGAGCGAGCAAGATATGAGATCGAGCGAGCCAGATATGCGAGCAAGTCAGATAAGAGAGCGAGCCAGACAAGAGAGCAAGTGAGCGAGCCAGATATGAGAGCAAGCGAGCGAGCCAGATATAAGAGCAAGCGAGCGAGCCAGATATGAGAGCGAGCGAGATAAGAGAGCGAGCCAGACAAGAGAGCAAGCGAGCGAGCCAGATATGGGAGCAAGCGCGCGAACCAGATATGAGAGCGAGCGAGCCAGACATGAGAGCAAGCGAGCAAGCCAGATATGAGAGCGAGCCAGACATGAGAGCAAACGAGCGAGCCAGATATGAGAGCAAGCGAGCGAGCAGATATGAGAGCGAGGGAGCCAGATATGCGAGCGAAGCGAGCCAGATAAGAGAGTGAGCCAGACAAGAGAGCAAGTGAGCGAGCCAGATATGCGAGCGAGCCAGATATGAGAGCGAGCGAGCCAGACATGAGAGCAAGCGAGCGAGCCAGGTGTGAGAGCAAGCGAGCCAGACATGAGAGCAAGCGAGCGAGCCATATATGAGAGCAAGCGAGCCAACCATGAGAGCAAGCGAGCGAGCCAAATATGAGAGCGATCGAGCCAGACATGAGAGCAAGCGAGCGAGCAAGATATGAGAGCAAGCGAGCGAGCAAGATATGAGAGCAAGCGAGCCAGATAAGAGAGCGAACCAGACAAGAGAGCAAGCGAGCGAGCCAGATATGAGAACTAGCAAGATAAGAGAGCGAGCCAGACAAGAGAGCAAGCGAGCAAGCCAGATATGAGAGCAAGCGAGCGAGCCAGATATGAGAGCAAGCGAGCCAGATAAGAGAGCGAACCAAACAAGAGAGCAAGCGAGCGAGCCAGATATGAGAGCGAGCGAGCCAGACATGAGAGCAAGAGCGAGCGAGCCAGATATGAGAGCGAGCGAGCCAGACATGAGAGCAAGCGAGCGAGCCAGATATGAGAGCGAGCGAGACAGACATGAGAGCAAGCGAGCGAGCCAGATATGAGAGTGAGCGAGCCAGACATGAGAGCAAGCGAGCGGAGCCAGATATGAGAGAGAGCGAGCCAGACATGAGAGCAAGCGAGCGAGCCAGATATGAGAGCGACGCGAGCCAGACATGAGAGCAAGCGAGCGAGCCAGATATGAGAGCGAGCGAGCCAGACATGAGAGCAAGCGAGCGAGCCAGATATGAGAGCGAGCGAGCCAGATATGAGAGCAAGCGTGCGAGCCAGATATGAGAGTGAGCGATCCAGACATGAGAGCAAGCGAGCGAGCAAGATATGAGAGCGAGCGAGCAGACATGAGAGCAAGCGATGCGAGCAAGATATGAGAGCGAGTGAGCCAGACATGAGAGCAAGCGAGCGAGCAAGATATGAGATCGAGCGAGCCAGATATGCGAGCAAGTCAGATAAGAGAGCGAAGCCAGACAAGAGAGCAAGTGAGCGACGCCAGATATGCGAGCGAGCGAGCCAGATATGAGAGCGAGCGAGCCAGACATGAGAGCAAGCGAGCGAGCCAGGTGTGAGAGCAAGCGAGCCAGACATGAGAGCAACCGAGCGAGCCATATATGAGAGCAAGCGAGCCAGACATGAGAGCAAAGCGAGCGAGCCAGATATGAGAGCAAGCGAGCCAGACATGAGAGCAAGCGAGCGAAGCCAGATATGAGACCGAGCGAGCCAGACATGAGAGCAAGCGAGCGAGCAGATATGAGAGCGAGTGAGCCAGACATGAGAGCAAGCGAGCGGGCCAGATATGAGAGCGAGCCAGACATGAGAGCAAGCGAGCGAGGCAAGATATGAGAGAGCGAGCCAGATAAGAGAGCGAACAAGACAAGAGAGCAGCGAGCGAGCCAGATATGAGAGCGAGCGAGCCAGATATGCGAGCAAGTCAGATAAGAGAGCGAGCCAGACAAGAGAGCAAGTGAGGCGAGCCAGATATGAGAGCAAGCGAGCGAGCCAGATATGAGACGGCAGAGCGAGATAAGAGAGCGAGCCAGACAAGAGAGCAAGCGAGCGAGCCAGATATGAGAGCAAGCAAGCGAGCCAGATATGCAAGCGAGCGAGCCGGGATAAGAGAGCGAACCAGACAAGAGAGCAAGCGAGCGAGTCAGATATGAGAGCGAGCAAGCCAGACATGAGAGCAAGCAAGCGAGCCAGATATGAGAGCGAGCGAGCCAGACATGAGAGCAAGCGAGCGAGCCAGATATGAGAGTGAGCGAGACAAGACATGAGAGCAAGCGAGCGAGCAAGATATGAGAGCGAGCGAGCCAGACATGAGAGCAAGCGAGCGAGCGCAGATATGAGAGCGAGTGAGCCAGACATGAGAGAAAGCCAGCGAGCGAAAGATATGAGATCGAGCGAACCAGACATGAGAGCAAGCGAGCGAGCAAGATATGAGATCGAGCGAGCCAGATATGCGAGCAAGTCAGATAAGAGAGCGAGCCAGACAAGAGAGCAAGTGAGCGAGCCAGATATGAGAGCAAGCGAGCGAGCCAGATATAAGAGCAAGCGAGCGAGCCAGATATGAGAGCGAGCGAGATAAGAGAGCGAGCCAGACAAGAGAGCAAGCGAGCGAGCCAGATATGGGAGCAAGCGCGCAAACCAGATATGAGAGCGAGCGAGCCAGACATGAGAGCAAGCGAGCAAGCCAGATATGAGAGCGAGCCAGACATGAGAGCAAACGAGCGAGCCAGATATGAGAGCAAGCGAGCGAGCCAGATATGAGAGCGAGGGAGCCAGATATGCGACGTCGAAGCGAGCCAGATAAGAGAGTGAGCAGACAAGAGAGCAAGTGAGCGAGCCAGATATGCGAGCGAGCCAGATATGAGAGCGAGCGAGCCAGACATGAGAGCAAGCGAGCGAGCCATATATGAGAGCAAGCGAGCCAACCATGAGAGCAAGCGAGCGAGCCAAATATGAGAGCTCGATCGAGCCAGACATGAGAGCAAGCGAGCGAGCAAGATATGAGAGCAAGCGAGCGAGCAAGATATGAGAGCAAGCGAGCCAGATAAGAGAGCGAACCAGACAAGAGAGCAAGCGAGCGAGCCAGATATGAGAACTAGCAAGATAAGAGAGCGAGCCAGACAAGAGAGCAAGCGAGCAAGCCAGATATGAGAGCAAGCGAGCGAGCCAGATATGAGAGCAAGCGAGCCAGATATAGAGAGCGAACCAAACAAGAGAGCAAGCGAGCGAGCCAGATATGAGAGCGAGCGAGCCAGACATGAGAGCAAGCGAGCGAGCCAGATATGAGAGCGAGCGAGCCAGACATGAGAGCAAGCGAGCGAGCCAGATATGAGAGCGAGCGAGACAGACATGAGAGCAAGCGAGCGAGCCAGATATGAGAGTGAGCGAGCCAGACATGAGAGCAAGCGAGCGAGCCAGATATGAGAGAGAGCGAGCCAGACATGAGAGCAAGCGAGCGAGCCAGATATGAGAGCGAGCGAGCCAGACATGAGAGCAAGCGAGCGAGCCAGATATGAGAGCGAGCGAGCCAGACATGAGAGCAAGCGAGCGAGAGCCAGATATGAGAGCGAGCGAGCCAGATATGAGAGCAAGCGAGCGAGCCAGATATGAGAAGTGAGCGATCCAGACATGAGAGCAAGCGAGCGAGCAAGATATGAGAGCGAGCGAGCCAGACATGAGAGCAAGCGAGCGAGCAAGATATGAGAGCGAGTGAGCCAGACATGAGAGCAAGCGAGCGAGCAAGATATGAGATCGAGCGAGCCAGATATGCGAGCAAGTCAGATAAGAGAGCGAGCCAGACAAGAGAGCAAGGTGAGCGAGCCAGATATGCGAAGCGAGCGAGCCAGATATGAGAGCGAGCGAGCCAGACATGAGAGCAAGCGAGCGAGCCAGGTGTGAGAGCAAGCGAGCCAGACATGAGAGCAAGCGAGCGAGCCATATATGAGAGCAAGCGAGCCAGACATGAGAGCAAGCGAGCGAGCCAGATATGAGAGCAAGCGAGCCAGACATGAGAGCAAGCGAGCGAGCCAGATATGAGACCGAGCGAGCCAGACATGAGAGCAAGCGAGCGAGCCAGATATGAGAGCGAGTGAGCCAGACATGAGAGCAAGCGAGCGGGCCAGATATGAGAGCGAGCCAGACATGAGAGCAAGCGAGCGAGCAAGATATGAGAGCGAGCCAGATAAGAGAGCGAACAAGACAAGAGAGCAAGCGAGCGAGCCAGATATGAGAGCGAGCGAGCCAGATATGCGAGCAAGTCAGATAAGAGAGCGAGCCAGACAAGAGAGCAAGTGAGCGAGCCAGATATGAGAGCAAGCGAGCGAGCCAGATATGAGAGCGAGCGAGATAAGAGAGCGAGCCAGACAAGAGAGCAAGCGAGCGAGCCAGATATGAGAGCAAGCAAGCGAGCCAGATATGCAAGCGAGCGAGCCGGATAAGAGAGCGAACCAGACAAGAGAGCAAGCGAGCGAGTCAGATATGAGAGCGAGCAAGCCAGACATGAGAGCAAGCAAGCGAGCCAGATATGAGAGCGAGCGAGCCAGACATGAGAGCAAGCGAGCGAGCCAGATATGAGAGTGAGCGAGACAGACATGAGAGCAAGCGAGCGAGCAAGATATGAGAGCGAGCGAGCCAGACATGAGAGCAAGCGAGCGAGCCAGATATGAGAGCGAGTGAGCCAGACATGAGAGAAAGCCAGCGAGAAAGATATGAGATCGAGCGAACCAGACATGAGAGCAAGCGAGCGAGCAAGATATGAGATCGAGCGAGCCAGATATGCGAGCAAGTCAGATAAGAGAGCGAGCCAGACAAGAGAGCAAGTGAGCGAGCCAGATATGAGAGCAAGCGAGCGAGCCAGATATAAGAGCAAGCGAGCGAGCCAGATATGAGAGCGAGCGAGATAAGAGAGCGAGCCAGACAAGAGAGCAAGCGAGCGAGCCAGATATGGGAGCAAGCGCGCGAACCAGATATGAGAGCGAGCGAGCCAGACATGAGAGCAAGCGAGCAAGCCAGATATGAGAGCGAGCCAGACATGAGAGCAAGCGAGCGAGCCAGATATGAGAGCGAGCCAGACATGAGAGCAAGCGAGCGAGCCAGATATGAGAGCGAGTGAGCCAGACATGAGAACAAGCCAGTGAGAAAGATATGAGATCGAGCGAGCCAGTTATGCGAGCGAGCCAGATAAGAGAGCGAGCCAGACAAGAGAGCAAGTGAGCGAGCCAGATATGAGAGCAAGCGAGCGAGCCAGATATGAGAGCAAGCGAGCGAGCCAGACATGAGAGCGAGCGAGATAAGAGAGCGAACCAGACAAGAGAGCAAGCGAGCGAGCCAGATATGAGAGCAAGCGAGCCAGATATGAGAGCGAGGGAGCCAGATATGCGAGCGAGTCAGATAAGAGAGTGAGCCAGACAAGAGAGCAAGCGAGCGAGCCAGATATGAGAGCGAGCCAGACATGAGAGCAAGCGAGCGAGCCAGGTGTGAGAGCAAGCGAGCCAGACATGAGAGCAAGCGAGCGAGCCACATATGAGAGCAAGCGAGCCAGACATGAGAGCAAGCGAGCGAGCCAGATATGAGAGCGATCGAGCCAGACATGAGAGCAAGCGAGCGAGCCAGATATGAGAGCGAGCGAGCCAGACATGAGAGCAAGCGAGCGAGCCAGATATGAGAGCGAGTGAGCCAGACATGAGAGCAAGCGAGCGAGCCAGATATGAGAGCGAGCCAGACATGAGAGCAAGCGAGCGAGCAAGATATGAGAGCGAGCCAGATAAGAGAGCTAACAAGACAAGAGAGCAAGCGAGCGAGCCAGATATGAGAGCGAGGGAGCCAGACATGAGAGCGAGCGAGCCAGACATGAGAGCAAGAGAGCGAGCCAGATATGAGAGCGAGTGAGCCAGACATGAGAGCAAGCGAGCGAGCAAGATATGAGATCGAGCGAGTCAGATATGCAAGAAAGTCAGATAAGAGAGCGAGCAAGACAAGATAGCAAGCGAGCGAGCCAGATATGAGAGCGAGGGAGCCAGATATGCGAGCGAGCCAGATAAGAGAGTGAGCCAGACAAGAGAGCAAGCGAGCGAGCCAGATATGCAAGCGAGCGAGCCAGATAAGAGAGCGAACCAGAAGAGAGAGCAAGCGAGCGAGCCAGATATGAGAGCAAGCGAGCGAGCCAGATATGAGAGCGAGCGAGATAAGAGAGCGAGCCAGACAAGAGAGCAAGCGAGCGAGCCAGATATGAGAGCAAGCGAGCGAGCCAGATGAGAGCAAGCGAGCAAGCCAGATATGCGAGCGAGCGAGCCAGGTAAGAGAGCGAGTCAGACAAGAGAGCAAGCGAGCGAGCCAGATATGCGAGCGAGCGAGCCAGACATGAGAGCAAGCGAGCTAGCCAGGTATGAGAGCAAGTGAGCCAGACATGAGAGCAATCGAGCGAGCCAGATGTGAGAGTGAGCGAGCCAGACATGAGAGCAAGCGAGCGAGCCAGATATGAGAGCGAGCGAGCCAGACATGAGAGCAAGCGAGCGAGCCATATATGAGAGCAAGTGAGCCAGACATGAGAGTAATCGAGCGAGCCAGATATGAGAGCGAGCGAGCCAGACATGAGAGCAAGCGAGCGAGTCAGATATGAGAGCAAGCGAGCCAGACATGAGAGCAAGCGAGCGAGCCAGATATGAGAGTGAGCGAGCCAGACATGAGAGCAAGCAAGCGAGCCAGATATGAGAGCGAGCGAGCCAGACATGAGAGCAAGCGAGCGAGCCAGGTATGAGAGCAAGTGAGCCAGACATGAGAGCAATTGAGCGATCCAGATATGAGAGCGAGCGAGCGAGCCAGATATGAGAGCAAGCGAGCGAGCCAGATATGAGAGCGAGCGAGATAAGAGAGCGAGCCAGACAAGAGAGCAAGCGAGCGAGCCAGATGAGAGCAAGCGAGCGAGCCAGATATGCGAGCGAGCGAGCCAGATAAGAGAGCGAGCCAGACAAGAGAGCAAGGCGAGCGAGCCAGATATGCGAGCGAGCAAGCCAGATAAGAGAGTGAGCCAGACAAGAGAGCAAGCGAGCGAGCCAGATATGCGAGCGAGCGAGCCAGATATGAGAGCGAGCGAGCCAGACATGAGAGCAAGCGAGCAAGGCAGGTATGAGAGCAAGCGAGCCAGACATGAGAGCAATCGAGCGAGCCAGATATGACAGCAAGCGAGCCAGACATGAGAGCAAGCGAGCGAGCCAGATATGAGAGCAAGCGAGCCAGACATGAGAGCAAGCGAGCGAGACAGATATAAGAGCGAGTGAGCCAGACATGAGAGCAAGCGAGCGAGCCAGATATGAGAGCAAGCGAGCCAGACATGAGAGCAAGCGAGCGAGCCAGATATGAGAGCGAGCGAGCCAGACATGAGAGCAAGCGAGCGAGCCAGATATGAGAGCGAGCGAGCCAGACATGAGAGAAAGCGAGCAAGCCAAATATGAGAGCGAGCCAGACATGAGAGCGAGCCAGATATGAGAGCGAGCCAGATAAGAGAGCGAGCCAGACAAGAGAGCAAGTGAGCGAGCCAGATATGAGAGCAAACGAGCGAGCCAGATATGAGAGCAAGCGAGCGAGCCAGATATGAGAGCGAGCCAGATGAGAGCAAGCGAGCGAGCCAGATATGCGAGCGAGCGAGCCAGATAAGAGAGCGAGCCAGACAAGAGAGCAAACGAGCGAACCAGATATGCGAGCGAGCGAGCCAGATATGAGAGCGAGCGAGCCAGACATGAGAGCAAGCGAGCGAGCCAGATATGAGAGCAAGCCAGACATAAGAGCAAGCGAGCGAGCCAGATATGAGAGCGAGACAGACATGAGAGAAAGCGAGCGAGCAAAATATGAGAGCGAGCGAGCCAGACATGAGAGCAAGCGAGCGAGCCAGATATGAGAGCGAGTGAGCCAGACATGAGAGCAAGCCAGCGAGAAAGATATGAGATCGAGCGAGCCAGTTATGCGAGTGAGCCAGATAAGAGAGCGAGCCAGACAAGAGAGCAAGTGAGCGAGCCAGATATGAGAGCAAGCGAGCGAGCCATATATGAGAGCAAGCGAGCGAGCCAGATATGAGAGCGAGCAAGATAAGAGAGCGAGCCAGACAAGAGAGCAAGCGAGCGAGCCAGATATGAGAGCAAGCGAGCCAGATATGAGAGCGAGGGAGCCAGATATGCGAGCGAGCGAGTCAGATAAGAGAGTGAGCCAGACAAGAGAGCAAGCGAGCGAGCCAGATATGCGACGCGAGCGAGCCAGATATGAGAGCGAGCGAGCCAGACATGAGAGCAAGCGAGCAAGGCAGGTATGAGAGCAAGCGAGCCAGACATGAGAGCAATCGAGCGAGCCAGATATGACAGCAAGCGAGCCAGACATGAGAGCAAGCGAGCGAGCCAGATATGAGAGCGAGCGAGCCAGACATGAGAGCAAGCGAGCGAGCCAGATATGAGAGCGAGTGAGCCAGACATGAGAGCAAGCGAGCGAGCCAGATATGAGAGCAAGCGAGCCAGACATGAGAGCAAGCGAGCGAGCCAGATATGAGAGCGAGCGAGCCAGACATGAGAGCAAGCGAGCGAGCCAGATATGAGAGCGAGCCAGAAATGAGAGCATAGCGAGCGAGCAAGATATGAGAGCGAGCGAGATAAGAGAGCGAGCCAGACAAGAGAGCAAGCGAGCGAGCCAGATATGAGAGCAAGCGAGCGAGCCAGATGAGAGCAAGCGAGCGAGCCAGATATGCGAGCGAGCGGAGCCAGATAAGAGAGCGAGCCAGACAAGAGAGCAAGCGAGCGAGCCAGATATGCTAGCGAGCAAGCCAGCTAAGAGAGTGAGCCAGACAAGAGAGCAAGCGAGCGAGCCAGATATGCGAGCGAGCGAGCCAGATATGAGAGCGAGTGAGCCAGACATGAGAGCAAGCGAGCAAGCCAAGTATGAGAGCAAGCGAGCCAGACATGAGAGCAATCGAGCGAGCCAGATATGACAGCAAGCGAGCCAGACATGAGAGCAAGCGAGCGAGCCAGATATGAGAGCGAGCGAGCCAGACAAGAGAGCAAGTGAGCGAGCCAGATATGAGAACAAACGAGCGAGCCAGATATGAGAGCAAGCGAGCGAGCCAGATATGAGAGCGAGCGAGATAAGAGAGCGAGCCAGACAAGAGAGCTAGCGAGCGAGTCAGATATGAGAGCAAGCGAGCGAGCCAGATGAGAGCAAGCGAGCGAGCCAGATAATGCGAGCGAGCGAGCCAGATAAGAGAGCGTGCCAGACAAGAGAGCAAGCGAGCGAGCCAGATATGCGATTGAGCAAGCCAGCTAAGAGAGTGAGCCAGACAAGAGAGCAAGCGAGCGAGCCAGATATGCGAGCGAGCGAGCCAGAGATGAGAGCGAGCGAGCCAGACATGAGAGTAAGCGAGCAAGCCAGGTATGAGAGCAAGCGAGCCAGACATGAGAGCAATCGAGCGAGCCAGATTTGACAGCAAGCGAGCCAGACATGAGAGCAAGCGAGCGAGCCAGATATGAGAGCGAGCGAGCCAGACATGAGAGCTAGCGAGCGAGCCAGATATGAGAGTGAGTGAGCCAGACATGAGAGCAAGCGAGCGAGCCAGATATGAGAGCGAGCGAGCCAGACATGAAAGCAAACGAGCGAGCCAGATATGAGAGCGAGCCAGAAATGAGAGCAAGCGAGCGAGTAAGATATGAGAGCGAGCCAGATAATAGAGCGATTAAGACAAGAGAGCAAGCGAGCGAGCCAGATATGAGAGCGAGCAAGCCAGACATGAGAGCAAGCGAGCGAGCAAGATATGAGATCGAGCGAGCCAGATATGCGAGCGAGTCAGATAAGAGAGCGAGCCAGACAAGAGAGCAAGTGAGCGAGCCAGATATGAGAGCAAGCGAGCGAGCCAGATATGAGAGCGAGCAAGATAAGAGAGTGAGCCAGACAAGAGAGCAAGCGAGCGAGCCAAATATGAGAGCAAGCGAGCGAGCCAGATGAGAGCAAGCGAGCGAGCCAGATATGCGAGCGAGCGAGCCAGATAAGAAGAGCGAGTCAGACAAGAGAGCAAGCGAGCGAGCCAGATATGCGAGCGAGCAAGCCAGATAAGAGAGTGAGCAAGACAAGAGAACAAGCGAGCGAGCCAGATATGCGAGCGAGCGAGCCAGATATGAGTGCGAGCGAGCCAGACATGAGAGCAAGCGAGTGAGCCAGGTATGAGAGCAAGTGAGCCAGAAATGAGAACAAGAGCGAGCCAGATATGAGAGCGAGCGGGCCAGACATGAGAGCAAGCGAGCGAGCCAGATATGAGAGCAAGCGAGCCAGACATGAGAGCAAGCGAGCGAGCCAGATATGAGAGCGAGCGAGCCAGACATGAGAGCAAGCGAGCGAGCCAGATATGAGAGCGAGTGAGCCAGACATGAGAGCAAGCGAGCGAGCCAGATATGAGAGCGGGCCAGACATGAGAGCAAGCGAGCGAGCCAGATATGAGAGCGAGCGAGCCAGACATGAGAGCATGCGAGCGAGCCAGATATGAGAGCGAGCCATACATGAGAGCAAGCGAGCGAGCAAGATATGAGAGCGAGCCAGATAAGAGAGCGATCCAGACAAAAGAGCAAGCGAGCGACCCAGATATGAGAGCGAGCAAGCCAGACATGAGAGCAAGCGAGCGAGCCAGATATGAGAGCAAGCGAGCAAGTCAGATATGAGAGCAAGCGAGCGAGCCAGATATGAGAGCGATCGAGCCAGACATGAGAGCAAGCGAGCGAGCCAGATATGAGAGCGAGCGAGCCAGACATGAGAGCAAGCGAGCGAGCCAGATATGAGAGCGAGCCAGACATGAGAGCAAGCGAGCGAGCAAGATATGAGAGCGAGCCAGATAAGAGAGCGATCCAGACAAGAGAGCAAGCGAGCGAGCCAGATATGAGAGCGAGCAAGCCAGATATGAGAGCAAGCGAGCGAGCCAGATATGAGAGCGAGCGAGCCAGATATGAGAGCAAGCAAGCGAGCCAGATATGCGAGCGATCCAGATAAGAGAGCGAGCCAGACAAGAGAGCAAGCGAGCGAGTAAGATATAAGAGCAAGCGAGCGAGTCAGATATGAGAGCAAGCGAGCGAGCCAGATATGAGAGCAAGCGAGCGAGCCAGATATGAGAGCAAGCGAGCGAGCCAGATATGAGAGCGAGCGAGCCAGACATGAGACCAAGCGAGCGAGCAAGATATGAGAGCGAGCGAGCCAGATATGCAAGCGAGCCAGAAATGCGAGCGAGCGAGCCAGATAAGAGAGCGAGCCAGACAAGAGAGCAAGCAAGCTAGCCGAATATGTGAGCAAGCGAGCGAAACAGATATGAGTGCGAGCAAGTCAGATATGCGAGCGAGCCAGATAAGGGAGAGAGCCAGACAAGAGAGCAAGTGAGCGAACCAGATATGAGAGCGAGCGAGAAAGACATGAGAGCAAGCGAGCAAGCCAGATATGAGGGCGAGCGAGCCAGACATGAGCGCAAGTGAGCGAGCCAGATATGAGAGCGAGCGAGCCAGACATGAGAGCAAGCGAGCGAGCCAGATATGAGAGCGAGCGAGCCAGACATGAGAGCAAGCGAGCGATCCAGATATGAGAGCGAGCGAGCTAGACATGAGAGCAAGCGAGCGAGCCAGATATGCGAGCAATCGAGCCAGATATGAGAGCAAGCGAGCCAGACATGAGAGCAAGCGAGCGAGCCAGATATGAGAGCGAGCGAGATAAGAGAGCGAGCCAGACAAGAGAGCAAGCGAGCGAGCCAGATATGAGAGCAAGCGAGCGAGCCAGATGAGAGCAAGCGAGCGAGCCAGATATGCGAGCGAGCAAGCCAGATAAGAGAGTGAGCCAGACAAGAGAGCAAGCGAGCGAGCCAGATATGCGAGCGAGCGAGCCAGATATGAGAGCGAGCGAGCCAGACATGAGAGCAAGCGAGCAAGGCAGGTATGAGAGCAAGCGAGCCAGACATGAGAGCAATCGAGCGAGCCAGATATGACAGCAAGCGAGCCAGACATGAGAGCAAGCGAGCGAGCCAGATATGAGAGCGAGCGAGCCAGACATGAGAGCAAGCGAGCGAGCCAGATATGAGAGCGAGTGAGCCAGACATGAGAGCAAGCGAGCGAGCCAGATATGAGAGCGAGCGAGCCAGACATGAGAGCAAGCGAGCGAGCCAGATATGAGAGCGAGCCAGAAATGAGAGCAAGCGAGCGAGCAAGATATGAGAGCGAGCGAGATAAGAGAGCGAGCTAGACAAGAGAGCAAGCGAGCGAGCCAGATATGAGAGCAAGCGAGCGAGCCAGATGAGAGCAAGCGAGCGAGCCAGATATGCGAGCGAGCGAGCCAGATAAGAGAGCGAGCCAGACAAGAGAGCAAGCGAGCGAGCCAGATATGCTAGCGAGCAAGCCAGCTAAGAGAGTGAGCCAGACAAGAGAGCAAGCGAGCGAGCCAGATATGCGAGCGAGCGAGCCAGATATGAGAGCGAGTGAGCCAGACATGAGAGCAAGCGAGCAAGCCAAGTATGAGAGCAAGCGAGCCAGACATGAGAGCAATCGAGCGAGCCAGATATGACAGCAAGCGAGCCAGACATGAGAGCAAGCGAGCGAGCCAGATATGAGAGCGAGCGAGCCAGACAAGAGAGCAAGTGAGCGAGCCAGATATGAGAGCAAACGAGCGAGACAGATATGAGAGCAAGCGAGCGAGCCAGATATGGGAGCGAGCGAGATAAGAGAGCGAGCCAGACAAGAGAGCAAGCGAGCGAGTCAGATATGAGAGCAAGCGAGCGAGCCAGATGAGAGCAAGCGAGCGAGCCAGATATGCGAGCGAGCGAGCCAGATAAGAGAGCGTGCCAGACAAGAGAGCAAGCGAGCGAGCCAGATATGCGATTGAGCAAGCCAGCTAAGAGAGTGAGCCAGACAAGAGAGCAAGCGAGCGAGCCAGATATGCGAGCGAGCGAGCCAGATATTAGAGCGAGCGAGCCAGACATGAGAGTAAGCGAGCAAGCCAGGTATGAGAGCAAGCGAGCCAGACATGAGAGCAATCGAGCGAGCCAGATATGACAGCAAGCGAGCCAGACATGAGAGCAAGCGAGCGAGCCAGATATGAGAGCGAGCGAGCCAGACATGAGAGCAAGCGAGCGAGCCAGATATGAAAGTGAGTGAGCCAGACATGAGAGCAAGCGAGCGAGCCAGATATGAGAGCGAGCGAGATAGACATGAAAGCAAGCGAGCGAGCCAGATATGAGAGCGAGCAAGCCAGACATGAGAGCAAGCGAGCGAGCAAGATATGAGATCGAGCGAGCCAGATATGCGAGCGAGTCAGATAAGAGAGCGAGCCAGACAAGAGAGCAAGTGAGCGAGCCAGATATGAGAGCAAGCGAGCGAGCCAGATATGAGAGCGAGCAAGATAAGAGAGTGAGCCAGACAAGAGAGCAAGCGAGCGAGCCAGATATGAGAGCAAGCGAGCGAGCCAGATGAGAGCAAGTGAGCGAGCCAGATATGCGAGCGAGCGAGCCAGATAAGAGAGCGAGTCAGACAAGAGAGCAAGCGAGCGAGCCAGATATGCGAGCGAGCAAGCCAGATAAGAGAGTGAGCAAGACAAGAGAGCAAGCGAGCGAGCCAGATATGCGAGCGAGCGAGCCAGATATGAGTGCGAGTGAGCCAGACATGAGAGCAAGCGAGTGAGCCAGGTATGAGAGCAAGTGAGCCAGAAATGAGAGCAATCGAACGAGCCAGATATGAGAGCGAGCGGGCCAGACATGAGAGCAAGCGAGCGAGCCAGATATGAGAGCAAGCAAGCCAGACATGAGAGCAAGCGAGCGAGCCAGATATGAGAGCGAGCGAGCCAGACATGAGAGCAAGCGAGCGAGCCAGATATGAGAGCGAGTGAGCCAGACATGAGAGCAAGCGAGCGAGCCAGATATGAGAGCGGGCCAGACATGAGAGCAAGCGAGCGAGCCAGATATGAGAGCGAGCGAGCCAGACATGAGAGCATGCGAGCGAGCCAGATATGAGAGCGAGCCATACATGAGAGCAAGCGAGCGAGCAAGATATGAGAGCGAGCCAGATAAGAGAGCGATCCAGACAAAAGAGCAAGCGAGCGACCCAGATATGAGAGCGAGCAAGCCAGACATGAGAGCAAGCGAGCGAGCCAGATATGAGAGCAAGCGAGCGAGTCAGATATGAGAGCAAGCGAGCGAGCCAGATATGAGAGCGATCGAGCCAGACATGAGAGCAAGCGAGCGAGCCAGATATGAGAGCGAGCGAGCCAGACATGAGAGCAAGCGAGCGAGCAAGATATGAGAGCGAGCCAGACATGAGAGCAAGCGAGCGAGCAAGATATGAGAGCGAGCCAGATAATAGAGCGATCCAGACAAGAGAGCAAGCGAGCGAGCCAGATATGAGAGCGAGCAAGCCAGATATGAGAGCAAGCGAGCGAGCCAGATATGAGAGCGAGCGAGCCAGATATGAGAGCAAGCAAGCGAGCCAGATATGCGAGCGAGCCAGATAATAGAGCGAGCCAGAAAAGAGAGCAAGCGAGCGAGTAAGATATAAGAGCAAGCGAGCGAGTCAGATATGAGAGCAAGCGAGCGAGCCAGATATGAGAGCAAGCGAGCGAGCCAGATATGAGAGCAAGCGAGCGAGCCAGATATGAGAGCGAGCGAGCCAGACATGAGACCAAGCGAGCGAGCAAGATATGAGAGCGAGCGAGCCAGATATGCAAGCGAGCCAGAAATGCGAGCGAGCGAGCCAGATAAGAGAGCGAGCCAGACAAGAGAGCAAGCAAGCTAGCTGGATATGAGAGCAAGCGAGCGAAACAGATATGAGTGCGAGCAAGTCAGATATGCGAGCGAGCCAGATAAGGGAGAGAGCCAGACAAGAGAGCAAGTGAGCGAACCAGATATGAGAGCGAGCGAGAAAGACATGAGAGCAAGCGAGCAAGCCAGATATGAGGGCGAGCGAGCCAGACATGAGCGCAAGCGAGCGAGCCAGATATGAGAGCGAGCGAGCCAGACATGAGAGCAAGCGAGCGAGCCAGATATGAGAGCGAGCGAGCCAGACATGAGAGCAAGCGAGCGAGCCAGATATGAGAGCGAGCGAGCTAGACATGAGAGCAAGCGAGCGAGCCAGATATGCGAGCAATCGAGCCAGATATGAGAGCAAGCGAGCCAGACATGAGAGCAAGCGAGCGAGCCAGATAAGAGAGCGAGCCAGACATGAGAGCAAGCGAGCGAGCAAGATATGAGAGCGAGCCAGATAAGAGAGCGATCCAGACAAAAGAGCAAGCGAGCGAGCCAGATATGAGATCGAGCGAGCAAGATATGCGAGCGAGTCAGATAAGAGAGCGAGCCAGACAAGAGAGCAAGTGAGCGAGCCAGATATGAGAGCAAGCGAGCGGGCCAGATATGAGAGCAAGCGAGCAAGCCTGATATGAGAGCGAGCGAGATAAGAGAGCGAGCCAGACAAGAGAGCAAGTGAGCGAGCCAAATATGAGAGCAAGCGAGCGAGCCAGATGAGAGCAAGCGAGCGAGCCAGATATGCGAGCGAGCCAGATAAGAGAGTGAGCCAGACGAGAGACCAAGCGAGCGAGCCAGATATGAGAGCAAGCGAGCGAGGCAGATGAGAGCAAGCGAGCGAGCCAGATAAGAGAGCAAGCCAGACAAGAGAGCAAGCAAGCGAGCCAGATATGCGAGCGAGCGAGCCGGATAAGAGAGTGAGCCAGACAAGAGAGCAAGCGAGCGAGCCAGATATGAGAGCGAGCGAGCCAGACATGAGAGCAAGCGAGCGAGCCAGATATGAGAGCGAGCAAGACAGACATGAGAGCAAGTGAGCGAGCCAGATATGAGAACGAGCGAGCCAGACATGAGAGCAAGCGAGCGAGCCAGATATGAGAGCCAGCGAGCAAGCCAGATATTAGAGCGAGACAGATAAGAGGGCGAACCAGACAAGAGAGCAATCGAGCGAGCCAGTTATGAGAGCGAGCGAGCCAGACATGAGAGCAAGCTAGCGAGCAAGATATGAGAGCGAGCGACCCAGATATGCGAGTGAGCGAGCCAGATAAAAGAGCGAGCCAGATATGAGAGTAAGTGAGTGAGCCAGATATGAGAGCAAGCGAGCGAGCCAGATATGAGAGCGAGCGAGACAGACATGAGAGCAAGCGAGCGAGCAATATATGAGAGCGAGCGAGCCAGACATGAGAGCAAGCGAGCGAGCCAGATATGAGAGCGAGTGAGCCAGACGTGAGAGCAAGCGAGCGAGGAAGATATGAGATCGAGCGAGATAAGAGAGCGAGTCAGACAAGAGAGCAAGTGAGAGAGTCAGATATGAGAGCAAGCGAGAGAGCCAGATATGAGAGCGAGCGAGATAAGAGAGCGAGCCAGACATGAGAGCAAGAGAGCGAGCCAGATATGAGAGCGAGCGAGCCAGACATGAGAGCAAGCGAGCGAGCCAGATATGAGAGCGAGCGAGCCAGACAAGAGAGCAAGCGAGCGAGCCAGATATGAGAGCGAGGGAGCCAGACATGAGAGCAAGTGAGCGAGCCAGATATGAGAGCGAGTGAGCCAGACATGAGAGCAAGCGAGCGAGCAAGATATGAGATCGAGCGAGTCAGATATGCGAGAAAGTCAGATAAGAGAGCGAGCCAGACAAGAGAGCAAGTGAGCGAGCCAGATATGAGAGCGAGCGAGCCAGATATGAGAGCGAGCGAGCGAGCCAGATATGAGAGCGAGCGAGATAAGAGAGCGAGCCAGACAAGAGAGCAAGCGAGCCAGATATGAGAGCAAGCGAGCGAGCCAGATATGAGAGCGAGGGAGCCAGATATGCGAGCGAGCGAGCCAGATAAGAGAGTGAGCCAGACAAGAGAGCAAGTGAGCCAGATATGCAAGCGAGCGAGCCAGATAAGAGAGCGAACCAGAAGAGAGAGCAAGCGAGCGAGCCAGATATGAGAGCAAGCGAGCGAGCCAGATATGAGAGCGAGCGAGATAAGAGAGCGAGCCAGACAAGAGAGCAAGCGAGCGAGCCAGATATGAGAGCAAGCGAGCGAGCCAGATGAGAGCAAGCGAGCAAGCCAGATATGCGAGCGAGCGAGCCAGATAAGAGAGCGAGTCAGACAAGAGAGCAAGCGAGCGAGCCAGATATGCGAGCGAGCGAGCCAGATATGAGAGCGAGCGAGCCAGACATGAGAGCAAGCGAGCGAGCCAGGTATGAGAGCAAGTGAGCCAGACATGAGAGCACTCAAGCGAGCCAGATATGAGAGTGAGCGAGCCAGACATGAGAGCAAGCGAGCGAGCCAGATATAAGAGCGAGCGAGCCAGACATGATAGCAAGCGAGCGAGCCAGATATGAGAGCGATCGAGCCAGACATGAGAGCAAGCGAGCGAGCCAGATATGAGAGCGAGCGAGCCAGACATGAGAGCAAGCGAGCGAGCCAGATATGAGAGTGAGCGAGCCAGACATGAGAGCAAGCGAGCGAGCCAGATATGAGAGCGAGCGAGCCAGACATGAGAGCAAGCGAGCGAGCCAGGTATGAGAGCAAGTGAGCCAAACATGAGAGCAAACGAGCGAGCCAGATATGAGAGCGAGCGAGTCAGATATGAGAGCGAGCGAGATAAGAGAGCGAGCCAGGCAAGAGAGCAAGCGAGCGAGCCAGATACGAGAGCAAGCGAGCGAGCCAGATATGCGAGCGAGCGAGCCAGATAAGAGAGCGAGCCAGACAAGAGAGCAAGCGAGCGAGCCAAATATGCGAGCGAGCAAGCCAGATAAGAGAGTAAGCCAGACAAGAGAGCAAGCCAGCGAGTCAGATATGCGAGCGAGCGAGCCAGATATGAGAGCGAGCGAGCCAGACATGAGAGCAAGCGAGCAAGGCAGGTATGAGAGCAAGCGAGCCAGACATGAGAGCAATCGAGCGAGCCAGATATGACAGCAAGCGAGCCAGACATGAGAGCAAGCGAGCGAGCCAGATATGAGAGCGAGCGAGCCAGACATGAGAGCAAGCGAGCGAGCCAGATATGAGAGTGAGTGAGCCAGACATGAGAGCAAGCGAGCGAGCCAGATATGAGAGCAAGCGAGCCAGACATGAGAGCAAGCGAGCGAGCCAGATATGAGAGCGAGCGAGCCAGACATGAGAGCAAGCGAGCAAGCCAAATATGAGAGCGAGCCAGACATGAGAGCGAGCCAGATATGAGAGTGAGCCAGATAAGAGAGCGAGCCAGACAAGAGAGCAAGTGAGCGAGCCAGATATGAGAGCAAACGAGCGAGCCAGATATGAGAGCAAGCAAGCGAGACAGATATGAGAGCGAGCAAGATAAGAGAGCGAGCCAGACAAGAGAGCAAGTGAGCGAGCCAGATATCAGAGCAAGCGAGCGAGCCAGATGAGAGCAAGCGAGCGAGCCAGATATGCGAGCGAGCGAGCCAGATAAGAGAGCGAGCCAGACAAGAGAGCAAGCGAGCGAGCCAGGTGTGCGAGCAAGCGAGCCAGACATGAGAGCAAGCGAGCGAGCCAGATATGAGAGCGAGCGAGCCAGACATGAGAGCAAGCGAGCGAGCCAGATATGAGAGCGAGTGAGCCAGACATGAGAGCAAGCGAGCGAGCCAGATATGAGAGCAAGCGAGCCAGACATGAGAGCAAGCGAGCGAGCCAGATATGAGAGCGAGCCAGAAATGAGAGCAAGCGAGCGAGCAAGATATGAGAGCGAGCCAGATAAGAGAGCGATCCAGACAAGAGAGCAAGCGAGCGAGCCAGATATGAGAGCGAGCAAGCCAGACATGAGAGCAAGCGAGCGAGCAAGATATGAGATCGAGTGAGCCAGATATGCGAGCGAGTCAGATAAGAGAGCGAGCCAGACAAGAAAGCAAGTGAGCGAGCCAGATATGAGAGCAAGCGAGCGAGCCAGATATGAGAGCGAGCAAGATAAGAGAGTGAGCCAGACAAGAGAGCAAGCGAGCGAGCCAGATATGAGAGCAAGCGAGCGAGCCAGATGAGAGCAAGCGAGCGAGCCAGATATGCGAGCGAGCGAGCAAGATAAGAGAGCGAGTCAGACAAGAGAGCAAGCGAGCGAGCCAGATATGCGAGCGAGCAAGCCAGATAAGAGAGTGAGCCAGACAAGAGAGCAAGCGAGCGAGCCAGATATGCGAGCGAGCGAGCCAGATATGAGAGCGAGCCAGACATGAGAGCAAGCGAGTGAGCCAGGTATGAGAGCAAGTGAGCCAGAAATGAGAGCAATCGAGCGAGCCAGATATGAGAGCGAGCGAGCCAGACATGAGAGCAAGCGAGCGAGCTAGATATGAGAGCAAGCGAGCCAGACATGAGAGCAAGCGAGCGAGCCAGATATGAGAGCGAGCCAGACATGAGAGCAAGCGAGCGAGCAAGATATGAGAGCGAGCCAGATAAGAGAGCGATCCAGACAAGAGAGCAAGCGAGCGAGCCAGATATGAGAGCGAGCAAGCCAGAGATGAGAGCAAGCGAGCGAGACAGATATGAGAGCGAGCGAGCCAGATATGCAAGCGAGCGAGCCAGATAAGAGAGCGAACCAGACAAGAGAGCAAGCGAGCGAGCCAGATATGAGAGCGAGCGAGCCAGACATGAGAGCAAGCGAGCGAGCCAGATATGAGAGCGAGCGAGCCAGACATGAGAGCAAGCGAGCCAGATATGAGAGAGAGCGAGACAGACATGAGAGCAAGCGAGCGAGCAAGATATGAGAGCGAGCGAGCCAGACATGAGAGCAAGCGAGCAAGCCAGATATGAGAGCGAGTAAGCCAGACATGAGAGCAAGCCAGCGAGAAAGATATGAGATCGAGCGAACCAGACATGAGAGCAAGCGAGCGAGCAAGATATGAGATCGAGCGAGCCAGATATGCGAGCAAGTCAGATAAGAGAGCGAGCCAGACAAGAGAGCAAGTGAGCGAGCCAGATATGAGAGCAAGCGAGCGAGACAGATATGAGAGCGAGCGAGATAAGAGAGCGAGCCAGACAAGAGAGCAAGCGAGCCACATATGAGAGCGAGGGAGACAGATATGCGAGCGAGCCAGATAAGAGAGTGAGCCAGACAAGAGAGCAAGCGAGCGAGCCAGATATGCAAGCGAGCGAGCCAGATAAGAGAGCGAACCAGACAAGAGAGCAAGCGAGTGAGCCAGATATGAGAGCAAGCGAGCGAGCCAGATATGAGAGCGAGCGAGATAAGAGAGCGAGCCAGACAAGAGAGCAAGCGAGCCAGATATGAGAGCAAGCGAGCGAGCCAGATGAGAGCAAGCGAGCAAGCCAGATATGCGAGCGAGCCAGATAAGAGAACGAGTCAGACAAGAGAGCAAGCGAGCGAGCCAGATATGCGAGCGAGCGAGCCAGATATGAGAGCGAGCGAGCCAGACATGAGAGCAAGCGAGCGAGCCAGGTATGAGAGCAAGTGAGCCAGACATGAGAGCAAGCGAGCGAGCCAGGTATGAGAGCAAGTGAGCCAGACATGAGAGCAATCGAGCGAGCCAGATATGAGAGCGAGCGAGCCACACATGAGAGCAAGCGAGCGAGCCAGATATGAGAGCGAGCGAGCCAGATATGAGAGCAAGCGAGCGAGCCAGGTATGAGAGCAAGTGAGCCAGACATGAGAGCAATCGAGCGAGCCAGATATGAGAGCGAGCGAGCCACACATGAGAGCAAGCGAGCGAGCCAGATATGAGAGCGAGCGAGCCAGATATGAGAGCAAGCGAGCAAGCCAGATATGAGAGCGAGCCAGATAAGAGAGCGAACCAGACAAGAGCGCAAAGGAGCGAGCCAGATATGAGAGCGAGCGAGACAGACATGAGAGAAAGCGAGCGAGCCAGATATGAGTGCGAGCGAGCCAGACATGAGAGCAAGCGAGCGAGCCAGATATGAGAGCAAGCGAGCGACCCAGATATGAGAGCGAGCGAGCCAGATATGAGAGCAAGCGACCAAGCCAGATATGAGAGCGAGCCAGATAAGAGAGCGAACCAGACAAGAGCGCAAGGGAGCGAGCCAGATATGAGAGCGAGCGAGACAGACATGAGAGAAAGCGAGCGAGCCAGATATGAGTGCGAGCGAGCCAGACATGAGAGCAAGCGAGCGAGCCAGATATGAGAGCAAGCGAGCAAGCCAGATATGAGAGCGAGCCAGATAAGAGAGCGAACCAGACAAGAGAGAAATCGAGTGAGCCAGATATGAGAGCGAGCGAGCCTAACATGAGAGCAAGCGAGCAAGCAAGATATGAGAGCGAGCCAGTTTAGAGAGCGAGCCAGACAAGAGAGCAAGCGAGGGAGCCAGATGTGAGAGCGAGCGAGCCAGACATGAGAGCAAGCGAGCGAGCCAGATATGAGAGAGAGCGAGCCAGACATGAGAGCAAGCGAGCAAGATATGAGAACGAGCAAGCAGGATATGCGAGCGAGCCAGATAAGAGAGCGAGCCAGACAAGAGAGCAAGAGAGCGAGCAAGACATGAGAGCAAGCGAGCGAGCCAGATATGAGAGCGAGCGAGCCAGATAAGAAAGCGAGCCAGACCAGAGAGCAAGGGAGCGAGCCAGACCAGAGAGCAAGCGAGCGAGCCAGATATGAGAGCAAGTGAGCGAGCCAGATATGAGAGCGAGCCAGACATGAGAGCAAGCGAGCGAGCCAGATATGAGAGCAAGCGAGCAAGCCAGATATGAGAGCGAGCCAGATAAGAGAGCGATCCAGACAAGAGCGCAAGGGAGCGAGCCAGATATGAGAGCGAGCGAGACAGACATGAGAGAAAGCGAGCGAGCCAGATATGAGTGCGAGCGAGCCAGACATGAGAGCAAGCGAGCGAGCCAGATATGAGAGCAAGCGAGCAAGCCAGATATGTGAGCGAGCCAGATTAGAGAGCGAGCCAGACAAGAGAGAAATCGAGCGAGCCAGATATGTGAGCGAGCGAGCCTAACATGAGAGCAAGCGAGCAAGCAAGATATGAGAGCGAGCCAGATTAGAGAGCGAGCCAGACAAGAGAGCAAGCGAGGGAGCCAGATGTGAGAGCGAGCGAGCCAGACATGAGAGTAAGCGAGCAAGATATGAGAACGAGCAAGCAGGATATGCGAGCGAGCCAGATAAGAGAGCGAGCCAGACAAGAGAGCAAGAGAGCGAGCAAGACATGAGAGCAAGCGAGCGAGCCAGATATGAGAGCGAGCGAGCCAGATAAGAAAGCGAGCCAGACCAGAGAGCAAGGGAGCGAGCCAGACCAGAGAGCAAGCGAGCGAGCCAGATATGAGAGCGAGTGAGCCAGACGTGAGAGCAAGCGAGCGAGGAAGATATGAGATCGATTGAGATAAGAGAGCGAGTCAGACAAGAGAGCAAGTGAGAGAGTCAGATATGAGAGCAAGCGAGCGAGCCAGATATGAGAGCGAGCGAGATAAGAGAGCGAGCCAGACATGAGAGCAAGAGAGCGAGCCAGATATGAGAGCGAGCGAGCCAGACATGAGAGCAAGCGAGCGAGCCAGATATGAGAGCGAGCGAGACAGACAAGAGAGCAAGCGAGCGAGCCAGATATGAGAGCGAGGGAGCCAGACATGAGAGCAAGTGAGCGAGCCAGATATGAGAGCGAGTGAGCCAGACATGAGAGCAAGCGAGCGAGCAAGATATGAGATCGAGCGAGTCAGATATGCGAGAAAGTCAGATAAGAGAGCGAGCCAGACAAGAGAGCAAGTGAGCGAGCCAGATATGAGAGCGAGCGAGCCAGATATGAGAGCGAGCGAGCGAGCCAGATATGAGAGCGAGCGAGATAAGAGAGCGAGCCAGACAAGAGAGCAAGCGAGCCAGATATGAGAGCAAGCGAGCGAGCCAGATATGAGAGCGAGGGAGCCAGATATGCGAGCGAGCGAGCCAGATAAGAGAGTGAGCCAGACAAGAGAGCAAGTGAGCCAGATATGCAAGCGAGCGAGCCAGATAAGAGAGCGAACCAGAAGAGAGAGCAAGCGAGCGAGCCAGATATGAGAGCAAGCGAGCGAGCCAGATATGAGAGCGAGCGAGATAAGAGAGCAAGCCAGACAAGAGAGCAAGCGAGCGAGCCAGATATGAGAGCAAGCGAGCGAGCCAGATGAGAGCAAGCGAGCAAGCCAGATATGCGAGCGAGCGAGCCAGATAAGAGAGCGAGTCAGACAAGAGAGCAAGCGAGCGAGCCAGATATGCGAGCGAGCGAGCCAGATATGAGAGCGAGCGAGCCAGACATGAGAGCAAGCGAGCGAGCCAGGTATGAGAGCAAGTGAGCCAGACATGAGAGCACTCAAGCGAGCCAGATATGAGAGTGAGCGAGCCAGACATGAGAGCAAGCGAGCGAGCCAGATATAAGAGCGAGCGAGCCAGACATGATAGCAAGCGAGCGAGCCAGATATGAGAGCGATCGAGCCAGACATGAGAGCAAGCGAGCGAGCCAGATATGAGAGCGAGCGAGCCAGACATGAGAGCAAGCGAGCGAGCCAGATATGAGAGTGAGCGAGCCAGACATGAGAGCAAACGAGCGAGCCAGATATGAGAGCGAGCGAGCCAGACATGAGAGCAAGCGAGCGAGCCAGGTATGAGAGCAAGTGAGCCAGACATGAGAGCAAACGAGCGAGCCAGATATGTGAGCGAGCGAGCGAGTAAGATATGAGAGCGAGCGAGATAAGAGAGCGAGCCAGACAAGAGAGCAAGCGAGTGAGCCAGATACGAGAGCAAGCGAGCGAGCCAGATATGCGAGCGAGCCAGATAAGAGAGCGAGCCAGACAAGAGAGCAAGCGAGCGAGCCAAATATGCGAGCGAGCAAGCCAGATAAGAGAGTAAGCCAGACAAGAGAGCAAGCCAGCGAGCCAGATATGCGAGCGAGCGAGCCAGATATGAGAGCGAGCGAGCCAGACATGAGAGCAAGCGAGCAAGGCAGGTATGAGAGCAAGCGAGCCAGACATGAGAGCAATCGAGTGAGCCAGATATGACAGCAAGCGAGCCAGACATGAGAGCAAGCGAGCGAGCCAGATATGAGAGCGAGCGAGCCAGACATGAGAGCAAGCGAGCGAGCCAGATATGAGAGCGAGTGAGCCAGACATGAGAGCAAGCGAGCGAGCCAGATATGAGAGCAAGCGAGCGAGCCAGATATGAGAGCGAGCGAGCCAGACATGAGAGCAAGCGAGCAAGCCAAATATGAGAGCGAGCCAGACATGAGAGCGAGCCAGATATGAGAGTGAGCCAGATAAGAGAGCGAGCCAGACAAGAGAGAAAGTGAGCGAGCCAGATATGAGAGCAAACGAGCGAGCCAGATATGAGAGCAAGCAAGCGAGCCAGATATGAGAGCGAGCAAGATAAGAGAGCGAGCCAGACAAGAGAGCAAGTGAGCGAGCCAGATATCAGAGCAAGCGAGCGAGCCAGATGAGAGCAAGCGAGCGAGCCAGATATGCGAGCGAGCGAGCCAGATAAGAGAGCGAGCCAGACAAGAGAGCAAGCGAGCGAGCCAGGTGTGCGAGCAAGCGAGTCAGACATGAGAGCAAGCGAGCGAGCCAGATATGAGAGCAAGCGAGCCAGACATGAGAGCAAGCGAGCGAGCCAGATATGAGAGCGAGCCAGAAATGAGAGCAAGCGAGCGAGCAAGATATGAGAGCGAGCCAGATAAGAGAGCGATCCAGACAAGAGAGCAAGCGAGCGAGCCAGATATGAGAGCGAGCAAGCCAGACATGAGAGCAAGCAAGCGAGCAAGATATGAGATCGAGTGAGCCAGATATGCGAGCGAGTCAAATAAGAGAGCGAGCCAGACAAGAAAGCAAGTGAGCGAGCCAGATATGAGAGCAAGCGAGCGAGCCAGATATGAGAGCGAGCAAGATAAGAGAGTGAGCCAGACAAGAGAGCAAGCGAGCGAGCCAGATATGAGAGCAAGCGAGCGAGCCAGATGAGAGCAAGCGAGCGAGCGAGCCAGATATGCGAGCGAGCGAGCCAGATAAGAGAGCGAGTCAGACAAGAGAGCAAGCGAGCGAGCCAGATATGCGAGCGAGCAAGCCAGATAAGAGAGTGAGCCAGACAAGAGAGCAAGCGAGCGAGCCAGATATGCGAGCGAGAGAGCCAGATATGAGAGCGAGCCAGACATGAGAGCAAGCGAGTGAGCCAGGTATGAGAGCAAGTGAGCCAGAAATGAGAGCAATCGAGCGAGCCAGATATGAGAGCGAGCGAGCCAGACATGAGAGCAAGCGAGCGAGCTAGATATGAGAGCAAGCGAGCCAGACATGAGAGCAAGCGAGCGAGCCAGATATGAGAGCGAGCCAGACATGAGAGCAAGCGAGCGAGCAAGATATGAGAGCGAGCCAGATAAGAGAGCGATCCAGACAAGAGAGCAAGCGAACGAGCCAGATATGAGAGCGAGCAAGCCAGACATGAGAGCAATTGAGCGAGCCAGATATGAGAGCGAGCGAGCCAGATATGCAAGCGAGCGAGCCAGATAAGAGAGCGAACCAGACAAGAGAGCAAGCGAGCGAGCCAGATATGAGAGCGAGCGAGCCAGACATGAGAGCAAGCGAGCGAGCCAGATATGAGAGCGAGCGAGCCAGACATGAGAGCAAGCGAGCCAGATATGAGAGAGAGCGAGGCAGACATGAGAGCAAGCGAGCGAGCAAGATATGAGAGCGAGCGAGCCAGACATGAGAGCAAGCGAGCGAGCCAGATATGAGAGCGAGTAAGCCAGACATGAGAGCAAGCCAGCGAGAAAGATATGAGATCGAGCGAACCAGACATGAGAGCAAGCGAGCGAGCAAGATATGAGATCGAGCGAGCCAGATATGCGAGCAAGTCAGATAAGAGAGCGAGCCAGACAAGAGAGCAAGTGAGCGAGCCAGATATGAGAGCAAGCGAGCGAGACAGATATGAGAGCGAGCGAGATAAGAGAGCGAGCCAGACAAGAGAGCAAGCGAGCCACATATGAGAGCGAGGGAGACAGATATGCGAGCGAGCCAGATAAGAGAGTGAGCCAGACAAGAGAGCAAGCGAGCGAGCCAGATATGCAAGCGAGCGAGCCAGATAAGAGAGCGAACCAGACAAGAGAGCAAGCGAGTGAGCCAGATATGAGAGCGAACCAGACAAGAGAGCAAGCGAGTGAGCCAGATATGAGAGCAAGCGAGCGAGCCAGATATGAGAGCGAGCGAGATAAGAGAGCGAGCCAGACAAGAGAGCAAGCGAGCCAGATATGAGAGCAAGCGAGCGAGCCAGATGAGAGCAAGCGAGCAAGCCAGATATGCGAGCGAGCCAGATAAGAGAGCGAGTCAGACAAGAGAGCAAGCGAGCGAGCCAGATATGCGAGCGAGCGAGCCAGATATGAGAGCGAGCGAGCCAGACATGAGAGCAAGCGAGCGAGCCAGGTATGAGAGCAAGTGAGCCAGACATGAGAGCAAGCGAGCGAGCCAGGTATGAGAGCAAGTGAGCCAGACATGAGAGCAATCGAGCGAGCCAGATATGAGAGCGAGCGAGCCACACATGAGAGCAAGCGAGCGAGCCAGATATGAGAGCGAGCGAGCCAGATATGAGAGCAAGCGAGCAAGCCAGATATGAGAGCGAGCCAGATAAGAGAGCGAACCAGACAAAGAGCGCAAGGGAGCGAGCCAGATATGGGAGCGAGCGAGACAGACATGAGAGAAAGCGAGCGAGCAGATATGAGTGCGAGCGAGCCAGACATGAGAGCAAGCGAGCGAGCCAGATATGAGAGCAAGCGAGCGACCCAGATATGAGAGCGAGCGAGCCAGATATGAGAGCAAGCGACCAAAGCCAGATATGAGAGCGAGCCAGATAAGAGAGCGAACCAGACAAGAGCGCAAGGGAGCGAGCCAGATATGAGAGCGAGCGAGACAGACATGAGAGAAAGCGAGCGAGCCAGATATGAGTGCGAGCGAGCCAGACATGAGAGCAAGCGAGCGAGCCAGATATGAGAGCAAGCGAGCAAGCCAGATATGAGAGCGAGCCAGATAAGAGAGCGAACCAGACAAGAGAGAAATCGAGTGAGCCAGATATGAGAGCGAGCGAGCCTAACATGAGAGCAAGCGAGCAAGCAAGATATGAGAGCGAGCCAGTTTAGAGAGCGAGCCAGACAAGAGAGCAAGCGAGGGAGCCAGATGTGAGAGCGAGCGAGCCAGACATGAGAGCAAGCGAGCGAGCCAGATATGAGAGAGAGCGAGCCAGACATGAGAGCAAGCGAGCAAGATATGAGAACGAGCAAGCAGGATATGCGAGCGAGCCAGATAAGAGAGCGAGCCAGACAAGAGAGCAAGAGAGTGAGCAAGACATGAGAGCAAGCGAGCGAGCCAGATATGAGAGCGAGCGAGCCAGATAAGAAAGCGAGCCAGACCAGAGAGCAAGGGAGCGAGCCAGACCAGAGAGGCAAGCGAGCGAGCCAGATATGAGAGCAAGTGAGCGAGCCAGATATGAGAGCGAGCCAGACATGAGAGCAAGCGAGCGAGCCAGATATGAGAGCAAGCGAGCAAGCCAGATATGAGAGCGAGCCAGATAAGAGAGCGATCCAGACAAGAGCGCAAGGGAGCGAGCCAGATATGAGAGCGAGCGAGACAGACATGAGAGAAAGCGAGCGAGCCAGATATGAGTGCGAGCGAGCCAGACATGAGAGCAAGCGAGCGAGCCAGATATGAGAGCAAGCGAGCAAGCCAGATATGTGAGCGAGCCAGATTAGAGAGCGAGCCAGACAAGAGAGAAATCGAGCGAGCCAGATATGTGAGCGAGCGAGCCTAACATGAGAGCAAGCGAGCAAGCAAGATATGAGAGCGAGCCAGATTAGAGAGCGAGCCAGACAAGAGAGCAAGCGAGGGAGCCAGATGTGAGAGCGATGCGAGCCAGACATGAGAGCAAGCGAGCGAGCCAGATATGAGAGAGCGAGCCAGACATGAGGAGCAAGCGAGCAAGATATGAGAGCGAGCAAGCCAGATATGCGAGCGAGCGAGCCAGATAAGAGAGCGAGCCAGACAAGAGAGCAAGAGAGCGAGCCAGATATGAGAGCAAGCGAGCGAGTCAGATGTGAGAGCGAGCCAGAAAAGAGAGCGAGCCAGACAAGAGAGCAAGCGAGCGAGCCAGATATGAGAGCGAGCGAGCCAGACATGAGAGCGAGCAGGCCAGATAAAAGAGCGAGCCAGACAAGAGAGCCAGCGAGCGAGCCAGATATGAGAGCAAGCGAGCCTGATGTGAGAGCAAACCAGATAATAGAGCGAGCCAGACAAGAGAGCAAGCGAGCGAGCCAGATATGAGAGCGAGGGAGTCAGATGTGAGAGGGAGCGAGTCAGATATGCGAGCGAGCCATATAAGAGTGGGAGCCAGACAAGAGAGCAAGCGACCGAGCCAGATATGAGAGGAAGCGAGTGAGCCAGACATGAGAGCAAGCGAGCAAGCCAGATATGAGAGCGAGCAAGCCAGACAGGAGCGCCAGATATGAGAGTGAGCTAGCCAGATATGCGAGCGAGCCAGATAAGAGAGCGAGCCAGACAAGAGAGCAAGCGAGCGAGCCAGATATTCGAGTGAGCGAGCCAGATAACAGAGCGAGCCAGACAAGAGAGCAAGCGAGCGAGCCAGATATGAGAGCGAGCGAGACAGATAAGAGAGCGAGCCAGACAAGAGAGCAAGCGAGCGAGCCAGATATGAGAGCAAGCGAGCGAGCCAGATGTGAGAGCGAGCAAGCCAGATATGCGAGCGAGCCAGATAAGAGAGAGAGCAAGACAAGAGGAAACGAGCAAACCAGACAAGAGAGCCAGCGAGCGAGCAAGATATGAGAGCAAGCGAGCGAGCCAGATGTGAGAGCAAACCAGATAAGAGAGCGAGCCAGACAAAAGAGCAAGCAAGCGAGCCAGATATGAGAGCAAGCGAGCGAGCCAGATGTGAGAGCGAGCAAGCCAGATATGCGAGCGAGCCAGATAAGAGAGAGAGCAAGACAAGAGGAAACGAGCAAACCAGACAAGAGAGCAAGCGAGCGAGACAGATATGAGAGCGAGCGAGCCATACATGAGAGCAAGCGAGCGAGACAGATATGAGAGCAAGCGAGTGAGCCAGATATGAGAGCGAGCGAGCCAGACAAGAGAGCAAGTGAGCGAACCAGACATGAGAGCATGCGAGCGAGCCAGATATGAGAGCGAGCCATACATGAGAGCAAGCGAGCGAGCCAGATATGAGAGCGAGCGAGCCAGATATGCGAGCGAGCGAACCAGATAAGAAAGCTAGCCAGACAAGAGAGCAAGCGAGCGAGCCAGATATGAGAGCAAGCGAGCGAGCCAGATATGAGAGCGAGCGAGCCAGACATGAGAGCAAGCGAGCGAGCCAGATATGAGAGCAAGCGAGCAAGACAGATATGAGAGCGAACCAGGTAAGAGAGCGAACCAGACAAGAGAGAAATCGAGCGAGCCAGATATGCGAGCGAGCGAGCCAGATAAGAGAGCGAGCCAGACAAGAGAGCAAGCGAGTGAGTAAGATATTCGAGTGAGCGAGCCAGATAAGAGAGCGAGCCAGACAAGAGAGCAAGCGAGTGAGCCAGATATGAGAGCAAGCGAGCAAGCCAGATATGAGAGCGAACCAGATAAGAGAGCAAACCAGACAAGAGCGCAAGCGAGCGAGCCAGATATGAGAGCGAGCGAGCCAGACATGAGAGCAAGCGAGCGAGCAAGATATGAGAGCGAGCGAGCCAGATAAGAAAGCGAGCCAGACCAGAGATCAAGCGAGCGAGCCAGATATGAGAGCAAGCGAGCGAGCCAGATATGAGAGCGAGCGAGCCAGACATGAGAGCAAGCGAGCAAGCCAGATATGAGAGCAAGCGAGCAAGCCAGATATGAGAGCGAGCCAGATAAGAGAGCTATCCAGACAAGAGCGCAAGGGAGCGAGCCAGATATGAGAGCGAGCGAGACAGACATGAGAGAAAGCGAGCGAGCCAGATATGAGTGTGAGCGAGCCAGACATGAGAGCAAGTGAGCGAGCCAGATATGAGAGCAAGCGAGCAAGCCAGATATGAGAGCGAGCCAGATTAAAGAGCGAGCCAGACAAGAGAGAAATCGAGCGAGCCAGATATGTGAGCGAGCGAGCCTAACATGAGAGCAAGCGAGCAAGCAAAATATGAGAGCGAGCCATATTAGAGAGCGAGCCAGACAAGAGAGCAAGCGAGGGAGCCAGATGTGAGAGCGAGCGAGCCAGACATGAGAGCAAGCGAGCGAGCCAGATATGAGAGAGCGAGCCAGACATGAGAGCAAGCGAGCGAGCCAGATGAGAGCAAGCGAGCGAGCCAGATATGCGAGCGAGCGAGCCAGATAAGAGAGCGAGTCAGACAAGAGAGCAAGCGAGCGAGCCAGATATGTGAGCGAGCAAGCCAGATAAGAGAGTGAGCCAGACAAGAGAGCAAGCGAGCGAGCCAGATATGCGAGCGAGCGAGCCAGATATGAGAGCGAGCGAGCCAGACATGAGAGCAAGCGAGTGAGCCAGGTATGAGAGCAAGTGAGCCAGAAATGAGAGCAATCGAGCGAGCCAGATATGAGAGCGAGCGAGCCAGACATGAGAGCAAGCGAGCGAGCCAGATATGAGAGCAAGCGAGCCAGACATGAGAGCAAGCGAGCGAGCCAGATATGAGAGCGATCGAGCCAGACATGAGAGCAAGCGAGCGAGCCAGATATGAGAGCGAGCGAGCCAGACATGAGAGCAAGCGAGCGAGCCAGATATGAGAGCGAGTGAGCCAGACATGAGAGCAAGCGAGCGAGCCATATATGAGAGCGAGCCAGACATGAGAGCAAGCGAGCGAGCCAGATATGAGAGCGAGCGAGCCAGACATGAGAGCAAGCGAGCGAGCCAGATATGAGAGCGAGCCAGACATGAGAGCAAGCGAGCGAGCAAGATATGAGAGCGAGCCAGATAAGAGAGCGATCCAGACAAGAGAGCAAGCGAGCGAGCCAGATATGAGAGCGAGCAAGCCAGACATGAGAGCAAGCGAGCGAGCCAGATATGAGAGCGAGCGAGCCAGATATGCAAGCGAGCGAGCCAGATAAGAGAGCGAACCAGACAAGAGAGCAAGCGTGCGAGCCAGATATGAGAGCAAGCGAGCCAGACATGAGAGCAAGCGAGCGAGCCAGATATGAGAGCGAGCGAGCCAGACATGAGAGCAAGCGAGCCAGATATGAGAGAGAGCGAGACAGACATGAGAGCAAGCGAGCGAGCAAGATATGAGAGCGAGCGAGCCAGACATGAGAGCAAGTGAGCGAGCCAGATATGAGAGCGAGTAAGCCAGACATGAGAGCAAGCGAGCGAGCAAGATATGAGATCGAGCGGGCCAGATTAGAGAGCGAGCCAGACAAGAGAGCAAGCGAGGGAGCCAGATGTGAGAGAGCAAGCCAGACATGAGAGCAAGCGAGCAAGATATGAGAGCGAGCAAGCCAGATATGCGAGCGAGCGAGCCAGATAAGAGAGCGAGCCAGACAAGAGAGCAAGAGAGCGAGCCAGATATGAGAGCAAGCGAGCGAGCCAGATGTGAGAGCGAGCCAGAAAAGAGAGCGAGCCAGACAAGAGAGCAAGCGAGCGAGCCAGATATGAGAGCGAGCGAGCCAGACATGAGAGCGAGCGGGCCAGATAAAAGAGCGAGCCAGACAAGAGAGCCAGCGAGCGAGCCAGATATGAGAGCAAGCAAGCGAGCCTGATGTGAGAGCAAACCAGATAAGAGAGCGAGCCAGACAAGAGAGCAAGCAAGCTAGCCAGATATGAGAGCAAGCGAGCCAGACATGAGAGCAAGCGAGCGAGCCAGATATGAGAGCGAGCCAGACATGAGAGCAAGCGAGCGAGCAAGATATGAGAGCGAGCCAGATAAGAGAGCGATCCAGACAAGAGAGCAAGCGAGCGAGCCAGATATGAGAGCGAGCAAGCCAGACATGAGAGCAAGCGAGCGAGCCAGATATGAGAGTGAGCTAGCCAGATATGCGAGCAAGCCAGATAAGAGAGCGAGCCAGCCAAGAGAGCAAGTGAGCGAGCCAGATATTCGAGTGAGCGAGCCAGACAAGAGAGCAAGCGAGCGAGCCAGATATGAGAGCAAGCGAGCAAGCCAGATATGAGAGCGAACCAGATAAGAGAGCGAACCAGACAAGAGCGCAAGCGAGCGAGCCAGATATGAGAGCGAGCGAGACAGACATGAGAGCAAGCGAGCAAGCCAGATATGAAAGCGAGCGAGCCAGACATGAGAGCAAGCGAGCGAGCCAGATGTGAGAGTGAGCCAGAAAAGAGAGTGAGCCAGACAAGACAGCAAGCGTGCGAGCCAGATATGAGAGCGAGCGAGCCAGACATGAGAGCAAGCGAGCGAGCAAGATTTAAGAGCGAGCGAGCCAGATATGCGAGCGAGCCAGCCAGATAAGAGAGCGAGACAGACAAGAGAGCCAGCGAGTGAGCAAGATATGAGAGCAAGCGAGCGAGCCAGATGTGAGAGCAAACCAGATAAGAGAGCGAGCCAGACAAGAGAGCAAGCGAGCGAGCCAGATATGAGAGCAAGCGAGCGAGCCAGATGTGAGAGCGAGCAAGCCAGATATGCGAGCGAGCCAGATAAGAGAGAGAGCAAGACAAGAGGAAATGAGCAAACCAGACAAGAGAGCAAGCGAGCGAGACAGATATGAGAGCGAGCGAGCCATACATGAGAGCAAGCGAGCGAGACAGATATGAGAGCAAGCGAGTGAGCCAGATATGAGAGCGAGCGAGCCAGACATGAGAGCAAGCGAGCGAGCCAGATATGAGAGCGAGCCATACATGAGAGCAAGCGAGCGAGCCAGATATGAGAGCGAGCGAGCCAGATATGCGAGCGAGCGAACCAGATAAGAAAGCGAGCCAGACAAGAGAGCAAGCGAGCGAGCCAGATATGAGAGCAAGCGAGCGAGCCAGATATGAGAGCGAGCCAGATTAGAGAGCGAGCCAGACAAGAGAGCAAGCGAGGGAGCCAGATGTGAGAGCGAGCCAGAAAAGAGAGCGAGCCAGACAAGAGAGCAAGCGAGCGAGCCAGATATGAGAGCGAGCGAGCCAGACATGAGAGCGAGCGAGCCAGATAAAAGAGCGAGCCAGACAAGAGAGCCAGCGAGCGAGCCAGATATGAGAGCAAGCAAGCGAGCCTGATGTGAGAGCAAACCAGATAAGAGAGCGAGCCAGACAAGAGAGCAAGCAAGCTAGCCAGATATGAGAGCAAGAGAGCGAGCCAGATGTGAGAGCGAGGGAGTCAGATGTGAGAGCGAGCGAGTCAGATATGCGAGCGAGCCATATAAGAGTGAGAGCCAGACAAGAGAGAAAGCGACCAAGCCTGATATGAGAGCAAGCGAGTGAGCCAGACATGAGAGCAAGCGAGCGAGCCAGATATGAGAGCGAGCAAGCCAGACAGGAGCGCCAGATATGAGAGTGAGCTAGCCAGATATGCGAGCGAGCGAACCAGATAAGAGAGCGAGCCAGACAAGAGAGCAAGCGAGTGACCAAGATATTCGAGTGAGCGAGCCAGATAAGAGAGCGAGCCAGACAAGAGAGCAAGCGAGTGAGCCAGATATGAGAGCAAGCGAGCAAGCCAGATATGAGAGCGAACCAGATAAGAGAGCGAACCACACAAGAGCGCAAGCGAGCGAGCCAGATATGAGAGCGAGCGAGCCAGACATGAGAGCAAGCGAGCGAGCCAGATATGAGAGCGAGCGAGCCAGATAAGAAAGCGAGCCAGACCAGAGAGCAAGCGAGCGAGCCAGATATGAGAGCGAGCGAGCCAGACATGAGAGCAAGCGAGCGAGCCAGATATGAGAGCAAGCGAGCAAGCCAGATATGAGAGCGAGCCAGATAAGAGAGCGAACCAGACAAGAGAGAAATTGAGCGAGCCAGATATGTGAGCGAGCGAGCCTAACACGAGAGCAAGCGAGCAAGCAAGATATGAGAGCGAGCCAGATTAGAGAGCGAGCCAGACAAGAGAGCAAGCGAGGGAGCCAGATGTGAGAGCGAGCGAGCCAGACATGAGAGCAAGCGAGCGAGCCAGATATGAGAGAGAGAGCCAGACATGAGAGCAAGCGAGCAATATATGAGAGCGAGCAAGTCAGATATGCGAGCGAGCGAGCCAGATAAGAGAGCGAGCCAGACAAGAGAGCAAGAGAGCGAGCCAGATATGAGAGCAAGCGAGCGAGCCAGATGTGAGAGCGAGCCAGAAAAGAGAGCGAGCCAGACAAGAGAGCAAGCGAGCGAGCCAGATATAAGAGCGAGCGAGCCAGACATGAGAGCGAGCGGGCCAGATAAAAGAGCGAGCCAGATATGAGAGCGAGGGAGTCAGATGTGAGAGCGAGCGATTCAGATATGCGAGCGAGCCATATAAGAGTGGGAGCCAGACAAGAGAGCAAGCGACCGAGCCAGATATGAGAGCAAGCGAGTGAGCCAGACATGAGAGCAAGCAAGCGAGCCAGATATGAGAGCGAGCAAGCCAGACAGGAGCGCCAGATATGAGAGTGAGCTAGCCAGATATGCGAGCGAGCCAGATAAGAGAGCGAGCCAGACAAGGGAGCAAGCGAGCGAGCCAGATATTCGAGTGAGCGAGCCAGATAAGAGAGCGAGACAGACAAGAGAGCAAACGAGCGAGCCAGATATTCGAGTGAGCGAGCCAGATAAGAGCGAGCCAGACAAGAGAGCAAGCGAGCGAGCCAGATATGAGAGCAAGCGAGCAAGCCAGATATGAGAGCGAACCAGATAAGAGAGCGAACCAGACAAGAGCGCAAGCGAGCGAGCCAGATATGAGAGCGAGCGAGCCAGACATGAGAGCAAGCGAGCGAGCCATATATGAGAGCGAGCGAGCCAGATAAGAAAGCGAGCCAGACCAGAGAGCAAGCGAGCGAGCCAGATATGAGAGCAAGCGAGCGAGCCAGATATGAGAGCGAACGAGCCAGACATGAGAGCAAGCGAGCGAGCCAGATATGAGAGCACGCGAGCAAGCCAGATATGAGAGCGAGCCAGATAAGAGAGCGAACCAGACAAGAGCGCAAGGGAGCGAGCCAGATATGAGAGCGAGCAAGACAGACATGAGAGAAAGCGAGCGAGCCAGATATGAGTGCGAGCGAGCCAGACATGAGAGCAAGCGAGCGAGCCAGATATGAGAGCAAGCGAGCAAGCCAGATATGAGAGCGAGCCAGATAAGAGAGCGAACCAGACAAGAGAGAAATCGAGCGAGCCAGATATGAGAGCGAGCGAGCCTAACATGAGAGCAAGCGAGCAAGCAAGATATGAGAGCGAGCCAGATTAGAGAGCGAGCCAGACAAGAGAGCAAGCGAGGGAGCCAGATGTGAGAGCTAGCGAGCCAGACATGAGAGCAAGCGAGCGAGCCAGATATGAGAGAGAGCGAGCCAGACATGAGAGCAAGCGAGCAAGATATGAGAACGAGCAAGCAGGATATGCGAGCGAGCGAGCCAGATAGGAGAGCGAGACAGACAAGAGAGCAAGAGAGCGAGCCAGATATGAGAGCAAGCGAGCGAGCCAGATGTGAGAGCGAGCCAGAAAAGAGAGCGAGCCAGACAAGAGAGCAAGCGAGCGAGCCAGATATGAGAGCGAGCGAGCCAGACATGAGAGCGAGCGAGCCAGATAAAAGAGCGAGCCAAACAAGAGAGCCAGCGAGCGAGCCAGATATGAGAGCAAGCAAGCGAGCCTGATGTGAGAGAAAACCAGATAAGAGAGCGAGCCAGACAAGAGAGCAAGCAAGCTAGCCAGATATGAGAGCAAGCAAGCGAGCCAGATGTGAGAGCGAGGGAGTCAGATGTGAGAGCGAGTGAGTCAGATATGCGAGCGAGCCATATAAGAGTGAGAGCCAGACAAGAGAGCAAGTGACCAAGCCAGATATGAGAGCAAGCGAGTGAGCAAGACATGAGAGCAAGCGAGCGAGCCAGATATGAGAGCGAGCAAGCCAGACAGGAGCGCCAGATATGAGAGTGAGCTAGCCAGATATGCGAGCGAGCGAGCCAGATAAGAGAGCGAGCCAGACAAGAGAGCAAGCGAGTGAGCCAGATATTCAAGTGAGCGAGCCAGATACGAGAGCGAGCCAGACAAGAGAGCAAGCGAGTGAGCCAGATATGAGAGCAAGCGAGCAAGCCAGATATGAGAGCGAACCAGATAAGAGAGCAAACCAGACAAGAGCGCAAGCGAGCGAGCCAGACATGAGAGCAAGCGAGCGAGCCAGATATGAGAGCGAGCGGGCCAGATAAGAAAGCGAGCCAGACCAGAGAGCAAGCGAGCGAGCCAGATATGAGAGCAAGCGAGCGAGCCAGATATGAGAGCGAGCGAGCCAGACATGAGAGCAAGCGAGCAAGCCAGATATGAGAGCAAGCGAGCAAGCCAGATATAAGAGCGAGCCAGATAAGAGAGCGAACCAGACAAGAGCGCAAGGGAGCGAGCCAGATATGAGTGTGAGCGAGCCAGACATGAGAGCAAGCGAGCGAGCCAGATATGAGAGCAAGCGAGGAAGCCAGATATGAGAGCGAGCCAGATAAGAGAGCGAACCAGACAAGAGAGAAATCGAGCGAGCCAGATATGAGAGCAAGCGAGCCTAACATGAGAGCAAGCGAGCAAGCAAGATATGAGAGCGAGCCAGATTAGAGAGCGAGCCAGACAAGAGAGCAAGCGAGGGAGCCAGATGTGAGAGCGAGCGAGCCAGACATGAGAGCAAGCGAGCGAGCCAGATATGAGAGCGAGCCAGACATGAGAGCAAGCAAGCAAGATATGAGAGTGAGCAAGCCAGATATGCGAGCGAGCGAGCCAGATAAAAGAGCGAGCCAGACAAGAGGGCAAGAGAGCGAGCCAGATATGAGAGCAAGCGAGCGAGCCAGATGTGAGAGCGAGCCAGAAAAGAGAGCGAGCCAGACAAGAGCGCAAGGGAGCGAGCCAGATATGAGAGCGAGCAAGACAGACATGAGAGAAAGCGAGCGAGCCAGATATGAGTGCGAACGAGCCTGACATGAGAGCAAGCGAGCGAGCCAGATATGAGAGCAAGCGAGCAAGCCAGATATGAGAGCGAGCCAGATTAGAGAGCGAGCCAGACAAGAGAGAAATCGAGCGAGCCAGATATGTGAGCGAGCGAGCCTAACATGAGAGCAAGCGAGCAAGCAAGATATGAGAGCGAGCCAGATTAGAGAGCGAGCCAGACAAGAGAGCAAGCGAGGGAGCCAGATGTGAAAGCGAGCGAGCCAGACATGAGAGCAAGCGAGCGAGCCAAATATGAGAGCGAGCCAGACATGAGAGCAAGCGAGTAAGATATGAGAGCGAGCAAGCCAGATATGCGAGCGAGCGAGCCAGATAAGAGAGCGAGCCAGACAAGAGAGCAAGAGAGCGAGCCAGACAAGAGAGCAACAGAGCGAGCCAGATATGAGAGCAAGCAAACGAGCGAGATGTGAGAGCGAGCCAGAAAAGAGAGCGAGCCAGACAAGAGAGCAAGCGAGCGAGCCAGATATGAGAGCGAGCGAGCCAGATGTGAGAGCGAGCCAGAAAAGAGAGCGAGCCAGACAAGAGAGCAAGCGAGCGAGCCAGATATGAGAGCGAGCGAGCCAGACATGAGAGCGAGCGGGCCAGATAAAAGAGCGAGCCAGACAAGAGAGCCAGCGAGCGAGCCAGATATGAGAGCAAGCAAGCGAGCCTGATGTGAGAGCAAACCAGATAAGAGAGCGAGCCAGACAAGAGAGCAAGCAAGCTAGCCAGATATGAGAGCAAGCGAGCGAGCCAGATATGAGAGCGAGGGAGTCAGATGTGAGAGCGAGCGAGTCAGATATGCGAGCGAGCCATAAAAGAGTGGGAGCCAGACAAGAGAGCAAGCGACTGAGCCAGATATGAGAGCAAGCGAGTGAGCCAGACATGAGAGCTAGCGAGCGAGCCAGATATGAGAGCGAGCAAGCCAGACAGGAGCGCCAGATATGAGAGTGAGCTAGCCAGATATGCGAGCGAGCCAGATAAGAGAGCGAGCCAGACAAGAGAGCAAGCGAGCGAGCCAGATATTCAAGTGAGCAAGCCAGATAAGAGAGCGAGCCAGACAAGAGAGCAAGTGAGCGAGCCAGATATGAGAGCAAGCGAGCAAGCCAGATATGAGAGCGAACCAGATAAGAGAGCGAACCAGACAAGAGCGCAAGCGAGCGAGCCAGATATGAGAGCGAGCGAGACAGACATGAGAGCAAGCGAGCGAGCCAGATATGAAAGCGAGCGAGCCAGACATGAGAGCAAGCGAGCGAGCCAGATGTGAGAGTGAGCCAGAAAAGAGTGAGCCAGACAAGACAGCAAGCGAGCGAGCCAGATATGAGAGCGAGCCAGACATGAGAGCAAGCGAGCGAGCAAGATTTAAGAGCGAGCGAGCCAGATATGCGAGCGAGCGAGCCAGATAAGAGAGCGAGACAGACAAGAGAGCCAGCGAGCGAGCAAGATATGAGAGCAAGCGAGCGATCTAGATGTGAGAGCAAACCAGATAAGAGAGCGAGCCAGACAAGAGAGCAAGCGAGCGAGCCAGATATGAGAGCAAGCGAGCGAGCCAGATGTGAGAGCGAGCAAGCCAGATATACGAGCGAGCCAGATAAGAGAGAGAGCAAGACAAGAGGAAACGAGCAAACCAGACAAGAGAGCAAGCAAGCGAGACAGATATGAGAGCGAGCGAGCCATACATGAGAGCAAGCGAGCGAGACAGATATGAGAGCAAGCGAGTGAGCCAGATATGAGAGCAAGCGAGCGAGCCAGATTTGAGAGCGAGCCATACATAAGAGCAAGCGAGCCAGACAAGAGAGCAAGTGAGCGATCCAGATATGAGAGCGAGCGAGCCAGACATGAGAGCAAGCGAGCGAGCCAGATTTGAGAGCGAGCCATACATGAGAGCAAGCGAGCGAGCCAGATATGAGAGCGAGCGAGCCAGATATGCGAGCGAGCGAACCAGATAAGAAAGCGAGCGAGACAAGAGAGCAAGCGAGCGAGCCAGATATGAGAGCAAGCGAGCGAGCCAGATATGAGAGCGAGCGAGCCAGACATGAGAGCAAGCGAGCGAGCCAGATATGAGAGCAAGCGAGCAAGCCAGATATGAGAGCGAGCCAGGTAAGAGAGCGAACCAGACAAGAGAGAAATCGAGCGAGCCAGATATGCGAGCGAGCGAGCCCGATAAGAGAGCGAGCCAGACAAGAGAGCAAGCGAATGAGCCTGATATTCGAGTGAGCGAGCCAGATAAGAGAGCGAGCCAGACAAGAGAGCAAGCGAGTGAGCCAGATATGAGAGCAAGCGAGCAAGCCAGATATGAGTGCGAGCGAGCCAGACATGAGAGCAAGAGAGCGAGCCAGATATGAGAGCAAGCGAGCAAGCCAGATATGAGAGCGAGCCAGATTAGAGAGCGAGCCAGACAAGAGAGAAATCGAGCGAGCCAGATATGTGAGCGAGCGAGCCTAACATGAGAGCAAGCGAGCAAGCAAGATATGAGAGCGAGCCAGATTAGAGAGCGAGCCAGACAAGAGAGCAAGCGAGGGAGCCAGATGTGAGAGCGAGCGAGCCAGACATGAGAGTAAGCGAGCGAGCCAGATATGAGAGAGCGAGCCAGACATGAGAGCAAGCGAGCAAGATATGAGAGCGAGCAAGCCAGATATGCGAGCGAGCGAGCCAGATAAGAGAGCGAGCCAGACAAGAGAGCAAGAGAGGGAGCCAGATATGAGAGCAAGCAAGCGAGCCAGATGTGAGAGCGAGCCAGAAAAGAGAGCGAGCCAGACAAGAGAGCAAGCGAGCGAGTCAGATATGAGAGCGAGCGAGCGAGCCAGATGTGAGAGCGAGCCAGAAAAGAGAGCGAGCCAGACAAGAGAGCAAGCGAGCGAGCCAGATATGAGAGCGAGCGAGCCAGACATGAGAGCGAGCAGGCCAGATAAAAGAGCGAGCCAGACAAGTGAGCCAGCGAGCGAGCCAGATATGAGAGCAAGCGAGCCTGATGTGAGAGCAAACCAGATAAGAGAGCGAGCCAGACAAGAGAGCAAGCAAGTTAGCCAGATATGAGAGCAAGCGAGCGAGCCAGATATGAGAGCGAGGGAGTCAGATGTGAGAGCGAGCGAGTCAGATATGCGAGCGAGCCATATAAGAGTGGGAGCCAGACAAGAGAGCAAGCGCCCGAGCCAGATATGAGAGCAAGCGAGTGAGCCAGACATGAGAGCAAGCAAACGAGCCAGATATGAGAGCGAGCAAGCCAGATAGGAGCGCCAGATATGAGAGTGAGCTAGCCAGATATGCGAGCGAGCTAGATAAGAGAGCGAGCCAGACAAGAGAGCAAGCGAGCGAGCCAGATATTCGAGTGAGTGAGCCAGATAAGAGAGCGAGCCAGACAAGAGAGCAAGCGAGCGAGCCAGATATGAGAGCAAGCGAGCAAGCCAGATATGAGAGCGAACCAGATAAGAGAGCGAACCAGACAAGAGCGCAAGCGAGCGAGCCAGATATGAGAGCGAACGAGACAGACATGAGAGCAAGCGAGCGAGCCAGATATGAAAGCGAGCGAGCCAGACAAGACAGCAAGCGAGCGAGCCAGATATGAGAGCGAGCGTGCCAGACATGAGAGCAAGCGAGCGAGCAAGATTTAAGAGCGAGCCAGATTTGCGAGCGAGCGAGCCAGATAAGAGAGCGAGACAGACAAGAGAGCCAGCGAGCGAGCAAGATATGAGAGCAAGCGAGTGAGCCAGATGTGAGAGCAAACCAGATAAGAGAGCAAGCCAGACAAGAGAGCAAGCGAGCGAGCCAGATATGAGAGCAAGCGAGCGAGCCAGATGTGAGAGCGAGCAAGCCAGATATGCGAGCGAGCCAAATAAGAGAGAGAGCAAGACAAGAGGAAACGAGCAAACCAGACAAGAGAGCAAGCGAGCGAGACAGATATGAGAGCGAGCGAGCCATACATGAGAGCAAGCGAGCGAGACAGATATGAGAGCAAGCGAGTGAGCCAGATATGAGAGCGAGCGAGCCAGACAAGAGAGCAAGTGAGCGAACTAGATATGAGAGCGAGCGAGCCAGATATGAGAGCAAGCGAGCGAGCCAGATATGAGAGGGAGCCATACATGAGAGCAAGCGAGCGAGCCAGATATGAGAGCGAGCGAGCCAGATATGCGAGCGAGCGAACCAGATAAGAAAGCGAGCCAGACAAGAGAGCAAGCGAGCGAGCCAGATATGAGAGCAAGAGAGCGAGCCAGATATGAGAGCGAGCGAGCCAGACATGAGAGCAAGCGAGCGAGCCAGATATGAGAGCAAGCGAGCAAGCCAGATATGAGAGCGAGCCAGATAAGAGAGCGAACCAGACAAGAGCGCAAGGAAGCGAGCCAGATATGAGAGCGAGCGAGACAGACATGAGAGAAAGCGAGCGAGCCAGATATGAGTGCGAGCGAGCCAGACATGAGAGCAAGCGAGCGAACCAGATATGAGAGCAAGCAAGCAAGCCAGATATGAGAGCGAGCCAGGTAAGAGAGCGAACCAGACAAGAGAGAAATCGAGCGAGCCAGATATGAGAGCGAGCCAGCCTAACATGAGAGCAAGCGAGTAAGCAAGATATGAGAGCGAGCCAGATTAGAGAGCGAGCCAGACAAGAGAGCAAGCGAGGGAACCAGATGTGAGAGCGAGCGAGCCAGACATGAGAGCAAGCAAGCGAGCCAGATATGAGAGAGAGCGAGCGAGACATGAGAGCAAGCGAGCAAGATATGAGAGCGAGCAAGCCAGATATGCGAGCGAGCGAGCCAGATAAGAGAGCGAGCCAGACAAGAGAGCAAGAGAGCGAGCCAGATATGAGAGCAAGCGAGCGAGCCAGATGTGAGAGCGAGCCAGAAAAGAGAGCGAGCCAGACAAGAGAGCAAGCGACCGAGCCAGATATGAGAGCAAGCGAGTGAGCCAGACATGAGAGCAAGCGAGCGAGCCAGATATGAGAGCAAGCAAGCCAGACAGGAGGGCCAGATATGAGAGCGAGCAAGCCAGATATGCGAGCGAGCGAGCCAGATAAGAGAGCGAGCCAGACAAGAGAGCAAGAGAGCGAGCCAGATATGAGAGCAAGCGAGCGAGCCAGATGTGAGAGCGAGCCAGAAAAGAGAGCGAGCCAGACAAGAGAGCAAGCGACCGAGCCAGATATGAGAGCAAGCGAGTGAGCCAGACAAGAGAGCAAGCGAGCGAGCCAGATATTCGAGTGAGCGAGCCAGATAAGAGAGCGAGACAGACAAGAGAGCAAGCGAGCGAGCCAGATATGAGAGCAAGCGAGCAAGCCAGATATGAGAGCGAACCAGATAAGAGAGCGATCCAGACAAGAGCGCAAGCGAGCGAGCCAGATATGAGAGCGAGCGAGCCAGACATGAGAGCAAGCGAGCGAGCCAGATATGAAAGCGAGCGAGCCAGACATGAGAGCAAGCGAGCGAGCCAGATGTGAGAGCGAGCCAGAAAAGAGAGTGAGCCAGACAAGACAGCAAGCGAGCGAGCCAGATATGAGAGCAAGCGAGCGAGCCAGATGTGAGAGCGAGCAAGCCAGATATGCGAGCTAGCCAGATAAGAGAGAGAGCAAGACAAGAGGAAACGAGCAAACCAGACAAGAGAGCAAGCGAGCGAGACAGATATGAGAGCGAGCGAGCCATACATGAGAGCAAGCGAGCGAGACAGATATGAGAGCAAGCGAGTGAGCCAGATATGAGAGCGAGCCATACATGAGAGCAAGCGAGCGAGCCAGATGTGAGAGCGAGCGAGCCAGATATGCGAGCGAGCGAACCAGATAAGAAAGTGAGCCAGACAAGAGAGCAAGCGAGCGAGCCAGATATGAGAGAAAGCGAGCGAGCCAGATATGAGAGCGAGCGAGCCAGACATGAGAGCAAGCGAGCGAGCCAGATATGAGAGCGAGCCATACATGAAAGCAAGCGAGCGAGCCAGATGTGAGAGCGAGCGAGCCAGATATGCGAGCGAGCGAACCAGATAAGAAAGTGAGCCAGACAAGAGAGCAAGCGAGCGAGCCAGATATGAGAGAAAGCGAGCGAGCCAGATATGAGAGCGAGCGAGCCAGACATGAGAGCAAGCGAGCGAGCCAGATATGAGAGCAAGCGAGCAAGCCAGATATGAGAGCGAGCCAGATAAGAGAGCGAACCAGACAAGAGAGAAATCGAGCGAGCCAGATATGAGAGCGAGCGAGCTTAACATGAGAGCAAGCTAGCAAGCAAGATATGAGAGCGAGCCAGATTAGAGAGCGAGCCAAACAAGAGAGCAAGCGAGCGAGCCAGACATGAGAGCAAGCGAGCGAGCCAGATATGAGAGAGAGCGAGCCAGACATGAGAGCAAGCGAGCAAGATATGAGAGCGAGCAAGCCAGATATGAGAGCGAACCAGATAAGAGAGCGAACCAGACAAGAGCGCAAGCGAGCGAGCCAGATATGAGAGCGAACGAGACAGACATGAGAGCAAGCGAGCGAGCCAGATATGAAAGCGAGCGAGCCAGACAAGACAGCAAGCGAGCGAGCCAGATATGAGAGCGAGCGTGCCAGACATGAGAGCAAGCGAGCGAGCAAGATTTAAGAGCGAGCCAGATTTGCGAGCGAGCGAGCCAGATAAGAGAGCGAGACAGACAAGAGAGCCAGCGAGCGAGCAAGATATGAGAGCAAGCGAGTGAGCCAGATGTGAGAGCAAACCAGATAAGAGAGCAAGCCAGACAAGAGAGCAAGCGAGCGAGCCAGATATGAGAGCGAGCGAGCCATACATGAGAGCAAGCGAGTGAGCCAGATATGAGAGCGAGCGAGCCAGACAAGAGAGCAAGTGAGCGAACCAGATATGAGAGCGAGCGAGCCTGATATGAGAGCAAGCGAGCGAGCCAGATATGAGAGGGAGCCATACATGAGAGCAAGCGAGCGAGCCAGATATGAGAGCGAGCGAGCCAGATATGCGAGCGAGCGAACCAGATAAGAAAGCGAGCCAGACAAGAGTGCAAGCGAGCGAGCCAGATATGAGAGCAAGAGAGCGAGCCAGATATGAGAGCGAGCGAGCCAGACATGAGAGCAAGCGAGCGAGCCAGATATGAGAGCAAGCGAGCAAGCCAGATATGAGAGCGAGCCAGATAAGAGAGCGAACCAGACAAGAGCGCAAGGAAGCGAGCCAGATATGAGAGCGAGCGAGACAGACATGAGAGAAAGCGAGCGAGCCAGATATGAGTGCGAGCGAGCCAGACATGAGAGCAAGCGAGCGAACCAGATATGAGAGCAAGCAAGCAAGCCAGATATGAGAGCGAGCCAGGTAAGAGAGCGAACCAGACAAGAGAGAAATCGAGCGAGCCAGATATGAGAGCGAGCCAGCCTAACATGAGAGCAAGCGAGTAAGCAAGATATGAGAGCGAGCCAGATTAGAGAGCGAGCCAGACAAGAGAGCAAGCGAGGGAACCAGATGTGAGAGCGAGCGAGCCAGACATGAGAGCAAGCGAGCGAGCCAGATATGAGAGAGAGCGAGCCAGACATGAGAGCAAGCGAGCAAGATATGAGAGCGAGCAAGCCAGATATGCGAGCGAGCGAGCCAGATAAGAGAGCGAGCCAGACAAGAGAGCAAGAGAGCGAGCCAGATATGAGAGCAAGCGAGCGAGCCAGATGTGAGAGCGAGCCAGAAAAGAGAGCGAGCCAGACAAGAGAGCAAGCGACCGAGCCAGATATGAGAGCAAGCGAGTGAGCCAGACATGAGAGCAAGCGAGCGAGCCAGATATGAGAGCAAGCAAGCCAGACAGGAGGGCCAGATATGAGAGCGAGCAAGCCAGATATGCGAGCGAGCGAGCCAGATAAGAGAGCGAGCCAGACAAGAGAGCAAGAGAGCGAGCCAGATATGAGAGCAAGCGAGCGAGCCAGATGTGAGAGCGAGCCAGAAAAGAGAGCGAGCCAGACAAGAGAGCAAGCGACCGAGCCAGATATGAGAGCAAGCGAGTGAGCCAGACAAGAGAGCAAGCGAGCGAGCCAGATATTCGAGTGAGCGAGCCAGATAAGAGAGCGAGACAGACAAGAGAGCAAGCGAGCGAGCCAGATATGAGAGCAAGCGAGCAAGCCAGATATGAGAGCGAACCAGATAAGAGAGCGATCCAGACAAGAGCGCAAGCGAGCGAGCCAGATATGAGAGCGAGCGAGCCAGACATGAGAGCGAGCGAGCGAGCCAGATATGAAAGCGAGCGAGCCAGACATGAGAGCAAGCGAGCGAGCCAGATGTGAGAGCGAGCCAGAAAAGAGAGTGAGCCAGACAAGACAGCAAGCGAGCGAGCCAGATATGAGAGCAAGCGAGCGAGCCAGATGTGAGAGCGAGCAAGCCAGATATGCGAGCTAGCCAGATAAGAGAGAGAGCAAGACAAGAGGAAACGAGCAAACCAGACAAGAGAGCAAGCGAGCGAGACAGATATGAGAGCGAGCGAGCCATACATGAGAGCAAGCGAGCGAGACAGATATGAGAGCAAGCGAGTGAGCCAGATATGAGAGCGAGCCATACATGAGAGCAAGCGAGCGAGCCAGATGTGAGAGCGAGCGAGCCAGACATGAGAGCGAGCGAGCGAACCAGATAAGAAAGTGAGCCAGACAAGAGAGCAAGCGAGCGAGCCAGATATGAGAGAAAGCGAGCGAGCCAGATATGAGAGCGAGCGAGCCAGACATGAGAGCAAGCGAGCGAGCCAGATATGAGAGCGAGCCATACATGAAAGCAAGCGAGCGAGCCAGATGTGAGAGCGAGCGAGCCAGATATGCGAGCGAGCGAACCAGATAAGAAAGTGAGCCAGACAAGAGAGCAAGCGAGCGAGCCAGATATGAGAGAAAGCGAGCGAGCCAGATATGAGAGCGAGCGAGCCAGACATGAGAGCAAGCGAGCGAGCCAGATATGAGAGCAAGCGAGCAAGCCAGATATGAGAGCGAGCCAGATAAGAGAGCGAACCAGACAAGAGAGAAATCGAGCGAGCCAGATATGAGAGCGAGCGAGCTTAACATGAGAGCAAGCTAGCAAGCAAGATATGAGAGCGAGCCAGATTAGAGAGCGAGCCAAACAAGAGAGCAAGCGAGCGAGCCAGACATGAGAGCAAGCGAGCGAGCCAGATATGAGAGAGAGCGAGCCAGACATGAGAGCAAGCGAGCAAGATATGAGAGCGAGCAAGCCAGATATGCGAGCGAGCGAGCCAGATAAGAGAGCGAGCCAGACAAGAGAGCAAGAGAGCGAGCCAGATATGAGAGCAAGCGAGCGAGCCAGATGTGAGAGCGAGCCAGAAAAGAGAGCGAGCCAGACAAGAGAGCAAGCGAGCGAGCCAGATATGAGAGCGAGCGAGCCAGACATGAGAGCGAGCGAGCCAGATAAAAGAGCGAGCCAGACAAGAGAGCCAGCGAGCGAGCCAGATATGAGAGCAAGCAAGCGAGCCTGATGTGAGAGAAAACCAGATAAGAGAGCGAGCCAGACAAGAGAGCAAGAGAGCGAGCCAGATGTGAGAGCGAGGGAGTCAGATATGAGAGAGAGCGAGTCAGATATGCGAGCGAGCCATATAAGAGTGAGAGCCAGACAAGAGAGCAAGCGACCGAGCCAGATATGAGAGCAAGCGAGTGAGACAGACATGAGAGCAAGCGAGCGAGCCAGATATGAGAGTGAGCAAGGCAGACAGGAGCGCCAGATATAAGAGTGAGCGAGCCAGATATGCGAGCGAGCGAGCCAGATAAGAGAACGAGCCAGACAAGAGAGCAAGCGAGCGATCCAGATATGAGAGCAAGCGAGCGAGCCAGATGTGAGAGCGAGGGAGTCAGATGTGAGAGTGAGCGAGTCAGATATGCGAGCGAGCCATATAAGAGTGAGAGCCAGACAAGAGAGCAAGCGACCGAGCCAGATATGAGAGCAAGCGAGTGAGCCAGACATGAGAGCAAGCGAGCGAGCCAGATATGAGAGCGAGCAAGCCAGACAGGAGCGCCAGATATGAGAGTGAGCGAGCCAGATATGCGAGTGAGTGAGCCAGATAAGAGAGCGAGCCAGACAAGAGAGCAAGCGAGCGAGCCAGATATTCGAGTGAGCGAGCCAGATAAGAGAGCGAGCCGGACAAGAGAGCAAGCAAGCGAGCCAGATGTGAGAGTGAGCCAGAAAAGAGAGTGAGCCAGACAAGACAGCAAGCGAGCGAGCCAGATATGAGAGTGAGCGAGCCAGATAAGAGAGTGAGACAGACAAGAGAGCCAGCGAGCGAGCAAGATATGAGAGCAAGCGAGCGAGCAAGATTTAAGAGCGAGCGAGCCAGATATGCGAGCGAGCGAGCCAGATAAGAGAGCGAGACAGACAAGAGAGCCAGCGAGCGAACAAGATATGAGAGCAAGCGAGCGAGACAGATGTGAGAGCAAACCAGATAATAGAGCGAGCCAGACAAGAGAGCAAGCGAGCGAGCCAGATATGAGAGCAAGCGAGCGAGCCAGATGTGAGAGCGAGCGAGCCAGATATGCGAGCGAGCCAGATAAGAGAGAGCAAGACAAGAAGAAGCGAGCAAACCAGACAAGAGAGCAAGCGAGCGAGACAGATATGAGGGCGAGCGAGCCATACATGAGAGCAAGCGAGCGAGCCAGACATGAGAGCAAGCGAGCGAGCCAGATATGAGAGCGAGCCATACATGAGCGCAAGCGAGCGAGCCAAATATGAGAGCGAGCGAGCCAGATTTGCGAGCGAGCGAACCAGATAAGAAAGCGAGCCAGACAAGAGAGCAAGCAAGCGAGTCAGATATGAGAGCAAGTGAGCGAGCCAGATATGAGAGCGAGCGAGCCAGACATGAGATTAAGCGAGCGAGCCAGATATGAGAGCAAGCGAGCAAGCCAGATATGAGAGCGAGCAAGATAAGAGAGCAAACCAGACAAGAGCGCAAGCGAGCGAGCCAGATATGAGAGCGAGCGAGACAGACATGAGAGAAAGTGAGCGAGCCAGATATGAGTGCGAGCGAGCCAGACATGAGAGCAAGCGAGCGAGCCAGATCTGAGAGCAAGCGAGTAAGCCAGATATGAGAGCGTGCCAGATAATAGAGTGAACAAGATAAGAGCGCAAGCGAGCGAGCCAGATATGAGAGCAAGCGAGACAGACATGAGAGAAAGCGAGCGAGCCAGATATGAGTTCGAGCGAGCCAGACATGAGAGCAAGCGAGCGAGCCAGATATGAGAGCAAGCGAGCGAGCCAGATATGAGAGCGAGCCATACATGAGCGCAAGCGAGCGAGCCAGATATGAGAGCGAGCGAGCCAGATAAGAAAGCGAGCCAGACCAGAGAGCAAGCGAGCGAGCCAGATATGAGAGCAAGCGAGCGAGCCAGATATGAGAGCGAGCGAGCCAGACATTAGAGCAAGCGAGCGAGCCAGATATGAGAGCAAGCGAGCAAGCCAGATATGAGAGCGAGCCAGATAAGAGAGCGAACCAAACAAGAGCGCAAGGGAGCGAGCCAGATATGAGAGCGAGCGAGACAGACATGAGAGAAAGCGAGCGAGCCAGATATGAGTGCGAGCGAGCCAGACATGAGAGCAAGCAAGCGAGCCAGATGTGAGAGCAAGCGAGCAAGCCAGATATGAGAGCGAGCCAGATAAGAGAGCGAACCAAACAAGAGCGCAAGGGAGCGAGCCAGATATGAGAGCGAGCGAGACAGACATGAGAGAAAGCGAGCGAGCCAGATATGAGTTCGAGCGAGCCAGACATGAGAGCAAGCGAGCGAGCCAGATATGAGAGCAAGCGAGCGAGCCAGATGTGAGAGCGAGCCAGAAAAGAGAGAGATTCAGACAAGAGAGCAAGCGAGCGAGCCAGATATGAGAGCGAGCGAGCCAGACATGAGAGCGAGCGAGCCAGATAAAAGAGCGAGCCAGACAAGAGAGCAAGCAAGCTAGCCAGATATGAGAGCAAGCGAGCGAGCCAGATGTGAGAGCGATGGAGTCAGATGTGAGAGCTAGCGTGTCAGATATGCGAGCGAGCCATATAAGAGTGAGAGCCAGACAAGAGAGCAAGCGACCGAGCCAGATATGAGAGCAAGCGAGTCAGCCAGACATGAGAGCAAGCGAGCGAGCCAGATATGAGAGCGAGCAAGCCAGACAGGAGCGCCAGATACGAGAGTGAGCGAGCCAGATATGCGAGCGAGCGAGCCAGATAAGAGAGCGAGCCAGACAAGAGAGCAAGCGAGCGAGCCAGATATTCGAGTGAGCGAGTCAGATAAGAGAGCGAGCCAGACAAGAGATCAAGTGAGCGAGCAAGATATGAGAGTTAGCCAGATATGAGAGCGAAATAGACAAGAGAGCAAGCGAGCAAGCCAGATATGAGAGCGAACCAGATAAGAGAGCGAACCAGACAAGAGCGCAAGCAAGCGAGCCAGATATGAGAGCGAGCGAGACAGACATGAGAGAAAGCGAGCGAGCCAGATATGAGAGCGAGCGAGCCAGACATGAAAGCAAGCGAGCGAGCAAGATATGAGATCGAGCGAGCCAGACATGAGAGCAAGCGAGCGAGCCAGATATGAGAGCGAGCGAGCCAGACATGAGAGCAAGCGAGCGAGCCAGATATGAGAGCAAGCGAGCAAGCCAGATATGAGAGCGAGCCAGATAAGAGAGCGAACCAGACAAGAGCGCAAGGAAGCGAGCCAGATATGAGAGCGAGCGAGACAGACATGAGAGAAAGCGAGCGAGCCAGATATGAGTGCGAGCGAGCCAGACAAGAGAGCAAGCGAGCGAGCCAGATATGAGAGCGAGTGAGCCAGACATAAGAGCAAGCGAGCGAGCAAGATATGAGATCGAGCGAGCCAGATATGCGAGCGAGCCAGATAAGAGAGCGAGCCAGAAAAGAGAGCAAGTGAGCGAGCCAGATATGAGAGCAAGCGAGCGAGCCAGATATGAGAGCAAGCGAGCAAGCCAGATATGCGAGCGAGCGAGCCAGATAAGAGAGCGAGCCAGACAAGAGAGCAAGCGAGCGAGCCAGATATGCGAGCGAGCCAGATAAGAAAGGGAGCCAGACAAGAGATCAAGTGAGCGAGCAAGATATGAGAGCGAGCGAGCCGGACATGAGAGAAAGCGAGATAATAGAGCGAGCCAGACAAGAGAGCAAGCGAGCGAGCCAGATATGAGAGCAAGCGAGCGAGCCAGATATGAGAGCGAGCGAGATAAGAGAGCGACCCAGACAAGAGAGCAAGTGAGCGAACCAGATATGAGAGCAAACGAGCGAACCAAATATGCAAGCGAGCGAGCCAGATAAGAGAGCGAACCAGACAAGAGAGCAAGCGAGCGAGCCAGATATGAGAGCGAGCGAGCCAGACATGAGAGCAAGCGAGCGAGCCAGATATGAGAGCGAGCGAGCCAGACATGAGAGCAAGCAAGCGAGCAAGATATGAGAGCGAGCGAGCCAGACATGAGAGCAAGCAAGCGAGCCAGATATGAGAGCGAGTGAGCCAGACATGAGAGCAAGCGAGCGAGCCAGATATGATAGCGAGCGAGCCAGATATGAGAGCGAGACAGACATGAGAGCAAGCGAGCAAGCAAGATATGAGAGCGAGCCAGATAAGAGAGCGAACCAGACAAGAGAGCAAGCCAGCGAGCAAGATATGAGAGTGAGCGAGCCAGACATGAGAGCAAGCGAGCGAGCCAGATAAGAGAGTGAGCCAGACAAGAGAGCAAGTGAGGGAGCCAGATATGCGAGCGAGCCAGATAAGAGAGCGAGCCAGAAAAGAGAGCAAGTGAGCGAGCCAGATATGAGAGCAAGCGAGCGAGCCAGATATGAGAGCAAGCGAGCAAGCCAGATATGCGAGCGAGCGAGCCAAATAAGAGAGTGAGCCAGACAAGAGAGCAAGAGAGCGAGCCAGATATGAGAGCAAGCGAGCGAGCCAGATAAGAGAGCGAGCCAGAAAAGAGAGCGAGCCAGACAAGAGAGCAAGCGAGCGAGCCAGATATGAGAGCGAGCGAGCCAGACATGAGAGCGAGCGAGCCAGATAAAAGAGCGAGCCAGACAAGAGAGCCAGCGAGCGAGCCAGATATGAGAGCAAGCAAGCGAGCCTGATGTGAGAGAAAACCAGATAAGAGAGCGAGCCAGACAAGAGAGCAAGCGAGCGAGCCAGATGTGAGAGCGAGGGAGTCAGATATGAGAGAGAGCGAGTCAGATATCCGAGCGAGCCATATAAGAGTGAGAGCCAGACAAGAGAGCAAGCGACCGAGCCAGATATGAGAGCAAGCGAGTGAGCCAGACATGAGAGCAAGCGAGCGAGCCAGATATGAGAGTGAGCAAGGCAGACAGGAGCGCCAGATATAAGAGTGAGCGAGCCAGATATGCGAGCGAGCGAGCCAGATAAGAGAACGAGCCAGACAAGAGAGCAAGCGAGCGATCCAGATATGAGAGCAAGCGAGCGAGCCAGATGTGAGAGCGAGGGAGTCAGATGTGAGAGTGAGCGAGTCAGATATGCGAGCGAGCCATATAAGAGTGAGAGCCAGACAAGAGAGCAAGCGACCGAGCCAGATATGAGAGCAAGCGAGTGAGCCAGACATGAGAGCAAGCGAGCGAGCCAGATATGAGAGCGAGCAAGCCAGACAGGAGCGCCAGATATGAGAGTGAGCGAGCCAGATATGCGAGTGAGTGAGCCAGATAAGAGAGCGAGCCAGACAAGAGAGCAAGCGAGCGAGCCAGATATTCGAGTGAGCGAGCCAGACAAGAGAGCGAGCCGGACAAGAGAGCAAGCGAGCGAGCCAGATGTGAGAGTGAGCCAGAAAAGAGAGTGAGCCAGACAAGACAGCAAGCGAGCGAGCCAGATATGAGAGCGAGCGAGCCAGATAAGAGAGTGAGACAGACAAGAGAGCCAGCGAGCGAGCAAGATATGAGAGCAAGCGAGCGAGACAGATGTGAGAGCAAACCAGATAATAGAGCGAGCCAGACAAGAGAGCAAGCGAGCGAGCCAGATATGAGAGCAAGCGAGCGAGCCAGATGTGAGAGCGAGCGAGCCAGATATGCGAGCGAGCCAGATAAGAGAGAGCAAGACAAGAAGAAGCGAGCAAACCAGACAAGAGAGCAAGCGAGCGAGACAGATATGAGGGCGAGCGAGCCATACATGAGAGCAAGCGAGCGAGACAGATATGAGAGCAAGCGAGTGAGCCAGATATGAGAACGAGCGAGCCAGACAAGAGAGCAAGTGAGCGAACCAGATATGAGAGCGAGCGAGCCAGACATGAGAGCAAGCGAGCGAGCCAGATATGAGAGCGAGCCATAAATGAGCGCAAGCGAGCGAGCCAAATATGAGAGCGAGCGAGCCAGATTTGCGAGCGAGCGAACCAGATAAGAAAGTGAGCCAGACAAGAGAGCAAGCAAGCGAGTCAGATATGAGAGCAAGTGAGCGAGCCAGATATGAGAGCGAGCGAGCCAGACATGAGATTAAGCGAGCGAGCCAGATATGAGAGCAAGCGAGCAAGCCAGATATGAGAGCGAGCAAGATAAGAGAGCAAACCAGACAAGAGCGCAAGCGAGCGAGCCAGATATGAGAGCGAGCGAGACAGACATGAGAGAAAGTGAGCGAGCCAGATATGAGTGCGAGCGAGCCAGACATGAGAGCAAGCGAGCGAGCCAGATCTGAGACCAAGCGAGTAAGCCAGATATGAGAGCGTGCCAGATAATAGAGTGAACAAGATAAGAGCGCAAGCGAGCGAGCCAGATATGAGAGCAAGCGAGACAGACATGAGAGAAAGCGAGCGAGCCAGACATGAGAGCGAGCGAGCCAGACATGAGAGCAAGCGAGCGAGCCAGATATGAGAGCGAGCCATACATGAGCGCAAGCGAGCGAGCCAGATATGAGAGCGAGCGAGCCAGATAAGAAAGCGAGCCAGACCAGAGAGCAAGCGAGCGAGCCAGATATGAGAGCAAGCGAGCGAGCCAGATATGAGAGCGAGCGAGCCAGACATGAGAGCAAGCGAGCGAGCCAGATATGAGAGCAAGCGAGCAAGCCAGATATGAGAGCGAGCCAGATAAGAGAGCCAACCAGACAAGAGCGCAAGGGAGCGAGCCAGATATGAGAGCGAGCGAGACAGACATGAGAGAAAGCGAGCGAGCCAGATATGAGTGCGAGCGAGCCAGACATGAGAGCAAGCGAGCGAGCCAGATATGAGAGCAAGCGAGCAAGCCAGATATGAGAGCGAGCCAGATAAGAGAGCGAACCAAACAAGAGCGCAAGGGAGCGAGCCAGATATGAAAGCGAGCGAGACAGACATGAGAGAAAGCGAACGAGCCAGATATGAGTTCGAGCGAGCCAGACATGAGAGCAAGCGAGCGAGCCAGATATGAGAGCAAGCGAGCGAGCCAGATGTGAGAGCGAGCCAGAAAAGAGAGAGAGCCAGACAAGAGAGCAAGCGAGCGAGCCAGATATGAGAGCGAGCGAGCCAGACATGAGAGCGAGCGAGCCAGATAAAAGAGCGTGCCAGACAAGAGAGCCAGCGAGCGAGCCAGATATGAGAGCAAGCAAGCGAGCCTGATGTGAGAGAAAACCAGATAAGAGAGCGAGCGAGACAAGAGAGCAAGCGAGCGAGCCAGATGTGAGAGCGAGTGAGCCAGACATGAGAGCAAGCGAGCCAGACATGAGAGCAAGCGAGCGAGATAGATATGAGAGCGATCGAGCCAGACATAAAAGCAAGCGAGCGAGCCAGATATGAGAGCAAGCGAGCAAGCCAGATATGAGAGCGATCGAGCCAGACATGAGAACAAGCGAGCGAGCCAGATATGAGAGTGAGCGAGCCAGACATGAGAGCAAGCGAGCGAGCCTGATATGAGAGCGAGTGAGCCAGACATGAGAGCAAGCGAGCCAGACATGAGAGCAAGCGAGCGAGATAGATATGAGAGCGATCGAGCCAGACATAAAAGCAAGCGAGCGAGCCAGATATGAGAGCAAGCGAGCAAGCCAGATATGAGAGCGATCGAGCCAGACATGAGAACAAGCGAGCGAGCCAGATATGAGAGTGAGTGAGCCAGACATGAGAGCAAGCGAGCGAGCCAGACACGAGAGCAAGCGAGCGAGCAAGATATGAGAGCGAGCGAGCCAGACATGAGAGGAAGCGAGCGAGCCAGATATGAGAGCGAGTAAGCCAGACATGAGAGCAAGCGAGCCAGACATGAGAGCAAGCGAGCGAGATAGATATGAGAGCGAGCGAGCCAGACATGAGAGCAAGCGAGCGAGCCAGATGAGAGCAAGCCAGCGAGCCAGTTATGCGAGCGAGCGAGCCAGATAAGAGAGCGAGCCAGACAAGAGAGCAAGTGAGTGAGCCAGATATGAGAGCAAGCGAGCGAGCCAGATATGAGAGCAAGCGAGCGAGCCAGATATGAGAGCGAGCGAGATAAGAGAGCGAGCCAGACAAGAGAGCAAGCGAGCGAGCCAGATATGAGAGCAAGCGAGCGAGCCAGATATGAGAGCAAGCGAGCCAGATAAGAGAGCGAACCAGACAAGAGAGCAAGCGAGCGAGCCAGATATGAGAGCGAGCGAGCCAGACATGAGAGCAAGCGAGCGAGCCAGATATGTGAGCGAGCGAGACAGACATTAGAGCAAGCGAGCGAGCCAGATATGAGAGCGAGGGAGCCAGACATGAGAGCAAGCGAGCGAGCCAGATATGAGAGCGAGCGAGCCAGACATGAGAGCAAGCGAGCAAGCCAGATGAGAGCAAGCGAGCGAGCCAGTTATGTGAGCGAGCGAGCCAGATAAGAGAGCGAGCCAGACAAGAGAGCAAGTGAGCGAGCCAGATATGAGAGCAAGCGAGCGAGCCAGATATGAGAGCAAGCGAGCGAGCCAGATATGAGAGCGAGCGAGAAAAGAGAGCAAGCCAGACAAGAGAGCAAGCGAGCTAGATATGAGAGCAAGCGAGCGAGCCAGATATGAGAGCAAGCGAGTCAGATAAGAGAGCGAACCAGACAAGAGAGCAAGCGAGCGAGCCAGATATGAGAGCGAGACAGACATGAGAGCAAGCGAGCGAGCCAGATATGAGAGCGAGGGAGCCAGACATGAGAGAAAGCGAGCGAGCCTGATGTGAGAGTGAGCGAGCCAGACATGAGAGCAAGCGAGAGAGCCAGATATGAGAGCGAGTGAGCCAGACATGAGAGCAAGTTAGCGAGCAAGATATGAGAGCGAGCGAGCCAGACATGAGAGCAAGCGAGCCAGATATGAAAGCGAGTGAGCCAGGCATGAGAGCAAGCGAGCGAGCAAGATATGAGATCGAGCGAGCCAGAAATGCGAGCAAGTCAGATAAGAGAGCAAGCCAGACAAGAGAGCAAGTGAGCGAGCCAGATATGAGAGCAAGCGAGCGAGCCAGATATGAGAGCAAGCGAGCGAGCCAGATATGAGAGCGAGCGAGATAAGAGAGCGAGCCAGACAAGAGAGCAAGCGAGCGAGCCAGATTTGAGAGCAAGCGAGCGAGCCAGATATGAGAGCGAGCGAGCCAGACATGAGAGCAAGCGAGCGAGCCAGATATGAAAGCGAGTCAGACATATGAGCAAGCGAGCGAGCAAGACATGAGAGCGAGCCAGATAAGAGAGCGAACCAGACAAGAGAGCAAGTGAGCGAGCCAGATATGAGAGCGAGCGAGCCAGACATGAGAGCAAGCGAGCGAGCCAGATATGAGAGCGAGCGAGCCAGACATGAGAGCAAGCGAGCGAGGAAGATATGAGAGTGAGCGAGCCAGACATGAGAGCAAGTGAGCGAGCCAGATATGAGAGCAAGCGAGCCAGACATGAGAGCAAGCGAGCGAGATAGATATGAGAGCGATCGAGCCAGACATAAGAGCAAGCGAGCGAGCCAGATATGAGAGCGAGCGAGCCAGACATGAGATCAAGCGAGCGAGCCAGATATGAGAGCGAGCGAGCCAGACATAAGAGCAAGCGAGAGAGCAAGATATGAGAGCGAGCGAGCCAGACAAGAGAGCAAGCAAGCGAGCCAGATATGAGAGCGAGTGAGCCAGACATGAGAGCAAGCGAGCGAGCAAGATATGAGATCGAGCGAGCCAGATATGCGAGCAAGTCAGATAAGAGAGCGAGCCAGACAAGAGAGCAAGTGAGCGAGCCAGATATGAGAGCAAGCGAGCGAGCCAGATATGAGAGCAAGCGAGCAAGCCAGATATGAGAGCGAGCGAGATAAGAGAGCGAGCCAGACAAGAGAGCAAGCGAGCGAGCCAGATATGAAAGCAAGCGAGCGAGCCAGATATGAGAGCAAGCGAGCCAGATAAGAGAGCGAACCAGACAAGAGAGCAAGCGAGCGAGCCAGATATGAGAGCGAGCGAGCCAGACATGAGAGCAAGCGAGCGAGCTAGATATCAGAGCGAGCGAGCCAGACATGAGAGCAAGTGAGCGAGCCAGATATGAGAGCGAGCGAGCCAGACATGAGAGCAAGCGAGCGAGCAAGATATGAGAGCGAGCCAGATATGAGAGCAAGCGAGCGAGCCAGATATGAGAGCGAGAGAGATAAGAGAGCGAGCCAGACAAGAGAGCAAGCGAGCGAGCCAGATATGAGAGCGAGCGAGCCAGACATGAGAGCAAGCGAGCGAGCCAGATATGAGAGCGAGCGAGCCAGACATGAGAGCAAGCGAGCGAGCCAGATATGAGAGCGAGCGAGACAGACATGAGAGCAAGCGAGCGAGCAAGATATGAGAGCGAGTGAGCCAGACATGAGAGCAAGCGAGCGAGCCAGATATGAGAGCGAGTGAGCCAGACATGAGAGCAAGCCAGCGAGAAAGACATGAGATCGAGCGAACCAGATATGCGAGCGAGCCAGATAAGAGAGTGAGCCAGTTATGCGAGCGAGCCAGATAAGAGAGCGAGCCAGACAAGAGAGCAAGTGAGCGAGCCAGATATGAGAGCAAGCGAGCGAGCCAGATATGAGAGCGAGCGAGATAAGAGAGCGAGTCAGACAAGAGAGCAAGCGAGCGAGCCAGATATGAGAGCAAGTGAGCGAGCCAGATATGAGAGCAAGCGAGCCAGATAAGAGAGCTAACCAGACAAGAGAGCAAGCGAGCGAGCCAGATATGAGAGCGAGCGAGCCAGACATGAGAGCAAGCGAGCGAGCCAGATATGAGAGCGAGGGAGCCAGACATGAGAGCAAGCGAGCGAGCCAGATATGAGAGTGAGCGAGCCAGACATGAGAGCAAGCGAGCGAGCCAGATATGAGAGCGAGCGAGCCAGACATGAGAGCAAGCTAGCGAGCAAGATATGAGAGCGAGCGAGCCAGACATGAGAGCAAGCGAGCCAGATATGAGAGCGAGTGAGCCAGACATGAGAGCAAGCGAGCGAGCAAGATATGAGATCGAGCGAGCCAGATATGCGAGCAAGTCAGATAAGAGAGCGAGCCAGACAAGAGAGCAAGTGAGCGAGCCAGATATGAGAGCAAGCGAGCAAGCCAGATATGAGAGCGAGCGAGCGAGCAAGATATGAGAGCGAGCGAGATAAGAGAGCGAGCCAGACAAGAGAGCAAGCGAGCGAGCCAGATATGAGAGCAAGCGAGCGAGCCAGATATGAGAGCGAGCGAGCCAGACATGAGAGCAAGCGAGCGAGCCAGATGAGCAAGCGAGCGAGCCAGTTATGCGAGCGAGCGAGCCAGATAAGAGAGCGAGCCAGACAAGAGAGCAAGTGAGCGAGCCAGATATGAGAGCAAGTGAGCGAGCCAGATATGAGAGCAAGCGAGCGAGCCAGATATGAGAGCGAGCGAGATAAGAGAGCGAGCCAGACAAGAGAGCAAGCGAGCGAGCAAGATATGAGAGTGAGCGAGCGAGCAAGATATGAGAGTGAGCGAGCCAGACATGAGAGCAAGCGAGCGAGCCAGATAAGAGAGTGAGCCAGACAAGAGAGCAAGCGAGCGAGCCAGATATGCGAGCGAGCGAGCCAGATATGAGAGTGAGCGAGCCAGACATGAGAGCAAGCGAGCGAGCCAGATATGAGAGCGAGTGAGCCAGACATGAGAGCAAGCGAGCCAGACATGAGAGCAAGCGAGCGAGATAGATATGAGAGCGATCGAGCCAGACATAAAAGCAAGCGAGCGAGCCAGATATGAGAGCAAGCGAGCCAGACATGAGAGCAAGCGAGCAAGCCAGATATGAGAGCGATCGAGCCAGACATGAGAACAAGCGAGCGAGCCAGATATGAGAGTGAGTGAGCCAGACATGAGAGCAAGCGAGCGAGCCAGACACGAGAGCAAGCGAGCGAGCAAGATATGAGAGCGAGCGAGCCAGACATGAGAGGAAGCGAGCGAGCCAGATATGAGAGCGAGTGAGCCAGACATGAGAGCAAGCGAGCCAGACATGAGAGCAAGCGAGCGAGATAGATATGAGAGCGATCGAGCCAGACATAAGAGCAAGCGAGCGAGCCAGATATGAGAGCGAGCGAGCCAGACATGAGAGCAAGCGAGCGAGCCAGATGAGAGCAAGCCAGCAAGCCAGTTATGCGAGCGAGCGAGCCAGATAAGAGAGTGAGCCAGACAAGAGAGCAAGTGAGTGAGCCAGATATGAGAGCAAGCGAGCGAGCCAGATATGAGAGCAAGCGAGCGAGCCAGATATGAGAGCAAGCGAGCGAGCCAGATATGAGAGCGAGCGAGATAAGAGAGCGAGTCAGACAAGAGAGCAAGCGAGCAAAACCAGATATGAGAGCAAGCGAGCGAGCCAGATATGAGAGCAAGCGAGCCAGATAAGAGAGCTAACCAGACAAGAGAGCAAGCGAGCGAGCCAGATATGAGAGCGAGCGAGCCAGACATGAGAGCAAGCGAGCGAGCCAGATATGAGAGCGAGGGAGCCAGATAAGAAAGTGAGCCAGACAAGAGAGCAAGCAAGCGAGTCAGATATGAGAGCAAGTGAGCGAGCCAGATATGAGAGTGAGCGAGCCAGACATGAGATTAAGCGAGCGAGCCAGATATGAGAGCAAGCGAGCAAGCCAGATATGAGAGCGAGCAAGATAAGAGAGCAAACCAGACAAGAGCGCAAGCGAGCGAGCCAGATATGAGAGCGAGCGAGACAGACATGAGAGAAAGTGAGCGAGCCAGATATGAGTGCGAGCGAGCCAGACATGAGAGCAAGCGAGCGAGCCAGATCTGAGACCAAGCGAGTAAGGCAGATATGAGAGCGTGCCAGATAATAGAGTGAACAAGATAAGAGCGCAAGCGAGCGAGCCAGATATGAGAGCAAGCGAGACAGACATGAGAGAAAGCGAGCGAGCCAGACATGAGAGCGAGCGAGCCAGACATGAGAGCAAGCGAGCGAGCCAGATATGAGAGCGAGCCATACATGAGCGCAAGCGAGCGAGCCAGATATGAGAGCGAGCGAGCCAGATAAGAAAGCGAGCCAGACCAGAGAGCAAGCGAGCGAGCCAGATATGAGAGCAAGCGAGCGAGCCAGATATGAGAGCGAGCGAGCCAGACATGAGAGCAAGCGAGCGAGCCAGATATGAGAGCAAGCGAGCAAGCCAGATATGAGAGCGAGCCAGATAAGAGAGCCAACCAGACAAGAGCGCAAGGGAGCGAGCCAGATATGAGAGCGAGCGAGACAGACATGAGAGAAAGCGAGCGAGCCAGATATGAGTGCGAGCGAGCCAGACATGAGAGCAAGCGAGCGAGCCAGATATGAGAGCAAGCGAGCAAGCCAGATATGAGAGCGAGCCAGATAAGAGAGCGAACCAAACAAGAGCGCAAGGGAGCGAGCCAGATATGAAAGCGAGCGAGACAGACATGAGAGAAAGCGAACGAGCCAGATATGAGTTCGAGCGAGCCAGACATGAGAGCAAGCGAGCGAGCCAGATATGAGAGCAAGCGAGCGAGCCAGATGTGAGAGCGAGCCAGAAAAGAGAGAGAGCCAGACAAGAGAGCAAGCGAGCGAGCCAGATATGAGAGCGAGCGAGCCAGACATGAGAGCGAGCGAGCCAGATAAAAGAGCGTGCCAGACAAGAGAGCCAGCGAGCGAGCCAGATATGAGAGCAAGCAAGCGAGCCTGATGTGAGAGAAAACCAGATAAGAGAGCGAGCCAGACAAGAGAGCAAGCGAGCGAGCCAGATGTGAGAGCGTGTGAGCCAGACATGAGAGCAAGCGAGCCAGACATGAGAGCAAGCGAGCGAGATAGATATGAGAGCGATCGAGCCAGACATAAAAGCAAGCGAGCGAGCCAGATATGAGAGCAAGCGAGCAAGCCAGATATGAGAGCGATCGAGCCAGACATGAGAACAAGCGAGCGAGCCAGATATGAGAGTGAGCGAGCCAGACATGAGAGCAAGCGAGCGAGCCTGATATGAGAGCGAGTGAGCCAGACATGAGAGCAAGCGAGCCAGACATGAGAGCAAGCGAGCGAGATAGATATGAGAGCGATCGAGCCAGACATGAGAACAAGCGAGCGAGCCAGATATGAGAGTGAGCGAGCCAGACATGAGAGCAAGCGAGCGAGCCTGATATGAGAGCGAGTGAGCCAGACATGAGAGCAAGCGAGCCAGACATGAGAGCAAGCGAGCGAGATAGATATGAGAGCGATCGAGCCAGACATAAAAGCAAGCGAGCGAGCCAGATATGAGAGCAAGCGAGCAAGCCAGATATGAGAGCGATCGAGCCAGACATGAGAACAAGCGAGCGAGCCAGATATGAGAGTGAGTGAGCCAGACATGAGAGCAAGCGAGCGAGCCAGACACGAGAGCAAGCGAGCGAGCAAGATATGAGAGCGAGCGAGCCAGACATGAGAGGAAGCGAGCGAGCCAGATATGAGAGCGAGTAAGCCAGACATGAGAGCAAGCGAGCCAGACATGAGAGCAAGCGAGCGAGATAGATATGAGAGCGAGCGAGCCAGACATGAGAGCAAGCGAGCGAGCCAGATGAGAGCAAGCCAGCGAGCCAGTTATGCGAGCGAGCGAGCCAGATAAGAGAGCGAGCCAGACAAGAGAGCAAGTGAGTGAGCCAGATATGAGAGCAAGCGAGCGAGCCAGATATGAGAGCAAGCGAGCGAGCCAGATATGAGAGCGAGCGAGATAAGAGAGCGAGCCAGACAAGAGAGCAAGCGAGCGAGCCAGATATGAGAGCAAGCGAGCGAGCCAGATATGAGAGCAAGCGAGCCAGATAAGAGAGCGAACCAGACAAGAGAGCAAGCGAGCGAGCCAGATATGAGAGCGAGCGAGCCAGACATGAGAGCAAGCGAGCGAGCCAGATATGTGAGCGAGCGAGACAGACATTAGAGCAAGCGAGCGAGCCAGATATGAGAGCGAGGGAGCCAGACATGAGAGCAAGCGAGCGAGCCAGATATGAGAGCGAGCGAGCCAGACATGAGAGCAAGCGAGCAAGCCAGATGAGAGCAAGCGAGCGAGCCAGTTATGTGAGCGAGCGAGCCAGATAAGAGAGCGAGCCAGACAAGAGAGCAAGTGAGCGAGCCAGATATGAGAGCAAGCGAGCGAGCCAGATATGAGAGCAAGCGAGCGAGCCAGATATGAGAGCGAGCGAGAAAAGAGAGCAAGCCAGACAAGAGAGCAAGCGAGCTAGATATGAGAGCAAGCGAGCGAGCCAGATATGAGAGCAAGCGAGTCAGATAAGAGAGCGAACCAGACAAGAGAGCAAGCGAGCGAGCCAGATATGAGAGCGAGACAGACATGAGAGCAAGCGAGCGAGCCAGATATGAGAGCGAGGGAGCCAGACATGAGAGAAAGCGAGCGAGCCTGATGTGAGAGTGAGCGAGCCAGACATGAGAGCAAGCGAGAGAGCCAGATATGAGAGCGAGTGAGCCAGACATGAGAGCAAGTTAGCGAGCAAGATATGAGAGCGAGCGAGCCAGACATGAGAGCAAGCGAGCCAGATATGAAAGCGAGTGAGCCAGGCATGAGAGCAAGCGAGCGAGCAAGATATGAGATCGAGCGAGCCAGAAATGCGAGCAAGTCAGATAAGAGAGCAAGCCAGACAAGAGAGCAAGTGAGCGAGCCAGATATGAGAGCAAGCGAGCGAGCCAGATATGAGAGCAAGCGAGCGAGCCAGATATGAGAGCGAGCGAGATAAGAGAGCGAGCCAGACAAGAGAGCAAGCGAGCGAGCCAGATTTGAGAGCAAGCGAGCGAGCCAGATATGAGAGCGAGCGAGCCAGACATGAGAGCAAGCGAGCGAGCCAGATATGAAAGCGAGTCAGACATATGAGCAAGCGAGCGAGCAAGACATGAGAGCGAGCCAGATAAGAGAGCGAACCAGACAAGAGAGCAAGTGAGCGAGCCAGATATGAGAGCGAGCGAGCCAGACATGAGAGCAAGCGAGCGAGCCAGATATGAGAGCGAGCGAGCCAGACATGAGAGCAAGCGAGCGAGGAAGATATGAGAGTGAGCGAGCCAGACATGAGAGCAAGTGAGCGAGCCAGATATGAGAGCAAGCGAGCCAGACATGAGAGCAAGCGAGCGAGATAGATATGAGAGCGATCGAGCCAGACATAAGAGCAAGCGAGCGAGCCAGATATGAGAGCGAGCGAGCCAGACATGAGATCAAGCGAGCGAGCCAGATATGAGAGCGAGCGAGCCAGACATAAGAGCAAGCGAGAGAGCAAGATATGAGAGCGAGCGAGCCAGACAAGAGAGCAAGCAAGCGAGCCAGATATGAGAGCGAGTGAGCCAGACATGAGAGCAAGCGAGCGAGCAAGATATGAGATCGAGCGAGCCAGATATGCGAGCAAGTCAGATAAGAGAGCGAGCCAGACAAGAGAGCAAGTGAGCGAGCCAGATATGAGAGCAAGCGAGCGAGCCAGATATGAGAGCAAGCGAGCAAGCCAGATATGAGAGCGAGCGAGATAAGAGAGCGAGCCAGACAAGAGAGCAAGCGAGCGAGCCAGATATGAAAGCAAGCGAGCGAGCCAGATATGAGAGCAAGCGAGCCAGATAAGAGAGCGAACCAGACAAGAGAGCAAGCGAGCGAGCCAGATATGAGAGCGAGCGAGCCAGACATGAGAGCAAGCGAGCGAGCTAGATATCAGAGCGAGCGAGCCAGACATGAGAGCAAGTGAGCGAGCCAGATATGAGAGCGAGCGAGCCAGACATGAGAGCAAGCGAGCGAGCAAGATATGAGAGCGAGCCAGATATGAGAGCAAGCGAGCGAGCCAGATATGAGAGCGAGAGAGATAAGAGAGCGAGCCAGACAAGAGAGCAAGCGAGCGAGCCAGATATGAGAGCGAGCGAGCCAGACATGAGAGCAAGCGAGCGAGCCAGATATGAGAGCGAGCGAGCCAGACATGAGAGCAAGCGAGCGAGCCAGATATGAGAGCGAGTGAGCCAGACATGAGAGCAAGCCAGCGAGAAAGACATGAGATCGAGCGAACCAGATATGCAAGCGAGCCAGATAAGAGAGTGAGCCAGTTATGCGAGCGAGCCAGATAAGAGAGCGAGCCAGACAAGAGAGCAAGTGAGCGAGCCAGATATGAGAGCAAGCGAGCGAGCCAGATATGAGAGCGAGCGAGATAAGAGAGCGAGTCAGACAAGAGAGCAAGCGAGCGAGCCAGATATGAGAGCAAGTGAGCGAGCCAGATATGAGAGCAAGCGAGCCAGATAAGAGAGCTAACTAGACAAGAGAGCAAGCGAGCGAGCCAGATATGAGAGCGAGCGAGCCAGACATGAGAGCAAGCGAGCGAGCCAGATATGAGAGCGAGGGAGCCAGACATGAGAGCAAGCGAGCGAGCCAGATATGAGAGTGAGCGAGCCAGACATGAGAGCAAGCGAGCGAGCCAGATATGAGAGCGAGCGAGCCAGACATGAGAGCAAGCTAGCGAGCAAGATATGAGAGCGAGCGAGCCAGACATGAGAGCAAGCGAGCCAGATATGAGAGCGAGTGAGCCAGACATGAGAGCAAGCGAGCGAGCAAGATATGAGATCGAGCGAGCCAGATATGCGAGCAAGTCAGATAAGAGAGCGAGCCAGACAAGAGAGCAAGTGAGCGAGCCAGATATGAGAGCAAGCGAGCAAGCCAGATATGAGAGCGAGCGAGCGAGCAAGATATGAGAGCGAGCGAGATAAGAGAGCGAGCCAGACAAGAGAGCAAGCGAGCGAGCCAGATATGAGAGCAAGCGAGCGAGCCAGATATGAGAGCGAGCGAGCCAGACATGAGAGCAAGCGAGCGAGCCAGATGAGCAAGCGAGCGAGCCAGTTATGCGAGCGAGCGAGCCAGATAAGAGAGCGAGCCAGACAAGAGAGCAAGTGAGCGAGCCAGATATGAGAGCAAGTGAGCGAGCCAGATATGAGAGCAAGCGAGCGAGCCAGATATGAGAGCGAGCGAGATAAGAGAGCGAGCCAGACAAGAGAGCAAGCGAGCGAGCAAGATATGAGAGTGAGCGAGCGAGCAAGATATGAGAGTGAGCGAGCCAGACATGAGAGCAAGCGAGCGAGCCAGATAAGAGAGTGAGCCAGACAAGAGAGCAAGCGAGCGAGCCAGATATGCGAGCGAGCGAGCCAGATATGAGAGTGAGCGAGCCAGACATGAGAGCAAGCGAGCGAGCCAGATATGAGAGCGAGTGAGCCAGACATGAGAGCAAGCGAGCCAGACATGAGAGCAAGCGAGCGAGATAGATATGAGAGCGATCGAGCCAGACATAAAAGCAAGCGAGCGAGCCAGATATGAGAGCAAGCGAGCCAGACATGAGAGCAAGCGAGCAAGCCAGATATGAGAGCGATCGAGCCAGACATGAGAACAAGCGAGCGAGCCAGATATGAGAGTGAGTGAGCCAGACATGAGAGCAAGCGAGCGAGCCAGACACGAGAGCAAGCGAGCGAGCAAGATATGAGAGCGAGCGAGCCAGACATGAGAGGAAGCGAGCGAGCCAGATATGAGAGCGAGTGAGCCAGACATGAGAGCAAGCGAGCCAGACATGAGAGCAAGCGAGCGAGATAGATATGAGAGCGATCGAGCCAGACATAAGAGCAAGCGAGCGAGCCAGATATGAGAGCGAGCGAGCCAGACATGAGAGCAAGCGAGCGAGCCAGATGAGAGCAAGCCAGCAAGCCAGTTATGCGAGCGAGCGAGCCAGATAAGAGAGTGAGCCAGACAAGAGAGCAAGTGAGTGAGCCAGATATGAGAGCAAGCGAGCAAGCCAGATATGAGAGCAAGCGAGCGAGCCAGATATGAGAGCAAGCGAGCGAGCCAGATATGAGAGCGAGCGAGATAAGAGAGCGAGTCAGACAAGAGAGCAAGCGAGCAAACCAGATATGAGAGCAAGCGAGCGAGCCAGATATGAGAGCAAGCGAGCCAGATAAGAGAGCTAACCAGACAAGAGAGCAAGCGAGCGAGCCAGATATGAGAGCGAGCGAGCCAGACATGAGAGCAAGCGAGCGAGCCAGATATGAGAGCGAGGGAGCCAGATAAGAAAGTGAGCCAGACAAGAGAGCAAGCAAGCGAGTCAGATATGAGAGCAAGTGAGCGAGCCAGATATGAGAGTGAGCGAGCCAGACATGAGATTAAGCGAGCGAGCCAGATATGAGAGCAAGCGAGCAAGCCAGATATGAGAGCGAGCAAGATAAGAGAGCAAACCAGACAAGAGCGCAAGCGAGCGAGCCAGATATGAGAGCGAGCGAGACAGACATGAGAGAAAGTGAGCGAGCCAGATATGAGTGCGAGCGAGCCAGACATGAGAGCAAGCGAGCGAGCCAGATCTGAGACCAAGCGAGTAAGGCAGATATGAGAGCGTGCCAGATAATAGAGTGAACAAGATAAGAGCGCAAGCGAGCGAGCCAGATATGAGAGCAAGCGAGACAGACATGAGAGAAAGCGAGCGAGCCAGACATGAGAGCGAGCGAGCCAGACATGAGAGCAAGCGAGCGAGCCAGATATGAGAGCGAGCCATACATGAGCGCAAGCGAGCGAGCCAGATATGAGAGCGAGCGAGCCAGATAAGAAAGCGAGCCAGACCAGAGAGCAAGCGAGCGAGCCAGATATGAGAGCAAGCGAGCGAGCCAGATATGAGAGCGAGCGAGCCAGACATGAGAGCAAGCGAGCGAGCCAGATATGAGAGCAAGCGAGCAAGCCAGATATGAGAGCAAGCCAGATAAGAGAGCCAACCAGACAAGAGCGCAAGGGAGCGAGCCAGATATGAGAGCGAGCGAGACAGACATGAGAGAAAGCGAGCGAGCCAGATATGAGTGCGAGCGAGCCAGACATGAGAGCAAGCGAGCGAGCCAGATATGAGAGCAAGCGAGCAAGCCAGATATGAGAGCGAGCCAGATAAGAGAGCGAACCAAACAAGAGCGCAAGGGAGCGAGCCAGATATGAAAGCGAGCGAGACAGACATGAGAGAAAGCGAACGAGCCAGATATGAGTTCGAGCGAGCCAGACATGAGAGCAAGCGAGCGAGCCAGATATGAGAGCAAGCGAGCGAGCCAGATGTGAGAGCGAGCCAGAAAAGAAAGAGAGCCAGACAAGAGAGCAAGCGAGCGAGCCAGATATGAGAGCGAGCGAGCCAGACATGAGAGCGAGCGAGCCAGATAAAAGAGCGTGCCAGACAAGAGAGCCAGCGAGCGAGCCAGATATGAGAGCAAGCAAGCGAGCCTGATGTGAGAGAAAACCAGATAAGAGAGCGAGCCAGACAAGAGAGCAAGCGAGCGAGCCAGATGTGAGAGCGTGTGAGCCAGACATGAGAGCAAGCAAGCCAGACATGAGAGCAAGCGAGCGAGATAGATATGAGAGCGATCGAGCCAGACATAAAAGCAAGCGAGCGAGCCAGATATGAGAGCAAGCGAGCAAGCCAGATATGAGAGCGATCGAGCCAGACATGAGAACAAGCGAGCGAGCCAGATATGAGAGTGAGCGAGCCAGATATGAGAGCAAGCGAGCGAGCCTGATATGAGAGCGAGTGAGCCAGACATGAGAGCAAGCGAGCCAGACATGAGAGCAAGCGAGCGAGATAGATATGAGAGCGATCGAGCCAGACATAAAAGCAAACGAGCGAGCCAGATATGAGAGCAAGCGAGCAAGCCAGATATGAGAGCGATCGAGCCAGACATGAGAACAAGCGAGCGAGCCAGATATGAGAGTGAGTGAGCCAGACATGAGAGCAAGCGAGCGAGCCAGACACGAGAGCAAGCGAGCGAGCAAGATATGAGAGCGAGCGAGCCAGACATGAGAGGAAGCGAGCGAGCCAGATATGAGAGCGAGTAAGCCAGACATGAGAGCAAGCGAGCCAGACATGAGAGCAAGCGAGCGAGATAGATATGAGAGCGAGCGAGCCAGACATGAGAGCAAGCGAGCGAGCCAGATGAGAGCAAGCCAGCGAGCCAGTTATGCGAGCGAGCGAGCCAGATAAGAGAGCGAGCCAGACAAGAGAGCAAGTGAGTGAGCCAGATATGAGAGCAAGCGAGCGAGCCAGATATGAGAGCAAGCGAGCGAGCCAGATATGAGAGCGAGCGAGATAAGAGAGCGAGCCAGACAAGAGAGCAAGCGAGCGAGCCAGATATGAGAGCAAGCGAGCGAGCCAGATATGAGAGCAAGCGAGCCAGATAAGAGAGCGAACCAGACAAGAGAGCAAGCGAGCGAGCCAGATATGAGAGCGAGCGAGCCAGACATGAGAGCAAGCGAGCGAGCCAGATATGTGAGCGAGCGAGACAGACATTAGAGCAAGCGAGCGAGCCAGATATGAGAGCGAGGGAGCCAGACATGAGAGCAAGCGAGCGAGCCAGATATGAGAGCGAGCGAGCCAGACATGAGAGCAAGCGAGCAAGCCAGATGAGAGCAAGCGAGCGAGCCAGTTATGTGAGCGAGCGAGCCAGATAAGAGAGCGAGCCAGACAAGAGAGCAAGTGAGCGAGCCAGATATGAGAGCAAGCGAGCGAGCCAGATATGAGAGCAAGCGAGCGAGCCAGATATGAGAGCGAGCGAGAAAAGAGAGCAAGCCAGACAAGAGAGCAAGCGAGCTAGATATGAGAGCAAGCGAGCGAGCCAGATATGAGAGCAAGCGAGTCAGATAAGAGAGCGAACCAGACAAGAGAGCAAGCGAGCGAGCCAGATATGAGAGCGAGACAGACATGAGAGCAAGCGAGCGAGCCAGATATGAGAGCGAGGGAGCCAGACATGAGAGAAAGCGAGCGAGCCAGATGTGAGAGTGAGCGAGCCAGACATGAGAGCAAGCGAGAGAGCCAGATATGAGAGCGAGCGAGCCAGACATGAGAGCAAGCTAGCGAGCAAGATATGAGAGCGAGCGAGCCAGACATGAGAGCAAGCGAGCCAGATATGAAAGCGAGTGAGCCAGGCATGAGAGCAAGCGAGCGAGCAAGATATGAGATCGAGCGAGCCAGAAATGCGAGCAAGTCAGATAAGAGAGCAAGCCAGACAAGAGAGCAAGTGAGCGAGCCAGATATGAGAGCAAGCCAGACAAGAGAGCAAGTGAGCGAGCCAGATATGAGAGCAAGCGAGCGAGCCAGATATGAGAGCAAGCGAGCGAGCCAGATATGAGAGCGAGCGAGATAAGAGAGCGAGCCAGACAAGAGTGCAAGCGAGCGAGCCAGATTTGAGAGCAAGCGAGCGAGCCAGATATGAGAGCGAGCGAGCCAGACATGAGAGCAAGCGAGCGAGCCAGATATGAAAGCGAGTCAGACATATGAGCAAGCGAGCGAGCAAGACATGAGAGCGAGCCAGATAAGAGAGCGAACCAGACAAGAGAGCAAGCGAGCGAGCCAGATATGAGAGCGAGCGAGCCAGACATGAGAGCAAGCGAGCGAGCCAGATATGAGAGCGAGCGAGCCAGACATGAGAGCAAGCGAGCGAGGAAGATATGAGAGTGAGCGAGCCAGACATGAGAGCAAGTGAGCGAGCCAGATATGAGAGCAAGCGAGCCAGACATGAGAGCAAGCGAGCGAGATAGATATGAGAGCGATCGAGCCAGACATAAGAGCAAGCGAGCGAGCCAGATATGAGAGCGAGCGAGCCAGACATGAGATCAAGCGAGCGAGCCAGATATGAGAGCGAGCGAGCCAGACATAAGAGCAAGCGAGAGAGCAAGATATGAGAGCGAGCGAGCCAGACAAGAGAGCAAGCAAGCGAGCCAGATATGAGAGCGAGTGAGCCAGACATGAGAGCAAGCGAGCGAGCAAGATATGAGATCGAGCGAGCCAGATATGCGAGCAAGTCAGATAAGAGAGCGAGCCAGACAAGAGAGCAAGTGAGCGAGCCAGATATGAGAGCAAGCGAGCGAGCCAGATATGAGAGCAAGCGAGCGAGCCAGATATGAGAGCGAGCGAGATAAGAGAGCGAGCCAGACAAGAGAGCAAGCGAGCGAGCCAGATATGAAAGCAAGCGAGCGAGCCAGATATGAGAGCAAGCGAGCCAGATAAGAGAGCGAACCAGACAAGAGAGCAAGCGAGCGAGCCAGATATGAGAGCGAGCGAGCCAGACATGAGAGCAAGCGAGCGAGCTAGATATCAGAGCGAGCGAGCCAGACATGATAGCAAGCGAGCGAGCCAGATATGAGAGCGAGCGAGCCAGACATGAGAGCAAGCGAGCGAGCAAGATATGAGAGCGAGCCAGATATGAGAGCAAGCGAGCGAGCCAGATATGAGAGCGAGAGAGATAAGAGAGCGAGCCAGACAAGAGAGCAAGCGAGCGAGCCAGATATGAGAGCGAGCGAGCCAGACATGAGAGCAAGCGAGCGAGCCAGATATGAGAGCGAGCGAGCCAGACATGAGAGCAAGCGAGCGAGCCAGATATGAGAGCGAGCGAGACAGACATGAGAGCAAGCGAGCGAGCAAGATATGAGAGCGAGTGAGCCAGACATGAGAGCAAGCGAGCGAGCCAGATATGAGAGCGAGTGAGCCAGACATGAGAGCAAGCCAGCGAGAAAGATATGAGATCGAGCGAACCAGATATGCGAGCGAGCCAGATAAGAGAGTGAGCCAGTTATGCGAGCGAGCCAGATAAGAGAGCGAGCCAGACAAGAGAGCAAGTGAGCGAGCCAGATATGAGAGCAAGCGAGCGAGCCAGATATGAGAGCGAGCGAGATAAGAGAGCGAGTCAGACAAGAGAGCAAGCGAGCGAGCCAGATATGAGAGCAAGTGAGCGAGCCAGATATGAGAGCAAGCGAGCCAGATAAGAGAGCTAACCAGACAAGAGAGCAAGCGAGCGAGCAAGATATGAGAGCGAGCGAGCCAGACATGAGAGCAAGCGAGCGAGCCAGATATGAGAGCGAGGGAGCCAGACATGAGAGCAAGCGAGCGAGCCAGATATGAGAGTGAGCGAGCCAGACATGAGAGCAAGCGAGCGAGCCAGATATGAGAGCGAGCGAGCCAGACATGAGAGCAAGCTAGCGAGCAAGATATGAGAGCGAGCGAGCCAGACATGAGAGCAAGCGAGCCAGATATGAGAGCGAGTGAGCCAGACATGAGAGCAAGCGAGCGAGCAAGATATGAGATCGAGCGAGCCAGATATGCGAGCAAGTCAGATAAGAGAGCGAGCCAGACAAGAGAGCAAGTGAGCGAGCCAGATATGAGAGCAAGCGAGCAAGCCAGATATGAGAGCGAGCGAGCGAGCAAGATATGAGAGCGAGCGAGATAAGAGAGCGAGCCAGACAAGAGAGCAAGCGAGCGAGCCAGATATGAGAGCAAGCGAGCGAGCCAGATATGAGAGCGAGCGAGCCAGACATGAGAGCAAGCGAGCGAGCCAGATGAGCAAGCGAGCGAGCCAGTTATGCGAGCGAGCGAGCCAGATAAGAGAGCGAGCCAGACAAGAGAGCAAGTGAGCGAGCCAGATATGAGAGCAAGTGAGCGAGCCAGATATGAGAGCAAGCGAGCGAGCCAGATATGAGAGCGAGCGAGATAAGAGAGCGAGCCAGACAAGAGAGCAAGCGAGCGAGCAAGATATGAGAGTGAGCGAGCGAGCAAGATATGAGAGTGAGCGAGCCAGACATGAGAGCAAGCGAGCGAGCCAGATAAGAGAGTGAGCCAGACAAGAGAGCAAGCGAGCGAGCCAGATATGCGAGCGAGCGAGCCAGATATGAGAGTGAGCGAGCCAGACATGAGAGCAAGCGAGCGAGCCAGATATGAGAGCGAGTGAGCCAGACATGAGAGCAAGCGAGCCAGACATGAGAGCAAGCGAGCGAGATAGATATGAGAGCGATCGAGCCAGACATAAAAGCAAGCGAGCGAGCCAGATATGAGAGCAAGCGAGCCAGACATGAGAGCAAGCGAGCAAGCCAGATATGAGAGCGATCGAGCCAGACATGAGAACAAGCGAGCGAGCCAGATATGAGAGTGAGTGAGCCAGACATGAGAGCAAGCGAGCGAGCCAGACACGAGAGCAAGCGAGCGAGCAAGATATGAGAGCGAGCGAGCCAGACATGAGAGGAAGCGAGCGAGCCAGATATGAGAGCGAGTGAGCCAGACATGAGAGCAAGCGAGCCAGACATGAGAGCAAGCGAGCGAGATAGATATGAGAGCGATCGAGCCAGACATAAGAGCAAGCGAGCGAGCCAGATATGAGAGCGAGCGAGCCAGACATGAGAGCAAGCGAGCGAGCCAGATGAGAGCAAGCCAGCAAGCCAGTTATGCGAGCGAGCGAGCCAGATAAGAGAGTGAGCCAGACAAGAGAGCAAGTGAGTGAGCCAGATATGAGAGCAAGCGAGCGAGCCAGATATGAGAGCAAGCGAGCGAGCCAGATATGAGAGCAAGCGAGCGAGCCAGATATGAGAGCGAGCGAGATAAGAGAGCGAGTCAGACAAGAGAGCAAGCGAGCAAACCAGATATGAGAGCAAGCGAGCGAGCCAGATATGAGAGCAAGCGAGCCAGATAGGAGAGCTAACCAGACAAGAGAGCAAGCGAGCGAGCCAGATATGAGAGCGAGCGAGCCAGACATGAGAGCAAGCGAGCGAGCCAGATATGAGAGCGAGGGAGCCAGACATGAGAGCAAGCGAGCGAGCCAGATATGAGAGTGAGCGAGCCAGACATGAGAGCAAGCGAGCGAGCCAGATATGAAAGCAAGCGAGCGAGCCAGATATGAGAGCAAGCGAGCCAGATAAGAGAGCGAACCAGACAAGAGAGCAAGCGAGCGAGCCAGATATGAGAGCGAGGGAGCCAGACATGAGAGCAAGCGAGCGAGCCAGATATGAGAGTGAGCGAGCCAGACATGAGAGCAAGCGAGCGAGCCAGATATGAAAGCAAGCGAGCGAGCCAGATATGAGAGCAAGCGAGCCAGATAAGAGAGCGAACCAGACATGAGAGCAAGCGAGCGAGCAAGATATGAGAGCGAGCCAGATATGAGAGCAAGCGAGCGAGCCAGATATGAGAGCGAGAGAGATAAGAGAGCGAGCCAGACAAGAGAGCAAGCGAGCGAGCCAGATATGAGAGCGAGCGAGCCAGACATGAGAGCAAGCGAGCGAGCAAGATATGAGAGCGAGTGAGCCAGACATGAGAGCAAGCCAGCGAGAAAGATATGAGATCGAGCGAACCAGATATGCGAGCGAGCCAGATAAGAGAGCAAGCGAGCGAGCAAGATATGAGAGCGAGCCAGATATGAGAGCAAGCGAGCGAGCCAGATATGAGAGCGAGAGAGATAAGAGAGCGAGCCAGACAAGAGAGCAAGCGAGCGAGCCAGATATGAGAGCGAGCGAGCCAGACATGAGAGCAAGCGAGCGAGCCAGATATGAGAGCGAGCGAGCCAGACATGAGAGCAAGCGAGCGAGCCAGATATGAGAGCGAGCGAGACAGACATGAGAGCAAGCGAGCGAGCAAGATATGAGAGCGAGTGAGCCAGACATGAGAGCAAGCGAGCGAGCCAGATATGAGAGCGAGTGAGCCAGACATGAGAGCAAGCCAGCGAGAAAGATATGAGATCGAGCGAACCAGATATGCGAGCGAGCCAGATAAGAGAGTGAGCCAGTTATGCGAGCGAGCCAGATAAGAGAGCGAGCCAGACAAGAGAGCAAGTGAGCGAGCCAGATATGAGAGCAAGCGAGCGAGCCAGATATGAGAGCGAGCGAGATAAGAGAGCGAGTCAGACAAGAGAGCAAGCGAGCGAGCCAGATATGAGAGCGAGCGAGCCAGACATGAGAGCAAGCGAGCGAGCTAGATATCAGAGCGAGCGAGCCAGACATGAGAGCAAGCGAGCGAGCCAGATATGAGAGCGAGCGAGCCAGACATGAGAGCAAGCGAGCGAGCAAGATATGAGAGCGAGCCAGATATGAGAGCAAGCGAGCGAGCCAGATATGAGAGCGAGAGAGATAAGAGAGCGAGCCAGACAAGAGAGCAAGCGAGCGAGCCAGATATGAGAGCGAGCGAGCCAGACATGAGAGCAAGCGAGCGAGCCAGATATGAGAGCGAGCGAGCCAGACATGAGAGCAAGCGAGCGAGCCAGATATGAGAGCGAGCGAGACAGACATGAGAGCAAGCGAGCGAGCAAGAGATATGAGAGCGAGTGAGCCAGACATGAGAGCAAGCCAGCGAGAAAGATATGAGATCGAGCGAACCAGATATGCGAGCGAGCCAGATAAGAGAGTGAGCCAGTTATGCGAGCGAGCCAGATAAGAGAGCGAGCCAGACAAGAGAGCAAGTGAGCGAGCCAGATATGAGAGCAAGCGAGCGAGCCAGATATGAGAGCGAGCGAGATAAGAGAGCGAGTCAGACAAGAGAGCAAGCGAGCGAGCCAGATATGAGAGCAAGTGAGCGAGCCAGATATGAGAGCAGGCGAGCCAGATAAGAGAGCTAACCAGACAAGAGAGCAAGCGAGCGAGCCAGATATGAGAGCGAGCGAGCCAGACATGAGAGCAAGCGAGCGAGCCAGATATGAGAGCGAGGGAGCCAGACATGAGAGCAAGCGAGCGAGCCAGATATGAGAGTGAGCGAGCCAGACATGAGAGCAAGCGAGCGAGCCAGATATGAGAGCGAGCGAGCCAGACATGAGAGCAAGCGAGCGAGCCAGATATGAGAGCGAGTGAGCCAGACATGAGAGCAAGCCAGCGAGAAAGATATGAGATCGAGCGAACCAGATATGCGAGCGAGCCAGATAAGAGAGTGAGCCAGTTATGCGAGCGAGCCAGATAAGAGAGCGAGCCAGACAAGAGAGCAAGTGAGCGAGCCAGATATGAGAGCAAGCGAGCGAGCCAGATATGAGAGCGAGCGAGATAAGAGCGAGTCAGACAAGAGAGCAAGCGAGCGAGCCAGATATGAGAGCGAGCGAGCCAGACATGAGAGCAAGCGAGCGAGCTAGATATCAGAGCGAGCGAGCCAGACATGAGAGCAAGCGAGCGAGCCAGATATGAGAGCGAGCGAGCCAGACATGAGAGCAAGCGAGCGAGCAAGATATGAGAGCGAGCCAGATATGAGAGCAAGCGAGCGAGCCAGATATGAGAGCGAGAGAGATAAGAGAGCGAGCCAGACAAGAGAGCAAGCGAGCGAGCCAGATATGAGAGCGAGCGAGCCAGACATGAGAGCAAGCGAGCGAGCCAGATATGAGAGCGAGCGAGCCAGACATGAGAGCAAGCGAGCGAGCCAGATATGAGAGCGAGCGAGACAGACATGAGAGCAAGCGAGCGAGCAAGATATGAGAGCGAGTGAGCCAGACATGAGAGCAAGCCAGCGAGAAAGATATGAGATCGAGCGAACCAGATATGCGAGCGAGCCAGATAAGAGAGTGAGCCAGTTATGCGAGCGAGCCAGATAAGAGAGCGAGCCAGACAAGAGAGCAAGTGAGCGAGCCAGATATGAGAGCAAGCGAGCGAGCCAGATATGAGAGCGAGCGAGATAAGAGAGCGAGTCAGACAAGAGAGCAAGCGAGCGAGCCAGATATGAGAGCAAGTGAGCGAGCCAGATATGAGAGCAGGCGAGCCAGATAAGAGAGCTAACCAGACAAGAGAGCAAGCGAGCGAGCCAGATATGAGAGCGAGCGAGCCAGACATGAGAGCAAGCGAGCGAGCCAGATATGAGAGCGAGGGAGCCAGACATGAGAGCAAGCGAGCGAGCCAGATATGAGAGTGAGCGAGCCAGACATGAGAGCAAGCGAGCGAGCCAGATATGAGAGCGAGCGAGCCAGACATGAGAGCAAGCTAGCGAGCAAGATATGAGAGCGAGCGAGCCAGACATGAGAGCAAGCGAGCGAGCAAGATATGAGATCGAGCTAGCCAGATATGCGAGCAAGTCAGATAAGAGAGCGAGCCAGACAAGAGAGCAAGTGAGCGAGCCAGATATGAGAGCAAGCGAGCAAGCCAGATATGAGAGCGAGCGAGCGAGCAAGATATGAGAGCGAGCGAGATAAGAGAGCGAGCCAGACAAGAGAGCAAGCGAGCGAGCCAGATATGAGAGCAAGCGAGCGAGCCAGATATGAGATCGAGCGAGCCAGACATGAAAGCAAGCGAGCGAGCCAGATGAGCAAGCGAGCGAGCCAGTTATGCGAGCGAGCGAGCCAGATAAGAGAGCGAGCCAGACAAGAGAGCAAGTGAGCGAGCCAGATATGAGAGCAAGTGAGCGAGCCAGATATGAGAGCAAGCGAGCGAGCCAGAAAGGAGAGCGAGCGAGATAAGAGAGCGAGCCAGACAAGAGAGCAAGCGAGCGAGCAAGATATGGAAGTGAGCGAGCGAGCAAGATATGAGAGTGAGCGAGCCAGACATGAGAGCAAGCGAGCGAGCCAGATAAGAGAGTGAGCCAGACAAGAGAGCAAGCGAGCGAGCCAGATATGCGAGCGAGCGAGCCAGATATGAGAGTGAGCGAGCCAGACATGAGAGCAACGAGCGAGCCAGATATGAGAGCGAGTGAGCCAGACATGAGAGCAAGCGAGCCAGACATGAGAGCAAGCGAGCGAGATAGATATGAGAGCGATCGAGCCAGACATAAAAGCAAGCGAGCGAGCCAGATATGAGAGCAAGCGAGCCAGACATGAGAGCAAGCGAGCAAGCCAGATATGAGAGCGATCGAGCCAGACATGAGAACAAGCGAGCGAGCCAGATATGAGAGTGAGTGAGCCAGACATGAGAGCAAGCGAGCGAGCCAGACACGAGAGCAAGCGAGCGAGCAAGATATGAGAGCGAGCGAGCCAGACATGAGAGGAAGCGAGCGAGCCAGATATGAGAGCGAGTGAGCCAGACATGAGAGCAAGCGAGCCAGACATGAGAGCAAGCGAGCGAGATAGATATGAGAGCGATCGAGCCAGACATAAGAGCAAGCGAGCGAGCCAGATATGAGAGCAAGTGAGCGAGCCAGATATGAGAGCAAGCGAGCGAGCCAGATATGAGAGCGAGCGAGATAAGAGAGCGAGCCAGACAAGAGAGCAAGCGAGCGAGCAAGATATGAGAGTGAGCGAGCGAGCAAGATATGAGAGTGAGCGAGCCAGACATGAGAGCAAGCGAGCGAGCCAGATAAGAGAGTGAGCCAGACAAGAGAGCAAGCGAGCGAGCCAGATATGCGAGCGAGCGAGCCAGATATGAGAGTGAGCGAGCCAGACATGAGAGCAAGCGAGCGAGCCAGATATGAGAGCGAGTGAGCCAGACATGAGAGCAAGCGAGCCAGACATGAGAGCAAGCGAGCGAGATAGATATGAGAGCGATCGAGCCAGACATAAAAGCAAGCGAGCGAGCCAGATATGAGAGCAAGCGAGCCAGACATGAGAGCAAGCGAGCAAGCCAGATATGAGAGCGATCGAGCCAGACATGAGAACAAGCGAGCGAGCCAGATATGAGAGTGAGTGAGCCAGACATGAGAGCAAGCGAGCGAGCCAGACACGAGAGCAAGCGAGCGAGCAAGATATGAGAGCGAGCGAGCCAGACATGAGAGGAAGCGAGCGAGCCAGATATGAGAGCGAGTGAGCCAGACATGAGAGCAAGCGAGCCAGACATGAGAGCAAGCGAGCGAGATAGATATGAGAGCGATCGAGCCAGACATAAGAGCAAGCGAGCGAGCCAGATATGAGAGCGAGCGAGCCAGACATGAGAGCAAGCGAGCGAGCCAGATGAGAGCAAGCCAGCAAGCCAGTTATGCGAGCGAGCGAGCCAGATAAGAGAGTGAGCCAGACAAGAGAGCAAGTGAGTGAGCCAGATATGAGAGCAAGCGAGCGAGCCAGATATGAGAGCAAGCGAGCGAGCCAGATATGAGAGCAAGCGAGCGAGCCAGATATGAGAGCGAGCGAGATAAGAGAGCGAGTCAGACAAGAGAGCAAGCGAGCAAACCAGATATGAGAGCAAGCGAGCGAGCCAGATATGAGAGCAAGCGAGCCAGATAAGAGAGCTAACCAGACAAGAGAGCAAGCGAGCGAGCCAGATATGAGAGCGAGCGAGCCAGACATGAGAGCAAGCGAGCGAGCCAGATATGAGAGCGAGGGAGCCAGACATGAGAGCAAGCGAGCGAGCCAGATATGAGAGTGAGCGAGCCAGACATGAGAGCAAGCGAGCGAGCCAGATATGAGAGCAAGCGAGCCAGACATGAGAGCAAGCTAGCGAGCAAGATATGAGAGCGAGCGAGCCAGACATGAGAGCAAGCGAGCGAGACAGATATGAGAGCGAGCGAGATAAGAGAGCGAGCCAGACAAGAGAGCAAGCGAGCGAGCCAGATATGAAAGCAAGCGAGCGAGCCAGATATGAGAGCAAGCGAGCCAGATAAGAGAGCGAACCAGACAAGAGAGCAAGCGAGCGAGCCAGATATGAGAGCGAGCGAGCCAGACATGAGAGCAAGCGAGCGAGCTAGATATCAGAGCGAGCGAGCCAGACATGAGAGCAAGCGAGCGAGCCAGATATGAGAGCGAGCGAGCCAGACATGAGAGCAAGCGAGCGAGCAAGATATGAGAGCGAGCCAGATATGAGAGCAAGCGAGCGAGCCAGATATGAGAGCGAGAGAGATAAGAGAGCGAGCCAGACAAGAGAGCAAGCGAGCGAGCCAGATATGAGAGCGAGCGAGCCAGACATGAGAGCAAGCGAGCGAGCCAGATATGAGAGCGAGCGAGCCAGACATGAGAGCAAGCGAGCGAGCAAGATATGAGAGCGAGTGAGCCAGACATGAGAGCAAGCCAGCGAGAAAGATATGAGATCGAGCGAACCAGATATGCGAGCGAGCCAGATAAGAGAGCAAGCGAGCGAGCAAGATATGAGAGCGAGCCAGATATGAGAGCAAGCGAGCGAGCCAGATATGAGAGCGAGAGAGATAAGAGAGCGAGCCAGACAAGAGAGCAAGCGATCGAGCCAGATATGAGAGCGAGCGAGCCAGACATGAGAGCAAGCGAGCGAGCCAGATATGAGAGCGAGCGAGCCAGACATGAGAGCAAGCGAGCGAGCCAGATATGAGAGCGAGCGAGACAGACATGAGAGCAAGCGAGCGAGCAAGATATGAGAGCGAGTGAGCCAGACATGAGAGCAAGCGAGCGAGCCAGATATGAGAGCGAGTGAGCCAGACATGAGAGCAAGCCAGCGAGAAAGATATGAGATCGAGCGAACCAGATATGCGAGCGAGCCAGATAAGAGAGTGAGCCAGTTATGCGAGCGAGCCAGATAAGAGAGCGAGCCAGACAAGAGAGCAAGTGAGCGAGCCAGATATGAGAGCAAGCGAGCGAGCCAGATATGAGAGCGAGCGAGATAAGAGAGCGAGTCAGACAAGAGAGCAAGCGAGCGAGCCAGATATGAGAGCGAGCGAGCCAGACATGAGAGCAAGCGAGCGAGCTAGATATCAGAGCGAGCGAGCCAGACATGAGAGCAAGCGAGCGAGCCAGATATGAGAGCGAGCGAGCCAGACATGAGAGCAAGCGAGCGAGCAAGATATGAGAGCGAGCCAGATATGAGAGCAAGCGAGCGAGCCAGATATGAGAGCGAGAGAGATAAGAGAGCGAGCCAGACAAGAGAGCAAGCGAGCGAGCCAGATATGAGAGCGAGCGAGCCAGACATGAGAGCAAGCGAGCGAGCCAGATATGAGAGCGAGCGAGCCAGACATGAGAGCAAGCGAGCGAGCCAGATATGAGAGCGAGCGAGACAGACATGAGAGCAAGCGAGCGAGCAAGATATGAGAGCGAGTGAGCCAGACATGAGAGCAAGCCAGCGAGAAAGATATGAGATCGAGCGAACCAGATATGCGAGCGAGCCAGATAAGAGAGTGAGCCAGTTATGCGAGCGAGCCAGATAAGAGAGCGAGCCAGACAAGAGAGCAAGTGAGCGAGCCAGATATGAGAGCAAGCGAGCGAGCCAGATATGAGAGCGAGCGAGATAAGAGAGCGAGTCAGACAAGAGAGCAAGCGAGCGAGCCAGATATGAGAGCAAGTGAGCGAGCCAGATATGAGAGCAGGCGAGCCAGATAAGAGAGCTAACCAGACAAGAGAGCAAGCGAGCGAGCCAGATATGAGAGCGAGCGAGCCAGACATGAGAGCAAGCGAGCGAGCCAGATATGAGAGCGAGGGAGCCAGACATGAGAGCAAGCGAGCGAGCCAGATATGAGAGTGAGCGAGCCAGACATGAGAGCAAGCGAGCGAGCCAGATATGAGAGCGAGCGAGCCAGACATGAGAGCAAGCTAGCGAGCAAGATATGAGAGCGAGCGAGCCAGACATGAGAGCAAGCGAGCGAGCAAGATATGAGATCGAGCGAGCCAGATATGCGAGCAAGTCAGATAAGAGAGCGAGCCAGACAAGAGAGCAAGTGAGCGAGCCAGATATGAGAGCAAGCGAGCAAGCCAGATATGAGAGCGAGCGAGCGAGCAAGATATGAGAGCGAGCGAGATAAGAGAGCGAGCCAGACAAGAGAGCAAGCGAGCGAGCCAGATATGAGAGCAAGCGAGCGAGCCAGATATGAGATCGAGCGAGCCAGACATGAGAGCAAGCGAGCGAGCCAGATGAGCAAGCGAGCGAGCCAGTTATGCGAGCCAGACAAGAGAGCGAGCCAGACAAGAGAGCAAGTGAGCGAGCCAGATATGAGAGCAAGTGAGCGAGCCAGATATGAGAGCAAGCGAGCGAGCCAGAAATGAGAGCGAGCGAGATAAGAGAGCGAGCCAGACAAGAGAGCAAGCGAGCGAGCAAGATATGGAAGTGAGCGAGCGAGCAAGATATGAGAGTGAGCGAGCCAGACATGAGAGCAAGCGAGCGAGCCAGATAAGAGAGTGAGCCAGACAAGAGAGCAAGCGAGCGAGCCAGATATGCGAGCGAGCCAGATATGAGAGTGAGCGAGCCAGACATGAGAGCAAGCGAGCGAGCCAGATATGAGAGCGAGTGAGCCAGACATGAGAGCAAGCGAGCCAGACATGAGAGCAAGCGAGCGAGATAGATATGAGAGCGATCGAGCCAGACATAAAAGCAAGCGAGCGAGCCAGATATGAGAGCAAGCGAGCCAGACATGAGAGCAAGCGAGCAAGCCAGATATGAGAGCGATCGAGCCAGACATGAGAACAAGCGAGCGAGCCAGATATGAGAGTGAGTGAGCCAGACATGAGAGCAAGCGAGCGAGCCAGACACGAGAGCAAGCGAGCGAGCAAGATATGAGAGCGAGCGAGCCAGACATGAGAGGAAGCGAGCGAGCCAGATATGAGAGCGAGTGAGCCAGACATGAGAGCAAGCGAGCCAGACATGAGAGCAAGCGAGCGAGATAGATATGAGAGCGATCGAGCCAGACATAAGAGCAAGCGAGCGAGCCAGATATGAGAGCGAGCGAGCCAGACATGAGAGCAAGCGAGCGAGCCAGATGAGAGCAAGCCAGCAAGCCAGTTATGCGAGCGAGCGAGCCAGATAAGAGAGTGAGCCAGACAAGAGAGCAAGTGAGTGAGCCAGATATGAGAGCAAGCGAGCGAGCCAGATATGAGAGCAAGCGAGCGAGCCAGATATGAGAGCGAGCGAGATAAGAGAGCGAGCCAGACAAGAGAGCAAGCGAGCGAGCCAGATATGAGAGCAAGCGAGCGAGCCAGATATGAGAGCAAGCGAGCCAGATAAGAGAGTGAACCAGACAAGAGAGCAAGCGAGCGAGCCAGATATGAGAGCGAGTGAGCCAGACATGAGAGCAAGAGAGCGAGCCAGATATGTGAGCGAGCGAGACAGACATTAGAGCAAGCGAGCGAGCCAGATATGAGAGCGAGGGAGCCAGACATGAGAGCAAGCGAGCGAGCCAGATATGAGAGCGAGCGAGCCAGACATGAGAGCAAGCGAGCGAGCCAGATGAGAGCAAGAGAGCGAGCCAGTTATGCGAGCGAGCGAGCCAGATAAGAGAGCGAGCCAGACAAGAGAGCAAGTGAGCGAGCCAGATATGAGAGCAAGCGAGCGAGCCAGATATGAGAGCAAGCGAGCGAGCCAGATATGAGAGCGAGCGAGATAAGAGAGCGAGCTAGACAAGAGAGCAAGCGAGCGAGCCAGATATGAGAGCAAGCAAGCGAGCCAGATATGAGAGCAAGCGAGTCAGATAAGAGAGCGAACCAGACAAGAGAGCAAGCGAGCGAGCCAGATATGAGAGCGAGCGAGCCAGACATGAGAGCAAGCGAGCGAGCCAGATATGAGAGCGAGGGAGCCAGACATGAGAGCAAGCGAGCGAGCCAGATGTGAGAGTGAGCGAGCCAGACATGAGAGCAAGCGAGAGAGCCAGATATGAGAGCGAGCGAGCCAGACATGAGAGCAAGCTAGCGAGCAAGATATGAGAGCGAGCGAGCCAGACATGAGAGCAAGCGAGCCAGATATGAGAGCGAGTGAGCCAGGCATGAGAGCAAGCGAGCGAGCAAGATATGAGATCGAGCGAGCCAGAAATGCGAGCAAGTCAGATAAGAGAGCGAGCCAGACAAGAGAGCAAGTGAGCGAGCCAGATATGAGAGCAAGCGAGCGAGCCAGATATGAGAGCAAGCGAGCGAGCCAGATATGAGAGCGAGCGAGATAAGAGAGCGAGCCAGACAAGAGAGCAAGCGAGCGAGCCAGATATGAGAGCGAGCGAGCCAGACATGAGAGCAAGCGAGCGAGCAAGATATGAGATCGAGCGAGCCAGATATGCGAGCGAGCCAGATAAGAGAGCGAGCCAGACAAGAGAGCAAGCGAGCGAGCCAGATATGAGAGCGAGCGAGCCAGACATGAGAGCAAGCGAGCGAGCAAGATATGAGATCGAGCGAGCCAGATATGCGAGCGAGCCAGATAAGAGAGCGAACCAGACAAGAGAGCAAGCGAGCGAGCCAGATATGAGAGCGAGCGAGCCAGACATGAGAGCAAGCGAGCGAGCCAGTTATGAGAGCGAGCGAGCCAGACATGAGAGCAAGCAAGCGAGTAAGATATGAGAGAGAGCGAGCCATACATGAGAGCAAGCGAGCGAGCCAGATATGAGAGCGAGTGAGCCAGACATGAGAGCAAGCGAGCGAGCCAGATATCATAGCGAGCGAGCCAGATATGAGAGCGAGCCAGACAGGAGAGCAAGCGAGCGAGCAAGATATGAGAGCGAGCCAGATAAGAGAGCGAACCAGACAAGAGAGCAAGCGAGCGAGCAAGATATGAGAGTGAGCGAGCCAGACATGAGAGCAAGCGAGCGAGCCAGATAAGAGAGTGAGCCAGACAAGAGAGCAAGCGAACGAGCCAGATATGCGAGCGAGCGAGCCAGATATGAGAGTGAGCGAGCCAGACATGAGAGCAAGCGAGCGAGCCAGATATGAGAGCGAGTGAACCAGACAAGAGAGCAAGCGAGCGAGCAAGATATGAGAGTGAGCGAGCCAGACATGAGAGCAAGCGAGCGAGCCAGATAAGAGAGTGAGCCAGACAAGAGAGCAAGCGAACGAGCCAGATATGCGAGCGAGCGAGCCAGATATGAGAGTGAGCGAGCCAGACATGAGAGCAAGCGAGCGAGCCAGATATGAGAGCGAGTGAACCAGACAAGAGAGCAAGCGAGCGAGCAAGATATGAGAGTGAGCGAGCCAGACATGAGAGCAAGCGAGCGAGCCAGATAAGAGAGTGAGCCAGACAAGAGAGCAAGCGAGCGAGCCAGATATGCGAGCGAGCGAGCCAGATATGAGAGTGAGCGAGTCAGACATGAGAGCAAGCGAGCGAGCCAGATATGAGAGCGAGTGAGCCAGACATGAGAGCAAGCGAGCCAGACATGAGAGCAAGCGAGCAAGATAGATATGAGAGCGATCGAGCCAGACATAAAAGCAAGCGAGCGAGCCAGATATGAGAGCAAGCGAGCCAGACATGAGAGCAAGCGAGCAAGCCAGATATGAGAGCGAGCGAGCCAGACATGAGAGGAAGCGAGCCAGACATGAGAGCAAGCGAGCGAGATAGATATGAGAGCGATCGAGCCAGACATAAGAGCAAGCGAGCGAGCCAGATATGAGAGCGAGCGAGCCAGACATGAGAGCGAGCGAGCGAGCAAGATATGAGAGCGAGCCAGATAAGATAGCGAACCAGACATGAGAGCAAGCGAGCGAGCCAGATATGAGAGCAAGCGAGTCAGATAAGAGAGCGAACCAGACAAGAGAGCAAGCGAGCGAGCCAGATATGAGAGCGAGCGAGCCAGACATGAGAGCAAGCGAGCGAGCCAGATATAAGAGCGAGGGAGCCAGACATGAGAGCAAGCGAGCGAGCCAGATGTGAGAGTGAGCGAGCCAGACATGAGAGCAAGCGAGAGAGCCAGATATGAGAGCGAGCGAGCCAGACATGAGAGCAAGCTAGCGAGCAAGATATGAGAGCGAGCGAGCCAGACATGAGAGCAAGCGAGCCAGATATGAGAGCGAGTGAGCCAGGCATGAGAGCAAGCGAGCGAGCAAGATATGAGATCGAGCGAGCCAGAAATGCGAGCAAGTCAGATAAGAGAGCGAGCCAGACAAGAGAGCAAGTGAGCGAGCCAGATATGAGAGCAAGCGAGCGAGCCAGATATGAGAGCAAGCGAGCGAGCCAGATATGAGAGCGAGCGAGATAAGAGAGCGAGCCAGACAAGAGAGCAAGCGAGCGAGCCAGATATGAGAGCGAGCGAGCCAGACATGAGAGCAAGCGAGCGAGCAAGATATGAGATCGAGCGAGCCAGATATGCGAGCGAGCCAGATAAGAGAGCGAGCCAGACAAGAGAGCAAGCGAGCGAGCCAGATATGAGAGCGAGCGAGCCAGACATGAGAGCAAGCGAGCGAGCAAGATATGAGATCGAGCGAGCCAGATATGCGAGCGAGCCAGATAAGAGAGCGAACCAGACAAGAGAGCAAGCGAGCGAGCCAGATATGAGAGCGAGCGAGCCAGACATGAGAGCAAGCGAGCGAGCCAGTTATGAGAGCGAGCGAGCCAGACATGAGAGCAAGCAAGCGAGCAAGATATGAGAGAGAGAGAGCCATACATGAGAGCAAGCGAGCGAGCCAGATATGAGAGCGAGTGAACCAGACATGAGAGCAAGCGAGCGAGCCAGATATGATAGCGAGCGAGCCAGATATGAGAGCGAGCCAGACAGGAGAGCAAGCGAGCGAGCAAGATATGAGAGCGAGCCAGATAAGAGAGCGAACCAGACAAGAGAGCAAGCGAGCGAGCAAGATATGAGAGTGAGCGAGCCAGAATTGAGAGCAAGCGAGCGAGCCAGATAAGAGAGTGAGCCAGACAAGAGAGCAAGCGAACGAGCTAGATATGCGAGCGAGCGAGCCAGATATGAGAGTGAGCGAGCCAGACATGAGAGCAAGCGAGCGAGCCAGATATGAGAGCGAGTGAACCAGACAAGAGAGCAAGCGAGCGAGCAAGATATGAGAGTGAGCGAGCCAGACATGAGAGCAAGCGAGCGAGCCAGATAAGAGAGTGAGCCAGACAAGAGAGCAAGCGAGCGAGCCAGATATGCGAGCGAGCGAGCCAGATATGAGAGTGAGCGAGTCAGACATGAGAGCAAGCGAGCGAGCCAGATATGAGAGCGAGTGAGCCAGACATGAGAGCAAGCGAGCCAGACATGAGAGCAAGCGAGCAAGATAGATATGAGAGCGATCGAGCCAGACATAAAAGCAAGCGAGCGAGCCAGATATGAGAGCAAGCGAGCCAGACATGAGAGCAAGCGAGCAAGCCAGATATGAGAGCGAGCGAGCCAGACATGAGAGGAAGCGAGCCAGACATGAGAGCAAGCGAGCGAGATAGATATGAGAGCGATCGAGCCAGACATAAGAGCAAGCGAGCGAGCCAGATATGAGAGCGAGCGAGCCAGACATGAGAGCGAGCGAGCGAGCAAGATATGAGAGCGAGCCAGATAAGATAGCGAACCAGACATGAGAGCAAGCGAGCGAGCCAGATATGAGAGCGAGCGAGCCAGACATGAGAGCGAGCGAGCGAGCCAGATATGAGAGCGAGCGAGCCAGACATGAGAGCAAGCGAGCGAGCCAGATATGAGAGCGAGCGAGCCAGACATGAGAGCAAGCGAGCGAGCCAGATATGAGAGCGGGCGAGCCAGACATGAGAGCAAGCGAGCGAGCCAGATATGAGAGCGAGCGAGCCAGACATGAGAGCAAGCGAGCGAGCCAGATATGAGAGCGAGCAAGCCAGATATGAGAGCGAGCCAGACATGAGAGCAAGCGAGCGAGCAAAATATGAGAGCGAGCCAGATAAGAGAGCGAACCAGACAAGAGAGCAAGCGAGCGAACCAGATATGAGAGTGAGCGAGCCAGACATGAGAGCAAGCGAGCGAGCCATATATGAAAACAAGCGAGCCAGAAATAAGAGCAAGCGAGCGAGCCAGATATGAGAGCGAGCGAGGCAGACATGAGAGCAAGCGAGCGAGCCAGATATGAGAGCGAGCGAGCCAGGAATAAGAGCGAGCCAGACATAAGAGCAAGCGAGCGAGCAAGATATGAGAGCGAGCCAGATAAGAGAGCGAACCAGACAAGAGAGCAAGCGAGCGAGCCAGATATGAGAGTGAGCGAGCCAGACATGAGAGCAAGTGAGCGAGCCTGATATGAGAGCAAGCGAGCCAGACATGAGAGCAAGCGAGCGAGATAGATATGAGAGCGATCGAGCCAGACATAAAAGCAAGCGAGCGAGCCAGATATGAGAGCAAGCGAGCCAGACATGAGAGCAAGCGAGCAAGCCAGATATGAGAGCGATCGAGCCAGACATGAGAACAAGCGAGCGAGCCAGATATGAGAGTGAGTGAGCCAGACATGAGAGCAAGCGAGCGAGACAGACACGAGAGCAAGCGAGTGAGCAAGATATGAGAGCGAGCGAGCCAGACATGAGAGCAAGCGAGCCAGACATGAGAGCAAGCGAGCGAGCCAGATATGAGAGCGAGCGAGCCAGACATGAGAGCAAGCGAGCGAGCCAGATATGAGAGCAAGCGAGCGAGCCAGACATGAGAGCAAGCGAGCGAGCCAGATATGAGAGCGAGCGAGCCAGACATGATAGCAAGCGAGCGAGCCAGATATGAGAGCGAGCGAGCCAGATATGAGAGCGAGCCAGACATGAGAGCAAGCGAGCGAGCAAAATATGAGAGCGAGCCAGATAAGAGAGCGAACCAGACAAGAGAGCAAGCGAGCGAGCCAGATATGAGAGTGAGCGAGCCAGACATGAGAGCAAGCGAGCGAGCCATATATGAGAACAAGCGAGCCAGACATAAGAGCAAGCGAGCGAGCCAGATATGAGAGCGAGCGAGGCAGACATGAGAGCAAGCGAGCGAGCCAGATATGAGAGCGAGCGAGCCAGACATGAGAGCAAGCGAGCGAGCAAGATATGAGAGTGAGCGAGCCAGACATGAGAGCAAGTGAGCGAGCCAGATATGAGAGCAAGCGAGCCAGACATGAGAGCAAGCGAGCGAGATAGATATGAGAGCGATCGAGCCAGACATAAGAGCAAGCGAGCGAGCCAGATATGAGAGCGAGCGAGCCAGACATGAGATCAAGCGAGCGAGCCAGATATGAGAGCGAGCGAGCCAGACATAAGAGCAAGCGAGAGAGCAAGATATGAGAGCGAGCGAGCCAGACATGAGAGCAAGCGAGCAAGATAGATATGAGAGCGATCGAGCCAGACATAAAAGCAAGCGAGCGAGCCAGATATGAGAGCAAGCGAGCCAGACATGAGAGCAAGCGAGCAAGCCAGATATGAGAGTGAGCGAGCCAGACATGAGAGGAAGCAAGCGAGCCAGATGTGAGAGCGAGTGAGCCAGACATGAGAGCAAGCGAGCCAGACATGAGAGCAAGCGAGCGAGATAGATATGAGAGCGATCGAGCCAGACATAAGAGCAAGCGAGCGAGCCAGATATGAGAGCGAGCGAGCCAGACATGAGAGCGAGCGAGCGAGCAAGATATGAGAGCGAGCCAGATAAGATAGCGAACCAAACATGAGAGCAAGCGAGCGAGCCAGATATGAGAGCGAGCGAGCCAGACATGAGAGCGAGCGAGCGAGCCAGATATGAGAGCGAGCGAGCCAGACATGAGAGCAAGCGAGCGAGCCAGATATGAGAGCGAGCGAGCCAGACATGAGAGCAAGCGAGCGAGCCAGATATGAGAGCGAGCGAGCCAGACATGAGAGCAAGCGAGCGAGCCAGATATGAGAGCGAGCGAGCCAGACATGAGAGCAAGCGAGCGAGCCAGATATGAGAGCGAGCAAGCCAGATATGAGAGCGAGCCAGACATGAGAGCAAGCGAGCGAGCAAAATATGAGAGCGAGCCAGATAAGAGAGCGAACCAGACAAGAGAGCAAGCGAGCGAGCCAGATATGAGAGTGAGCGAGCCAGACATGAGAGCAAGCGAGCGAGCCATATATGAGAACAAGCGAGCCAGACATAGGAGCAAGCGAGCGAGCCAGATATGAGAGCGAGCGAGGCAGACATGAGAGCAAGCGAGCGAGCCAGATATGAGAGCGAGCGAGCCAGATATAAGAGCGAGCCAGACATGAGAGCAAGCGAGCGAGCAAGATATGAGAGCGGGCCAGATAAGAGAGCGAACCAGACAAGAGAGCAAGCGAGCGAGCCAGATATGAGAGTGAGCGAGCCAGACATGAGAGCAAGTTAGCGAGCCTGATATGAGAGCAAGCGAGCCAGACATGAGAGCAAGCGAGCGAGATAGATATGAGAGCGATCGAGCCAGACATAAAAGCAAGCGAGCGAGCCAGATATGAGAGCAAGCGAGCCAGACATGAGAGCAAGCGAGCAAGCCAGATATGAGAGCGATCGAGCCAGACATGAGAACAAGCGAGCGAGCCAGATATGAGAGTGAGTGAGCCAGACATGAGAGCAAGCGAGCGAGACAGACACGAGAGCAAGCGAGCGAGCAAGATATGAGAGCGAGCGAGCCAGACATGAGAGCGAGCGAGCGAGCCAGATATGAGAGCGAGCGAGCCAGACATGAGAGCAAGCGAGCGAGCCAGATATGAGAGCGAGCGAGCCAGACATGAGAGCAAGCGAGCGAGCCAGATATGAGAGCGAGCGAGCCAGACATGAGAGCAAGCGAGCGAGCCAGATATGAGAGCGAGCGAGCCAGACATGAGAGCAAGCGAGCGAGCCAGATATGAGAGCGAGCGAGCCAGATATGAGAGCGAGCCAGACATGAGAGCAAGCGAGCGAGCAAAATATGAGAGCGAGCCAGATAAGAGAGCGAACCAGACAAGAGAGCAAGCGAGCGAGCCAGATATGAGAGTGAGCGAGCCAGACATGAGAGCAAGCGAGCGAGCCATATATGAGACCAAGCGAGCCAGACATAAGAGCAAGCGAGCGAGCCAGATATGAGAGCGAGCGAGGCAGACATGAGAGCAAGCGAGCGAGCCAGATATGAGAGCGAGCGAGCCAGACATGAGAGCAAGCGAGCGAGCAAGATATGAGAGTGAGCGAGCCAGACATGAGAGCAAGTGAGCGAGCCAGATATGAGAGCAAGCGAGCCAGACATGAGAGCAAGCGAGCGAGATAGATATGAGAGCGATCGAGCCAGACATAAGAGCAAGCGAGCGAGCCAGATATGAGAGCGAGCGAGCCAGACATGAGATCAAGCGAGCGAGCCAGATATGAGAGCGAGCGAGCGAGATAGATATGAGAGCGAGCGAGCCAGACATAAGAGCAAGCGAGAGAGCAAGATATGAGAGCGAGCGAGCCAGACAAGAGAGCAAGCAAGCGAGCCAGATATGAGAGCGAGTGAGCCAGACATGAGAGCAAGCGAGCGAGATAGATATGAGAGCGAGCGAGCCAGACATAAGAGCAAGCGAGAGAGCAAGATATGAGAGCGAGCGAGCCAGACAAGAGAGCAAGCAAGCGAGCCAGATATGAGAGCGAGTGAGCCAGACATGAGAGCAAGCGAGCGAGCAAGATATGAGATCGAGCGAGCCAGATATGCGAGCAAGTCAGATAAGAGAGCGAGCCAGACAAGAGAGCAAGTGAGCGAGCCAGATATGAGAACAAGCGAGCGAGCCAGACATGAGAGCAAGCGAGCGAGCCAGACAAGAGAGCAAGCGAGCCAGATATGAGAGCAAGCGAGCGAGCCAGATATGAGAGCGAGGGAGCCAGATATGCGAGCGAGCGAGCCAGATAAGAGAGTGAGCCAGACAAGAGAGCAAGCGAGCGAGCCAGATATGCAAGCGAGCGAGCCAGATAAGAGAGCGAACCAGACAAGAGAGCAAGCGAGCGAGCCAGATATGAGAGCAAGCGAGCGAGCCAGATATGAGAGAGAGCGAGATAAGAGAGCGAGCCAGACAAGAGAGCAAGCGAGCGAGTCAGATATGAGAGCAAGCGAGCGAGCCAGATGAGAGCAAGCGAGCAAGCCAGATATGCGAGCGAGCGAGCCAGATAAGAGAGCGAGTCAGACAAGAGAGCAAGCGAGCGAGCCAGATATGCGAGCGAGCGAGCCAGATATGAGAGCGAGCGAGCCAGACATGAGAGCAAGCAAGCGAGCAAGATATGAGAGTGAGCGAGCCAGACATGAGAGCAAGTGAGCGAGCCAGATATGAGAGCAAGCGAGCCAGACATGAGAGCAAGCGAGCGAGATAGATATGAGAGCGATCGAGCCAGACATAAGAGCAAGCGAGCGAGCCAGATATGAGAGCGAGCGAGCCAGACATGAGATCAAGCGAGCGAGCCAGATATGAGAGCGAGCGAGCCAGACATAAGAGCAAGCGAGAGAGCAAGATATGAGAGCGAGCAAGCCAGACAAGAGAGCAAGCAAGCGAGCCAGATATGAGAGCGAGTGAGCCAGACATGAGAGCAAGCGAGCGAGCAAGATATGAGATCGAGCGAGCCAGATATGCGAGCAAGTCAGATAAGAGAGCGAGCCAGACAAGAGAGCAAGTGAGCGAGCCAGATATGAGAACAAGCGAGCCAGACATAAGAGCAAGCGAGCGAGCCAGATATGAGAGCGAGCGAGGCAGACATGAGAGCAAGCGAGCGAGCCAGATATGAGAGCGAGCGAGCCAGACATGAGAGCAAGCGAGCGAGCAAGATATGAGAGTGAGCGAGCCAGACATGAGAGCAAGTGAGCGAGCCAGATATGAGAGCAAGCGAGCCAGACATGAGAGCAAGCGAGCGAGATAGATATGAGAGCGATCGAGCCAGACATAAGAGCAAGCGAACGAGCCAGATATGAGAGCGAGCGAGCCAGACATGAGATCAAGCGAGCGAGCCAGATATGAGAGCGAGCGAGCCAGACATAAGAGCAAGCGAGAGAGCAAGATATGAGAGCGAGCGAGCCAGACAAGAGAGCAAGCAAGCGAGCCAGATATGAGAGCGAGTGAGCCAGACATGAGAGCAAGCGAGCGAGCAAGATATGAGATCGAGCGAGCCAGATATGCGAGCAAGTCAGATAAGAGAGCGAGCCAGACAAGAGAGCAAGTGAGCGAGCCAGATATGAGAACAAGCGAGCGAGCCAGACATGAGAGCAAGCGAGCGAGCCAGATATGAGAGCGAGCGAGATAAGAGAGCGAGCCAGACAAGAGAGCAAGCGAGCGAGCCAGATATGAGAGCAAGCGAGCGAGCCAGATATGAGAGCAAGCGAGCCAGATAAGAGAGCGAACCAGACAAGAGAGCAAGCGAGCGAGCCAGATATGAGAGCGAGCGAGCCAGACATGAGAGCAAGCGAGCGAGCTAGATATCAGAGCGAGCGAGCCAGACATGAGAGCAAGCGAGCGAGCCAGATATGAGAGCGAGCGAGCCAGACATGAGAGCAAGCGAGCGAGCAAGATATGAGAGCGAGCCAGATATGAGAGCAAGCGAGCGAGCCAGATATGAGAGCGAGAGAGATAAGAGAGCGAGCCAGACAAGAGAGCAAGCGAGCGAGCCAGATATGAGAGCGAGCGAGCCAGACATGAGAGCAATTGAGCGAGCCAGATATGAGAGCAAGCGAGATAAGAGAGCGAGCCAGACAAGAGAGCAAGCGAGCGAGCCAGATATGAGAGCAAGCGAGCGAGCCAGATATGAGAGCGAGGGAGCCAGATATGCGAGCGAGCGAGCCAGATAAGAGAGTGAGCCAGACAAGATAGCAAGCGAGCGAGCCAGATATGCGAGCGAGCGAGCCATATATGAGAGCGAGCGAGCTAGATATGAGAGCAAGCGAGCGAGCCAGATATGAGAGCAAGCGAGCCAGACATGAGAGCAAGCGAGCGAGCCAGATATGAGAGCGATCGAGCCAGACATGAGAGCAAGCGAGCGAGCCAGATATGAGAGCGAGCGAGCCAGACATGAGAGCAAGCGAGCGAGCCAGATATGAGAGCGAGTGAGCCAGACATGAGAGCAAGCGAGCGAGCCAGATAAGAGAGCGAACCAGACAAGAGAGCAAGCGAGCGAGCCAGATATGAGAGTGAGCGAGCCAGACATGAGAGCAAGCGAGCGAGCCAGATATGAGAGCAAGCGAGCTAGACATGAGAGCAAGAAAGGGAGATAGATATGAGAGCGATCGAGCCAGACATAAGAGCAAGCGAGCGAGCCAGACATGAGAGCAAGCGAGCGAGCCAGATATGAGAGCGAGCCAGACATAAGAGCAAGCGAGCGAGCAAGATGTGAGAGCGAGCCAGATAACAGAGCGAACCAGACAAGAGAGCAAACGAGCGAGCCAGATATGGGAGCGAGCGAGCCAGACATGAGAGCAAGCGAGCGAGCCAGATATGAGAGCGAGCGAGCCAGACATGAGAGCAAGCGAGCGAGCAAGATACAAGAGCGAGCGAGCCATACATGAGAGCAAGCGAGCGAGCCAGATATGAGAGCGAGGGAGCCAGACATGATAACAAGCGAACGAGCCAGATATGAAAGCGAGCGAGCCAGATATGAAAGCGAGCCAGACATGAGAGCAAGCGAGCGAGCCAGATATGAGAGCGAGCGAGCCAGACATGTGAGCAAGCGAGCGAGCAAGATATGAGAGCGAGCGAGCCAGACATGAGAGCAAACGAGCGAGCCAGATATGAGAGCGAGTGAGCCAGACATGTGAGCAAGCGAGTGAGCCAGATATGAGAGCGAGCGAGCCAGATATGAGAGCGAGCGAGCCAGACATGAGAGCAAGCAAGCGAGCAAGATATGAGAGCGAGCTAGCCAGACATGAGAGCAAGCGAGCGAGCCAGATATGATAGCGAGGGAGCCAGACATGAGAGCAAGCGAGCGAGCCAGATATGAGAGCGAGCGAGCCAGACATGAGAGCAAGCGAGCGAGCAAGATACAAGAGCGAGCGAGCCATACATGAGAGCAAGCGAGCGAGCCAAATATGAGAGCGAGGGAGCCAGACATGATAGCAAGCGAACGAGCCAGATATGAAAGCGAGCGAGCCAGATATGAAAGCGAGCCAGACATGAGAGCAAGCGAGCGAGCCAGATATGAGAGCGAGCGAGCCAGACATGTGAGCAAGCGAGCGAGCAAGATATGAGAGCGAGCGAGCCAGACATGAGAGCAAGCGAGCGAACCAGATATGAGAGCGAGTGAGCCAGACATGTGAGCAAGCGAGCGAGCCAGATATGAGAGCGAGCGAGCCAGATATGAGAGCGAGCGAGCCAGACATGAGAGCAAGCAAGCGAGCAAGATATGAAAGCGAGCTAGCCAGACATGAGAGCAAGCGAGCGAGCCAGATATGATAGCGAGGGAGCCAGACATGAGAGCAAGCGAGCGAGCCAGATATGAGAGCGAGCGAGCCAGATATGAGAGCGAGCCAGATATGAGAGCAAGCGAGCGAGCAAAATATGAGAGCGAGCCAGATAAGAGAGCGAACCAGACAAGAGAGCAAGCGAGCGAGCCAGATATGAGAGTGAGCGAGCCAGACATGAGAGCAAGCGAGCGAGCCATATATGAGAACAAGCGAGCCAGACATAAGAGCAAGCGAGCGAGCCAGATATGAGAGCGAGCGAGGCAGACATGAGAGCAAGCGAGCGAGCCAGATATGAGAGCGAGCGAGCCAGACATGAGAGCAAGCGAGCGAGCAAGATATGAGAGTGAGCGAGCCAGACATGAGAGCAAGTGAGCGAGCCAGATATGAGAGCAAGCGAGCCAGACATGAGAGCAAGCGAGCGAGATAGATATGAGAGCGATCGAGCCAGACATAAGAGCAAGCGAGCGAGCCAGATATGAGAGCGAGCGAGCCAGACATGAGATCAAGCGAGCGAGCCAGATATGAGAGCGAGCGAGCCAGACATAAGAGCAAGCGAGAGAGCAAGATATGAGAGCGAGCGAGCCAGACAAGAGAGCAAGCAAGCGAGTCAGATATGAGAGCGAGTGAGCCAGACATGAGAGCAAGCGAGCGAGCAAGATATGAGATCGAGCGAGCCAGATATGCGAGCAAGTCAGATAAGAGAGCGAGCCAGACAAGAGAGCAAGTGAGCGAGCCAGATATGAGAGCAAGCGAGCGAGCCAGATATGAGAGCAAGCGAGCGAGCCAGATATGAGAGCGAGCGAGATAAGAGAGCGAGCCAGACAAGAGAGCAAGCGAGCGAGCCAGATATGAGAGCAAGCGAGCGAGCCAGATATGAGAGCAAGCGAGCCAGATAAGAGAGCGAACCAGACAAGAGAGCAAGCGAGCGAGCCAGATATGAGAGCGAGCGAGCCAGACATGAGAGCAAGCGAGCGAGCTAGATATCAGAGCGAGCGAGCCAGACATGAGAGCAAGCGAGCTAGCCAGATATGAGAGCGAGCGAGCCAGACATGAGAGCAAGCGAGCGAGCAAGATATGAGAGCGAGCCAGATATGAGAGCAAGCGAGCGAGCCAGATATGAGAGCGAGAGAGATAAGAGAGCGAGCCAGACAAGAGAGCAAGCGAGCGAGCCAGATATGAGAGCGAGCCAGACATGAGAGCAATTGAGCGAGCCAGATATGAGAGCAAGCGAGATAAGAGAGCGAGCCAGACAAGAGAGCAAGCGAGCGAGCCAGATATGAGAGCAAGCGAGCGAGCCAGATATGAGAGCGAGGGAGCCAGATATGCGAGCGAGCGAGCCAGATAAGAGAGTGAGCCAGACAAGATAGCAAGCGAGCGAGCCAGATATGCAAGCGAGCGAGCCAGATATGAGAGCGAACGAGCTAGACATGAGAGCAAGCGAGCGAACCAGGTATGAGAGCAAGCGAGCCAGACATGAGAGCAAGCGAGCGAGCCAGATATGAGAGCAAGCGAGCCAGACATGAGAGCAAGCGAGCGAGCCAGATATGAGAGCGATCGAGCCAGACATGAGAGCAAGCGAGCGAGCCAGATATGAGAGCGAGCGAGCCAGACATGAGAGCAAGCGAGCGAGCCAGATATGAGAGCGAGTGAGCCAGACATGAGAGCAAGCGAGCGAGCCAGATAAGAGAGCGAACCAGACAAGAGAGCAAGCGAGCGAGCCAGATATGAGAGTGAGCGAGCCAGACATGAGAGCAAGCGAGCGAGCCAGATATGAGAGCAAGCGAGCTAGACATGAGAGCAAGCAAGGGAGATAGATATGAGAGCGATCGATCCAGACATAAGAGCAAGCGAGCGAGCCAGATATGAGAGCGAGCCAGACATGAGAGCAAGCGAGCGAGCAAGATGTGAGAGCGAGCCAGATAACAGAGCGAACCAGACAAGAGAGCAAACGAGCGAGCCAGATATGGGAGCGAGCGAGCCAGACATGAGAGCAAGCGAGCGAGCCAGATATGAGAGCGAGCGAGCCAGACATGAGAGCAAGCGAGCGAGCAAGATACAAGAGCGAGCGAGCCATACATGAGAGCAAGCGAGCGAGCCAGATATGAGAGCGAGGGAGCCAGACATGATAGCAAGCGAACGAGCCAGATATGAAAGCGAGCGAGCCAGATATGAAAGCGAGCCAGACATGAGAGCAAGCGAGCGAGCCAGATATGAGAGCAAGCGAGCCAGACATGTGAGCAAGCGAGCGAGCAAGATATGAGAGCGAGCGAGCCAGACATGAGAGCAAGCGAGCGAGCCAGATATGAGAGCGAGTGAGCCAGACATGTGAGCAAGCGAGTGAGCCAGATATGAGAGCGAGCGAGCCAGATATGAGAGCGAGCGAGCCAGACATGAGAGCAAGCAAGCGAGCAAGATATGAGAGCGAGCTAGCCAGACATGAGAGCAAGCGAGCGAGCCAGATATGATAGCGAGGGAGCCAGACATGAGAGCAAGCGAGCGAGCCAGATATGAGAGCGAGCGAGCCAGACATGAGAGCAAGCGAGCGAGCAAGATACAAGAGCGAGCGAGCCATACATGAGAGCAAGCGAGCGAGCCAGATATGAGAGCAAGGGAGCCAGACATGATAGCAAGCGAACGAGCCAGATATGAAAGCGAGCGAGCCAGATATGAAAGCGAGCCAGACATGAGAGCAAGCGAGCGAGCCAGATATGAGAGCGAGCGAGCCAGACATGTGAGCAAGCGAGCGAGCAAGATATGAGAGCGAGCGAGCCAGACATGAGAGCAAGCGAGCGAGCCAGATATGAGAGCGAGTGAGCCAGACATGTGAGCAAGCGAGCGAGCCAGATATGAGAGCGAGCGAGCCAGATATGAGAGCGAGCGAGCCAGACATGAGAGCAAGCAAGCGAGCAAGATATGAAAGCGAGCTAGCCAGACATGAGAGCAAGCGAGCGAGCCAGATATGATAGCGAGGGAGCCAGACATGAGAGCAAGCGAGCGAGCCAGATATGAGAGCGAGCGAGCCAGATATGAGAGCGAGCCAGATATGAGAGCGAGCCAGACATGAGAGCAAGCGAGCGAGCAAGATATGAGAGCGAGCCAGATAAGAGAGCGAACCAGACAAGAGAGCAAGCGAGCGAGCCAGATATGAGAGTGAGCGAGCCAGACATGAGAGCAAGCGAGCGAGCCAGATATGAGAGCGAGGGAGCCAGACATGATAGCAAGCGAACGAGCCAGATATGAAAGCGAGCGAGCCAGATATGAAAGCGAGCCAGACATGAGAGCAAGCGAGCGAGCAAGATATGAGAGCGAGCCAGATAAGAGAGCGAACCAGACAAGAGAGCAAGCGAGCGAGCCAGATATGAGAGTGAGAGAGCCAGACAAGAGAGCAAGCGAGCGAGCCAGATATGAGAGCGATCGAGCCAGACATAAGAGCAAGCGAGCGAGCCAGATATGAGAGCGAGCGAGCCAGACATGAGAGCAAGCGAGCGAGCCAGAAATGAGAGCGAGCGAGCCAGACATGAGAGCAAGCGAACGAGCCAGATATGAGAGCGAGCCAGACATGAGAGCAAGCGAGCGAGCAAGATATGAGAGCGAGCCAGATAAGAGAGCGAACCAGACAAGAGAGCAAGCGAGCGAGCCAGATATGAGAGCGAGCGAGCCAGACATGAGAGCAAGCAAGCGAGCAAGATATGAGAGCGAGCTAGCCAGACATGAGAGCAAGCGAGCGAGCCAGATATGAGAGCGAGGGAGACAGACATGAGAGCAAGCGAGCTAGCCAGATATGGGAGTGAGCGAGCCAGACATGAGAGCAAGCGAGCGAGCCAGATATGAGAGCGAGCGAGCCAGACATGAGAGCAAGCGAGCGAGTAAGATATGAGAGCGAGCGAGCCAGACATGAGAGCAAGCGAGCCAGATATGAGAGCAAGTGAGCCAGACATGAGAGCAAGCGAGCGAGCAAGATATGAGATCGAGGGAGCCAGATATGCGAGCAAGTCAGATAAGAGAGCGAGCCAGACAAGAGAGCAAGTGAGCGAGCCAGATATGAGAGCGAGCGAGCCAGACATGATAGCAAGCGAGCGAGCCAGATATGAGAGCAAGCGAGCCAGACATGAGAGCAAGCGAGCGAGCAAGATATGAGAGCGAGCGAGCCAGACATGAGAGCAAGCGTGCGAGCCAGATATGAGAGCGAGGGAGACAGACATGAGAGCAAGCGAGCGAGCCAGATATGAGAGTGAGCGATCCAGACATGAGAGCAAGCGAGCGAGCCAGATATGAGAGCGAGCGAGCCAGACATGAGAGCAAGCGAGCGAGCAAGATATGAGAGCGAGCGAGCCAGACATGAGAGCAAGCGAGCCAGATATGAGAGCAAGTGAGCCAGACATGAGAGCAAGCGAGCGAGCAAGATATGAGAGCGAGCGAGCCAGATATGCGAGCAAGTCAGATAAGAGAGCGAGCCAGACAAGAGAGCAAGTGAGCGAGCCAGATATGAGAGCAAGCGAGCGAGCCAGATATGAGAGCAAGTGAGCGAGCCAGATGTGAGAGCGAGAGAGATAAGAGAGCGAGCCAGACAAGAGAGCAAGCGAGCGAGCCAGATATGAGAGCAAGCGAGCGAGCAAGATATGAGAGCGAGCGAGCCAGATATGAGAGCAAGCGAGCGAGCAAGATATGAGAGCGAGCGAGCCAGATATGAGAGCAAGCGAGCGAGCCAGATATGAGAGCGAGTGAGCCAGACATGAGAGCAAGCGAGCGAGCCAGATATGAGAGCGAGCGAGCCAGATATGAGAGCGAGCCAGATATGAGAGCGAGCCAGACATGAGAGCAAGCGAGCGAGCAAGATATGAGAGAGAGCCAGATAAGAGAGCAAACCAGACAAGAGAGCAAGCGAGCGAGCCAGATATGAGAGTGAGCGAGCCAGACAAGAGAGCAAGCGAGCGAGCCAGATATGAGAGCGATCGAGCCAGACATAAGAGCAAGCGAGCAAGCCAGATATGAGAGCGAGCGAGCCAGACATGAGAGCAAGCGAGCGAGCCAGATATGAGAGCGAGCGAGCCAGACATGAGAGCAAGCGAGAGAGCCAGATATGAGAGCGAGCCAGACATGAGAGCAAGCGAGCGAGCAAGATATGAGAGCGAGCCAGATAAGAGAGTGAACCAGACAAGAGAGCAAGCGAGCGAGCCAGATATGAGAGCGAGCGAGCCAGACATGAGAGCAAGCGAGCGAGCCAGATATGAGAGCGAGCCAGACATGAGAGCAAGCGAGCCAACAAGATATGAGAGCGAGCCAGATAAGAGAGCGAACCAGACAAGAGAGCAAGCGAGCGAGCCAGATATGAGAGCGAGCGAGCCAGACATGAGAGCAAGCGAGCGAGCAAGATATGAGAGCGAGCGAGCCAGATAAGAGAGCGAACCAGACAAGAGAGCAAGCGAGCGAGCCAGATATGAGAGCAAGCGAGCGAGCCAGATATGAGAGAGAGCGAGATAAGAGAGCGAGCCAGACAAGAGAGCAAGCGAGCGAGTCAGATATGAGAGCAAGCGAGCGAGCCAGATGAGAGCAAGCGAGCAAGCCAGATATGCGAGCGAGCGAGCCAGATATGAGAGCGAGCCAGACATGAGAGCAAGCGAGCCAGATATGAGAGCAAGTGAGCCAGACATGAGAGCAAGCGAGCGAGCAAGATATGAGATCGAGCGAGCCAGATATGCGAGCAAGTCAGATAAGAGAGCGAGCCAGACAAGAGAGCAAGTGAGCGAGCCAGATATGAGAGCGAGCGAGCCAGACATGAGAGCAAGCGAGCGAGCCAGATATGAGAGCAAGCGAGCCAGACATGAGAGCAAGCGAGCGAGCAAGATATGAGAGCGAGCGAGCCAGACATGAGAGCAAGCGAGCGAGCCAGATATGAGAGCGAGGGAGACAGACATGAGAGCAAGCGAGCGAGCCAGATATGAGAGTGAGCGATCCAGACATGAGAGCAAGCGAGCGAGCCAGATATGAGAGCGAGCGAGCCAGACATGAGAGCAAGCGAGCGAGCAAGATATGAGAGCGAGCGAGCCAGACATGAGAGCAAGCGAGCCAGATATGAGAGCGAGTGAGCCAGACATGAGAGCAAGCGAGCGAGCAAGATATGAGAGCGAGCGAGCCAGATATGCGAGCAAGTCAGATAAGAGAGCGAGCCAGACAAGAGAGCAAGTGAGCGAGCCAGATATGAGAGCAAGCGAGCGAGCCAGATATGAGAGCAAGTGAGCGAGCCAGATGTGAGAGCGAGAGAGATAAGAGAGCGAGCCAGACAAGAGAGCAAGCGAGCGAGCCAGATATGAGAGCAAGCGAGCGAGCAAGATATGAGAGCGAGCGAGCCAGATATGAGAGCAAGCGAGCGAGCAAGATATGAGAGTGAGCGAGCCAGACAAGAGAGCAAGCGAGCGAGCCAGATATGAGAGCGATCGAGCCAGACATAAGAGCAAGCGAGCAAGCCAGATATGAGAGCGAGCGAGCCAGACATGAGAGCAAGCGAGCGAGCCAGATATGAGAGCGAGCGAGCCAGACATGAGAGCAAGCGAGCGAGCCAGATATGAGAGCGAGCCAGACATGAGAGCAAGCGAGCGAGCAAGATATGAGAGCGAGCCAGATAAGAGAGTGAACCAGACAAGAGAGCAAGCGAGCGAGCCAGATATGAGAGCGAGCGAGCCAGACATGAGAGCAAGCGAGCGAGCCAGATATGAGAGCGAGCCAGACATGAGAGCAAGCGAGCCAACAAGATATGAGAGCGAGCCAGATAAGAGAGCGAACCAGACAAGAGAGCAAGCGAGCGAGCCAGATATGAGAGCGAGCGAGCCAGACATGAGAGCAAGCGAGCGAGCAAGATATGAGAGCGAGCGAGCCAGACATGTGAGCAAGCGAGCCAGATATGAGAGCGAGCGAGCCAGATATGAGAGCAAGCGAGCGAGCCAGATATGAGAGCAAGCGAGCGAGCCAGATATGAGAGCGAGAGAGATAAGAGAGCGAGCCAGACAAGAGAGCAAGTGAGCGAGCCAGATATGAGAGCAAGCGAGCGAGCCAGATATGAGAGCAAGCGAGCGATTCAGATATGAGAGCGAGAGAGATAAGAGAGCGAGCCAGACAAGAGAGCAAGCGAGCGAGCCAGACATAAGAGTAAGCGAGCGAGCCAGATATGAGAGCGAGCGAGCCAGACATGAGAGCAAGCGAGCAAGCCTGATATGTGAACGAGCGAGCCAGATATGAGAGCGAGCGAGCCAGACATGAGAGCAAGCGAGTCAGCCAGGTATGAGAGCAAGTGAGCCAGAAATGAGAGCAATCGAGCGAGCCAGATATGAGAGCGAGCGAGCCAGACATGAGAGCAAGCAAGCGAGCCAGATATGAGAGCAAGCGAGCCAGACATAAGAGCAAGCGAGCCAGATATGAGAGCGATCGAGCCAGACATGAGAGCAAGCGAGCGAGCCAGATATGAGAGCGAGCGAGCCAGACATGAGAGCAAGCGAGCGAGCCAGATATGAGAGCGAGTGAGCCAGACATGAGAGCAAGCGAGCGAGCCAGATATGAGAGCGAGCCAGACATGAGAGCAAGCGAGCGAGCCAGATATGAGAGCGAGCGAGCCAGACATGAGAGCAAGAGAGCGAGCCAGATATGAGAACGAGCCAGACATGAGAGCAAGCGAGCGAGCAAGATATGAGAGCGAGCCAGATAAGAGAGCGATCCAGACAAGAGAGCAAGCGAGCGAGCCAGATATGAGAGCGAGCAAGCCAGACATGAGAGCAAGCGAGCGAGCCAGATATGAGAGCGAGCGAGCCAGATATGCAAGCGAGCGAGCCAGATAAGAGAGCGAACCAGACAAGAGAGCAAGCGAGCGAGCCAGATATGAGAGCGAGCGAGCCAGACATGAGAGCAAGCGAGCGAGCCAGATATGAGAGCGAGTGAGCCAGACATGAGAGCAAGCGAGCGAGCCAGATATGAGAGCGAGCAAGACAGACATGAGAGCAAGCGAGCGAGCAAGATATGAGAGCGAGCGAGCCAGACATGAGAGCAAGCGAGCGAGCCAGATGTGAGAGCGAGTGAGCCAGACATGAGGGCAAGCCAGCGAGAAAGATATGAGATCGAGCGAACCAGACATGAGAGCAAGCGAGCGAGCAAGATATGAGATCGGGCGAGCCAGATATGCGAGCAAGTCAGATAAGAGAGCGAGCCAGACAAGAGAGCAAGTGAGCGAGCCAGATATGAGAGCAAGCGAGCGAGCCAGATATGAGAGCAAGCGAGCGACCCAGATATGAGAGCGAGCGAGGTAAGAGAGCGAGCCAGACAAGAGAGCAAGCGAGCGAGCCAGATATGAGAGCAAGCGAGCGAGCCAGATATGAGAGCGAGCGAGCCAGACATGAGAGCAAGCGAGCGAGCCAGATATGAGAGCGAGTGAGCCAGACATGAGAGCAAGCGAGCGAGCAAGATATGAGAGCGAGCGAGCCAGACATGAGAGCAAGCGAGCGAGCCAGATATGAGAGCGAGTGAGCCAAACATGAGAGCAAGCCAGGGAGAAAGATATGAGATCGAGCGAGCCAGTTATGCGAGCGAGCCAGATAAGAGAGCGAGCCAGACAAGAGAGCAAGTGAGCGAAACAAATGTGAGAGCAAGCGAGCGAGCCAGATATGAGAGCAAGTGAGCGAGCCAGATATGAGAGCGAGCCAGATAAGAGAGCGAACAGGACAAGAGAGCAAGCGAGCGAGCCAGATATGAGAGCGAGAGAGCCAGACATGAGAGCGAGCGAGCCAGACATGAGAGCAAGCGAGCGAGCAAGATATGAAAGCGAGCGAGCCAGACATGAGAGCAAGCGAGCGAGCCAGATGTGAGAGCGAGTGAGCCAGACATGAGAGCAAGCGAGCGAGCAAGATATGAGATCGAGCGAGCCAGATATGCGAGCAAGTCAGATAAGAGAGCGAGCCAGACAAGAGAGCAAGTGAGCGAGCCAGATATGAGAGCAAGCGAGCGAGCCAGATATGAGAGCGAGCGAGATAAGAGAGCGAGCCAGACAAGAGAGCAAGCGAGCCAGATATGAGAGCAAGCGAGCGAGTCAGATATGAGAGCGAGGGAGCCAGATATGCGAGCGAGCGAGCCAGATAAGAGAGTGAGCCAGACAAGAGAGCAAGCGAGCGAGCCAGATATGCAAGCGAGCGAGCCAGATAAGAGAGCGAACCAGACATGAGAGCAAGCGAGCGAGCCAGATATGAGAGCAAGCGAGCGAGCCAGATATGAGAGAGAGCGAGATAAGAGAGCGAGCCAGACAAGAGAGCAAGCGAGCGAGTCAGATATGAGAGCAAGCGAGCGAGCCAGATGAGAGCAAGCGAGCAAGCCAGATATGCGAGCGAGCGAGCCAGATAAGAGAGCGAGTCAGACAAGAGAGCAAGCGAGCGAGCCAGATATGCGAGCGAGCAAGCCAGATATGAGAGCGAGCGAGCCAAACATGAGATCAAGCGAGCGAGCCAGATATGAGAGCAAGTGAGCCAGACATGAGAGCAATCGAGCGAGCCAGATAAGAGAGCGAGCGAGCCAGACATGAGAGCAAGCGAGCGAGCCAGATATGAGAGCGAGCGAGCCAGACATGAGAGCAAGCGAGCGAGCCAGGTATGAGAGCAAGTGAGCCAGACATGAGAGCAAGCGAGCGAGTCAGATATGAGAGCAAGCGAGCCAGACATGAGAGCAAGCGAGCGAGCCAGATATGAGAGCGAGCCAGACATGAGAGCGAGCCAGATATGAGAGCGAGCCAGATAAGAGAACGAGCCAGACAAGAGAGCAAGCGAGCGAGCCAGATATGAGAGCGAGCGAGCCAGACATGAGAGCAAGCGAGCGAGCCAGATATGAGAGCGAGCGAGCCAGACATGAGAGCAAGCGAGCGAGCCAGATATGAGAGCGAGCGAGACAGACATGAGAGCAAGCGAGCGAGCAAGATATGAGAGCGAGCGAGCCAGACATGAGAGCAAGCGAGCGAGCCAGATGTGAGAGCGAGTGAGCCAGACATGAGGGCAAGCCAGCGAGAAAGATATGAGATCGAGCGAACCACACATGAGAGCAAGCGAGCGAGCAAGATATGAGATCGAGCGAGCCAGATATGCGAGCAAGTCAGATAAGAGAGCGAGCCAGACAAGAGAGCAAGTGAGCGAGCCAGATATGAGAGCAAGCGAGCGACCCAGATATGAGAGCGAGCGAGGTAAGAGAGCGAGCCAGACAAGAGAGAAAGCGAGCGAGCCAGATATGAGAGCAAGCGAGCGAGCCAGATATGAGAGCGAGTGAGCCAAACATGAGAGCAAGCCAGCGAGAAAGATATGAGATCGATCGAGCCAGTTATGCGAGCGAGCCAGATAAGAGAGCGAGCCAGACAAGAGAGCAAGTGAGCGAGCCAGATATGAGAGCAAGCAAGCGAGCCAGATATGAGAGCAAGCGAGCGAGCCAGATATGAGAGCGAGCCAGTTAAGAGAGCGAACAAGACAAGAGAGCAAGCGAGCGAGCCAGATATGAGAGCGAGGGAGCCAGACATGAGAGCGAGCGAGCCAGACATGAGAGCAAGCGAGCGAGCAAGATATGAGAGCGAGCGAGCCAGACATGAGAGCAAGCGAGCGAGCCAGATATGAGAGCGAGTGAGCCAGACATGAGAGCAAGCGAGCGAGCAAGATATGAGATCGAGCGAGCCAGATATGCGAGCAAGTCAGATAAGAGAGCGAGCCAGACAAGAGAGTAAGTGAGCGAGCCAGATATGAGAGCGAGCGAGCCAGACATGAGAGCAAGCGAGCGAGCCAGGTATGAGAGCAAGTGAGCCAGACATGAGAGCAATCGAGCGAGCCAGATATGAGAGCAAGCGAGCGAGCCAGATATGAGAGCAAGCGAGCGAGCCAGATATGAGAGCGAGCCAGATAAGAGAGCGAACAAGACAAGAGAGCAAGCGAGCGAGCCAGATATGAGAGCGAGGGAGCCAGACATGAGAGCGAGCGAGCCAAACATGAGAGCAATCGAGCGAGCCAGATATGAGAGCAAGCGGGCGAGCCAGATATGAGAGCAAGCGAGCGAGCCAGTTATGCGAGCGAGCCAGACAAGAGAGCGAGCGAGCCAGATATGAGAGCAAGCGAGCGAGCCAGATATGAGAGCGAGTGAGCCAGACATGAGAGCAAGCGAGCGAGCCAAATATGAGAGCGAGCCAGACATGAGAGCGAGCCAGATATGAGAGCGAGCCAGATAAGAGAGCGAGCCAGAAAAGAGAGCAAGTGAGCGAGCCAGATATGAGAGCAAACGAGCGAGCCAGATATGAGAGCTAGCGAGCGAGCCAGATATGAGAGCAAGCGAGATAAGAGAGCGAGCCAGACAAGAGAGCAAGCGAGCGAGCCAGATATGAGAGCAAGAGAGCGAGCCAGATGAGAGCAAGCGAGCGAGCCAGATATGCGAGCGAGCGAGCCAGATAAGAGAGCGAGCCAGACAAGAGAGCAAGCGAGCGAGCCAGATATGCGAGCGAGCAAGCCAGATAAGAGAGTGAGCCAGACAAGAGAGCAAGCGAGCGAGCCAGATATGAGAGCGAGCGAGCCAGACATGAGAGCAAGCGAGCAAGGCAGGTATGAGAGCAAGCGAGCCAGACATGAGAGCAATCGAGCGAGCCAGATATGAGAGCGAGCGAGCCAGACATGAGAGCAAGCGAGCGAGCCAGATATGAGAGCGAGCGAGCCAGATATGAGAGCGAGCGAGCCAAACATGAGATCAAGCGAGCGAGCCAGATATGAGAGCAAGTGAGCCAGACATGAGAGCAATCGAGCGAGCCAGATAAGAGAGCGAGCGAGCCAGACATGAGAGCAAGCGAGCGAGCCAGATATGAGAGCGAGCGAGCCAGACATGAGAGCAAGCGAGCGAGCCAGGTATGAGAGCAAGTGAGCCAGACATGAGAGCAAGCGAGCGAGTCAGATATGAGAGCAAGCGAGCCAGACATGAGAGCAAGCGAGCGAGCCAGATATGAGAGCGAGCCAGACATGAGAGCGAGCCAGATATGAGAGCGAGCCAGATAAGAGAACGAGCCAGACAAGAGAGCAAGCGAGCGAGCCAGATATGAGAGCGAGCGAGCCAGACATGAGAGCAAGCGAGCGAGCCAGATATGAGAGCGAGCGAGCCAGACATGAGAGCAAGCGAGCGAGCCAGATATGAGAGCGAGCGAGACAGACATGAGAGCAAGCGAGCGAGCAAGATATGAGAGCGAGCGAGCCAGACATGAGAGCAAGCGAGCGAGCCAGATGTGAGAGCGAGTGAGCCAGACATGAGGGCAAGCCAGCGAGAAAGATATGAGATCGAGCGAACCACACATGAGAGCAAGCGAGCGAGCAAGATATGAGATCGAGCGAGCCAGATATGCGAGCAAGTCAGATAAGAGAGCGAGCCAGACAAGAGAGCAAGTGAGCGAGCCAGATATGAGAGCAAGCGAGCGACCCAGATGTGAGAGCGAGCGAGGTAAGAGAGCGAGCCAGACAAGAGAGAAAGCGAGCGAGCCAGATATGAGAGCAAGCGAGCGAGCCAGATATGAGAGCGAGTGAGCCAAACATGAGAGCAAGCCAGCGAGAAAGATATGAGATCGATCGAGCCAGTTATGCGAGCGAGCCAGATAAGAGAGCGAGCCAGACAAGAGAGCAAGTGAGCGAGCCAGATATGAGAGCAAGCGAGCGAGCCAGATATGAGAGCAAGCGAGCGAGCCAGATATGAGAGCGAGCCAGTTAAGAGAGCGAACAAGACAAGAGAGCAAGCGAGCGAGCCAGATATGAGAGCGAGGGAGCCAGACATGAGAGCGAGCGAGCCAGACATGAGAGCAAGCGAGCGAGCAAGATATGAGAGCGAGCGAGCCAGACATGAGAGCAAGCGAGCGAGCCAGATATGAGAGCGAGTGAGCCAGACATGAGAGCAAGCGAGCGAGCAAGATATGAGATCGAGCGAGCCAGATATGCGAGCAAGTCAGATAAGAGAGCGAGCCAGACAAGAGAGTAAGTGAGCGAGCCAGATATGAGAGCGAGCGAGCCAGACATGAGAGCAAGCGAGCGAGCCAGGTATGAGAGCAAGTGAGCCAGACATGAGAGCAATCGAGCGAGCCAGATATGAGAGCAAGCGAGCGAGCCAGATATGAGAGCAAGCGAGCGAGCCAGATATGAGAGCGAGCCAGATAAGAGAGCGAACAAGACAAGAGAGCAAGCGAGCGAGCCAGATATGAGAGCGAGGGAGCCAGACATGAGAGCGAGCGAGCCAAACATGAGAGCAATCGAGCGAGCCAGATATGAGAGCAAGCGGGCGAGCCAGATATGAGAGCAAGCGAGCGAGCCAGTTATGCGAGCGAGCCAGACAAGAGAGCGAGCGAGCCAGATATGAGAGCAAGCGAGCGAGCCAGATATGAGAGCGAGTGAGCCAGACATGAGAGCAAGCGAGCGAGCCAAATATGAGAGCGAGCCAGACATGAGAGCGAGCCAGATATGAGAGCGAGCCAGATAAGAGAGCGAGCCAGAAAAGAGAGCAAGTGAGCGAGCCAGATATGAGAGCAAACGAGCGAGCCAGATATGAGAGCTAGCGAGCGAGCCAGATATGAGAGCAAGCGAGATAAGAGAGCGAGCCAGACAAGAGAGCAAGCGAGCGAGCCAGATATGAGAGCAAGAGAGCGAGCCAGATGAGAGCAAGCGAGCGAGCCAGATATGCGAGCGAGCCAGATAAGAGAGCGAGCCAGACAAGAGAGCAAGCGAGCGAGCCAGATATGCGAGCGAGCAAGCCAGATAAGAGAGTGAGCCAGACAAGAGAGCAAGCGAGCGAGCCAGATATGAGAGCGAGCGAGCCAGACATGAGAGCAAGCGAGCAAGGCAGGTATGAGAGCAAGCGAGCCAGACATGAGAGCAATCGAGCGAGCCAGATATGAGAGCGAGCGAGCCAGACATGAGAGCAAGCGAGCGAGCCAGATATGAGAGCGAGCGAGCCAGACATGAGAGCAAGCGAGCAAGCCAAATATGAGAGCGAGCCAGACATGAGAGTGAGCCAGATATGAGAGCGAGCCAGATAAGAGAGCGAGCCAGACAAGAGAGCAAGTGAGCGAGCCAGATATGAGAGCAAACGAGCTAGCCAGATATGAGAGCAAGCGAGCGAGCCAGATATGAGAGCGAGCGAGATAAGAGAGCGAGCCAGACAAGAGAGCAAGCGAGCGAGCCAGATATGAGAGCAAGCGAGCGAGCCAGATGAGAGCAAGCGAGTGAGCCAGATATGCGAGCGAGCGAGCCAGACAAGAGAGCAAGCGAGCGAGCCAGATATGCGAGCGAGCAAGCCAGATAAGAGAGTGAGCCAGACAAGAGAGCAAGCGAGCGAGCCAGATATGAGAGCTAGCGAGCGAGCCAGATATGAGAGCGAGCGAGATAAGAGAGCGAGCCAGACAAGAGAGCAAGCGAGCGAGCCAGATATGAGAGCAAGCGAGCGAGCCAGATGAGAGCAAGCGAGCGAGCCAGATATGCGAGCGAGCGAGCCAGATAAGAGAGCGAGCCAGACAAGAGAGCAAGCGAGCGAGCCAGATATGCGAGCGAGCAAGCCAGATAAGAGAGTGAGCCAGACAAGAGAGCAAGCGAGCGAGCCAGATATGCGAGCGAGCGAGCCAGATATGAGAGCGAGCGAGCCAGACATGAGAGCAAGCTAGTGAACCAGGTATGAGAGCAAGTGAGCCAGAAATGAGAGCAATCGAGCGAACCAGATATGAGAGCGAGCGAGCCAGACATGAGAGCGAGCGAGCGAGCCAGATATGAGAGCAAGCGAGCGAGCCAGATGAGAGCAAGCGAGCAAGCCAGATATGCGAGCGAGCGAGCCAGATAAGAGAGCGAGTCAGACAAGAGAGCAAGCGAGCGAGCCAGATATGCGAGCGAGCGAGCCAGATATGAGAGCGAGCGAGCCAAACATGAGAGCAAGCGAGCGAGCCAGGTATGAGAGCAAGTGGGCCAGACATGAGAGCAATCGAGCGAGCCAGATATGAGAGCGAGCCAGATAAGAGAGCGAGCCAGACAAGAGAGCAAGCGAGCGAGCCAGATATGAGAGCGAGCGAGGCAGACACGAGAGCAAGCGAGCGAGCCAGATATGAGAGCGAGCGAGACAGACATGAGAGCAAGCGAGCGAGCCAGATATGAGAGCGAGCGAGACAGACATGAGAGCAAGCGAGCGAGCAAGATATGAGAGCGAGCGAGCCAGACATGAGAGCAAGCGAGCGAGCCAGATATGAGAGCGAGTGAGCCAGACATGAGGGCAAGCCAGCGAGAAAGATATGAGATCGAGCGAACCAGACATGAGAGCAAGCGAGCGAGCAAGATATGAGATCGACCGAGCCAGATATGCGAGCAAGTCAGATAAGAGAGCGAGCCAGACAAGAGAGCAAGTGAGCGAGCCAGATATGAGAGAAAGCGAGCGACCCAGATATGAGAGCGAGCGAGGTAAGAGAGCGAGCCAGACAAGAGAGCAAGCGAGCGAGCCAGATATGAGAGCAAGCGAGCGAGCCAGATATGAGAGCGAGCGAGCCAGACATGAGAGCAAGCGAGCGAGCCAGATATGAGAGCGAGCCAGACATGAGAGCAAGCGAGCGAGGCAGATATGAGAGTGAGCGAGCCAGACATGAGAGCAAGCGAGCGAGCCAGATATGAGAGCGAGTGAGCCAAACATGAGAGCAAGCCAGCGAGAAAGATATGAGATCGAGCGAGCCAGTTATGCGAGCGAGCCAGATAAGAGAGCGAGCCAGACAAGAGAGCAAGTGAGCGAGCCAGATATGAGAGCAAGCGAGCGAGCCAGATGAGAGCAAGCGAGCGAGCCAGATATGCGAGCGAGCGAGCCAGATAAGAGAGCGAGCCAGACAAGAGAGCAAGCGAGCGAGCCAGATATGCGAGCGAGCAAGCCAGATAAGAGAGTGAGCCAGACAATAGAGCAAGCGAGCGAGCCAGATATGCAAGCGAGCGAGCCAGATATGAGAGCGAGCGAGCCAGACATGAGAGCAAGCGAGCAAGGCAGGTATGAGAGCAAGCGAGCCAGACAAGAGAGCAATCGAGCGAGCCAGATATGAGAGCAAGCGAGCCAGACATGAGAGCAAGCGAGCGAGCCAGATATGAGAGCGAGCGAGCCAGACATGAGAGCTAGCGAGCAAGCCAAATATGAGAGAGAGCCAGACATGAGAGCGAGCCAGATATGAGAGCGAGCCAGACAAGAGAGCAAGCGAGCGAGCCAGATATGAGAGCAAGCGAGCGAGCCAGATGAGAGCAAGCGAGCGAGCCAGATATGCGAGCGAGCGAGCCAGATAAGAGAGCGAGCCAGACAAGAGAGCAAGCGAGCGAGCCAGATATGCGAGCGAGCAAGCCAGATAAGAGAGTGAGCCAGACAAGAGAGCAAGCGAGCGAGCCAGATATGCAAGCGAGCGAGCCAGATATGAGAGCGAGCAAGCCAGACATGAGAGCAAGCGAGTGAGCCAGGTATGAGAGCAAGTGAGCCAGAAATGAGAGCAATCGAGCGAGCCAGATATGAGAGCGAGCGAGCCAGACATGAGAGCAAGCGAGCCAGATATGAGAGCAAGCGAGCCAGACATGAGAGCAAGCAAACGAGCCAGATATGAGAGCGATCGAGCCAGACATGAGAGCAAGCGAGCGAGCCAGATATGAGAGCGAGCGAGCCAGACATGAGAGCAAGCGAGCGAGCCAGATATGAGAGCGAGTGAGCCAGACATGAGAGCAAGCAAGCGAGCCAGATATGAGAGCGAGCCAGACATGAGAGCAAGCGAGCGAGCCAGATATGAGAGCAAGCGAGCGAGCCAGATGAGAGCAAGCGAGCAAGCCAGATATGCGAGCGAGCGAGCCAGATAAGAGAGCGAGTCAGACAAGAGAGCAAGCGAGCAAGCCAGATATGCGAGCGAGCGAGCCAGATATGAGAGCGAGCGAGCCAAACATGAGAGCAAGCGAGCGAGCCAGATATGAGAGCAAGTGAGCCAGACATGAGAGCAATCGAGCGAGCCAGATATGAGAGCGAGCGAGCCAGACATGAGAGCAAGCGAGCGAGCCAGATATGAGAGCGAGCGAGCCAGACATGAGAGCAAGCGAGCGAGCCAGGTATGAGAGCAAGTGAGCCAGACATGAGAGCAATCGAGCGAGCCAGATATGAGAGCGAGCGAGCCAGACATGAGAGCAAGCGAGCGAGTCAGATATAAGAGCAAGCGAGCCAGACATGAGAGCAAGCGAGCGAGCCAGATATGAGAGCGAGCCAGACATGAGAGCGAGCCAGATATGAGAGCGAGCCAGATAAGAGAGCGAGCCAGACAAGAGAGCAAGCGAGCGAGCCAGATATGAGAGCGAGCGAGCCAGACATGAGAGCAAGCGAGCGAGCCAGATATGAGAGCGAGCGAGCCAGACATGAGAGCAAGCGAGCGAGCCAAATATGAGAGCGAGCGAGACAGACATGAGAGCAAGCGAGCGAGCAAGATATGAGAGCGAGCGAGCCAGACATGAGAGCAAGCGAGCGAGCCAGATATGAGAGCGAGTGAGCCAGACATGAGGGCAAGCCAGCGAGAAAGATATGAGATCGAGCGAACCAGACATGAGAGCAAGCGAGCGAGCAAGATATGAGATCGAGCGAGCCAGATATGCGAGCAAGTCAGATAAGAGAGCGAGCCAGACAAGAGAGCAAGTGAGCGAGCCAGAAATGAGAGCAAGCGAGCGACCCAGATATGAGAGCGAGCGAGGTAAGAGAGCGAGCCAGACAAGAGAGCAAGCGAGCGAGCCAGATATGAGAGCAAGCGAGCGAGCCAGATATGAGAGCGAGCGAGACAGGCATGAGAGCAAGCGAGCGAGCCAGATATGAGAGCGAGCCAGACATGAGAGCAAGCGAGCGAGGCAGATATGAGAGCGAGCGAGACAGACATGAGAGCAAGCGAGCAAGCAAGATATGAGAGCGAGCGAGCCAGACATGAGAGCAAGCGAGCGAGCCAGATATGAGAGCGAGTGAGCCAAACATGAGAGCAAGCCAGCGAGAAAGATATGAGATCGAGCGAGCCAGTTATGCGAGCGAGCCAGATAAGAGAGCGAGCCAGACAAGAGAGCAAGTGAGCGAGCCAGATATGAGAGCAAGCGAGCGAGCCAGATATGAGAGCAAGCGAGCGAGCCAGATATGAGAGCGAGCCAGTTAAGAGAGCGAACAAGACAAGAGAGCAAGCGAGCGAGCCAGATATGAGAGCGAGGGAGCCAGACATGAGAGCGAGCGAGCCAGACATGAGAGCAAGCGAGCGAGCAAGATATGAGAGCGAGCGAGCCAGACATGAGAGCAAGCGAGCGAGCCAGATATGAGAGCGAGTGAGCCAGACATGAGAGCAAGCGAGCGAGCAAGATATGAGATCGAGCGAGCCAGATATGCGAGCAAGTCAGATAAGAGAGCGAGCCAGACAAGAGAGTAAGTGAGCGAGCCAGATATGAGAGCGAGCGAGCCAGACATGAGAGCAAGCGAGCGAGCCAGGTATGAGAGCAAGTGAGCCAGACATGAGAGCAATCGAGCGAGCCAGATATGAGAGCGAGCGAGCCAGACATGAGAGCAAGCGAGCGAGTCAGATATAAGAGCAAGCGAGCCAGACATGAGAGCAAGCGAGCGAGCCAGATATGAGAGCGAGCCAGACATGAGAGCGAGCCAGATATGAGAGCGAGCCAGATAAGAGAGCGAGCCAGACAAGAGAGCAAGCGAGCGAGCCAGATATGAGAGCGAGCGAGCCAGACATGAGAGCAAGCGAGCGAGCCAGATATGAGAGCGAGCGAGCCAGACATGAGAGCAAGCGAGCGAGCCAAATATGAGAGCGAGCGAGACAGACATGAGAGCAAGCGAGCGAGCAAGATATGAGAGCGAGCGAGCCAGACATGAGAGCAAGCGAGCGAGCCAGATATGAGAGCGAGCGAGCCAGACATGAGAGCAAGCGAGCGAGCAAGATACAAGAGCGAGCGAGCCATACATGAGAGCAAGCGAGCGAGCCAGATATGAGAGCGAGGGAGCCAGACATGATAGCAAGCGAACGAGCCAGATATGAAAGCGAGCGAGCCAGATATGAAAGCGAGCCAGACATGAGAGCAAGCGAGCGAGCCAGATATGAGAGCGAGCGAGCCAGACATGTGAGCAAGCGAGCGAGCAAGATATGAGAGCGAGCGAGCCAGACATGAGAGCAAGCGAGCGAACCAGATATGAGAGCGAGTGAGCCAGACATGTGAGCAAGCGAGCGAGCCAGATATGAGAGCGAGCGAGCCAGATATGAGAGCGAGCGAGCCAGACATGAGAGCAAGCAAGCGAGCAAGATATGAAAGCGAGCTAGCCAGACATGAGAGCAAGCGAGCGAGCCAGATATGATAGCGAGGGAGCCAGACATGAGAGCAAGCGAGCGAGCCAGATATGAGAGCGAGCGAGCCAGATATGAGAGCGAGCCAGATATGAGAGCAAGCGAGCGAGCAAAATATGAGAGCGAGCCAGATAAGAGAGCGAACCAGACAAGAGAGCAAGCGAGCGAGCCAGATATGAGAGTGAGCGAGCCAGACATGAGAGCAAGCGAGCGAGCCATATATGAGAACAAGCGAGCCAGACATAAGAGCAAGCGAGCGAGCCAGATATGAGAGCGAGCGAGGCAGACATGAGAGCAAGCGAGCGAGCCAGATATGAGAGCGAGCGAGCCAGACATGAGAGCAAGCGAGCGAGCAAGATATGAGAGTGAGCGAGCCAGACATGAGAGCAAGTGAGCGAGCCAGATATGAGAGCAAGCGAGCCAGACATGAGAGCAAGCGAGCGAGATAGATATGAGAGCGATCGAGCCAGACATAAGAGCAAGCGAGCGAGCCAGATATGAGAGCGAGCGAGCCAGACATGAGATCAAGCGAGCGAGCCAGATATGAGAGCGAGCGAGCCAGACATAAGAGCAAGCGAGAGAGCAAGATATGAGAGCGAGCGAGCCAGACAAGAGAGCAAGCAAGCGAGTCAGATATGAGAGCGAGTGAGCCAGACATGAGAGCAAGCGAGCGAGCAAGATATGAGATCGAGCGAGCCAGATATGCGAGCAAGTCAGATAAGAGAGCGAGCCAGACAAGAGAGCAAGTGAGCGAGCCAGATATGAGAGCAAGCGAGGGCGAAAGCCAGATATGAGAGCAAGCGAGCGAGCCAGATATGAGAGCGAGCGAGATAAGAGAGCGAGCCAGACAAGAGAGCAAGCGAGCGAGCCAGATATGAGAGCAAGCGAGCGAGCCAGATATGAGAGCAAGCGAGCCAGATAAGAGAGCGAACCAGACAAGAGAGCAAGCGAGCGAGCCAGATATGAGAGCGAGCGAGCCAGACATGAGAGCAAGCGAGCGAGCTAGATATCAGAGCGAGCGAGCCAGACATGAGAGCAAGCGAGCTAGCCAGATATGAGAGCGAGCGAGCCAGACATGAGAGCAAGCGAGCGAGCAAGATATGAGAGCGAGCCAGATATGAGAGCAAGCAAGCGAGCCAGATATGAGAGCGAGAGAGATAAGAGAGCGAGCCAGACAAGAGAGCAAGCGAGCGAGCCAGATATGAGAGCGAGCCAGACATGAGAGCAATTGAGCGAGCCAGATATGAGAGCAAGCGAGATAAGAGAGCGAGCCAGACAAGAGAGCAAGCGAGCGAGCCAGATATGAGAGCAAGTGAGCGAGCCAGATATGAGAGCGAGGGAGCCAGATATGCGAGCGAGCGAGCCAGATAAGAGAGTGAGCCAGACAAGATAGCAAGCGAGCGAGCCAGATATGCAAGCGAGCGAGCCAGATATGAGAGCGAACGAGCTAGACATGAGAGCAAGCGAGCGAACCAGGTATGAGAGCAAGCGAGCCAGACATGAGAGCAAGCGAGCGAGCCAGATATGAGAGCAAGCGAGCCAGACATGAGAGCAAGCGAGCGAGCCAGATATGAGAGCGATCGAGCCAGACATGAGAGCAAGCGAGCGAGCCAGATATGAGAGCGAGCGAGCCAGACATGAGAGCAAGCGAGCGAGCCAGATATGAGAGCGAGTGAGCAGACATGAGAGCAAGCGAGCGAGCCAGATAAGAGAGCGAACCAGACAAGAGAGCAAGCGAGCGAGCCAGATATGAGAGTGAGCGAGCCAGACATGAGAGCAAGCGAGCGAGCCAGATATGAGAGCAAGCGAGCTAGACATGAGAGCAAGCAAGGGAGATAGATATGAGAGCGATCGATCCAGACATAAGAGCAAGCGAGCGAGCCAGATATGAGAGCGAGCCAGACATGAGAGCAAGCGAGCGAGCAAGATGTGAGAGCGAGCCAGATAACAGAGCGAACCAGACAAGAGAGCAAACGAGCGAGCCAGATATGGGAGCGAGCGAGCTAGACATGAGAGCAAGCGAGCGAGCCAGATATGAGAGCGAGCGAGCCAGACATGAGAGCAAGCGAGCGAGCAAGATACAAGAGCGAGCGAGCCATACATGAGAGCAAGCGAGCGAGCCAGATATGAGAGCGAGGGAGCCAGACATGATAGCAAGCGAACGAGCCAGATATGAAAGCGAGCGATCCAGATATGAAAGCGAGCCAGACATGAGAGCAAGCGAGCGAGCCAGATATGAGAGCGAGCGAGCCAGACATGTGAGCAAGCGAGCGAGCAAGATATGAGAGCGAGCGAGCCAGACATGAGAGCAAGCGAGCGAGCCAGATATGAGAGCGAGTGAGCCAGACATGTGAGCAAGCGAGTGAGCCAGATATGAGAGCGAGCGAGCCAGATATGAGAGCGAGCGAGCCAGACATGAGAGCAAGCAAGCGAGCAAGATATGAGAGCGAGCTAGCCAGACATGAGAGCAAGCGAGCGAGCCAGATATGATAGCGAGGGAGCCAGACATGAGAGCAAGCGAGCGAGCCAGATATGAGAGCGAGCGAGCCAGACATGAGAGCAAGCGAGCGAGCAAGATACAAGAGCGAGCGAGCCATACATGAGAGCAAGCGAGCGAGCCAGATATGAGAGCAAGGGAGCCAGACATGATAGCAAGCGAACGAGCCAGATATGAAAGCGAGCGAGCCAGATATGAAAGCGAGCCAGACATGAGAGCAAGCGAGCGAGCCAGATATGAGAGCGAGCGAGCCAGACATGTGAGCAAGCGAGCGAGCAAGATATGAGAGCGAGCGAGCCAGACATGAGAGCAAGCGAGCGAGCCAGATATGAGAGCGAGTGAGCCAGACATGTGAGCAAGCGAGCGAGCCAGATATGAGAGCGAGCGAGCCAGATATGAGAGCGAGCGAGCCAGACATGAGAGCAAGCAAGCGAGCAAGATATGAAAGCGAGCTAGCCAGACATGAGAGCAAGCGAGCGAGCCAGATATGATAGCGAGGGAGCCAGACATGAGAGCAAGCGAGCGAGCCAGATATGAGAGCGAGCGAGCCAGATATGAGAGCGAGCCAGATATGAGAGCGAGCCAGACATGAGAGCAAGTGAGCGAGCAAGATATGAGAGCGAGCCAGATAAGAGAGCGAACCAGACAAGAGAGCAAGCGAGCGAGCCAGATATGAGAGTGAGCGAGCCAGACATGAGAGCAAGCGAGCGAGCCAGATATGAGAGCGAGGGAGCCAGACATGATAGCAAGCGAACGAGCCAGATATGAAAGCGAGCGAGCCAGATATGAAAGCGAGCCAGACATGAGAGCAAGCGAGCGAGCCAGATATGAGAGCGAGCGAGCCAGACATGTGAGCAAGCGAGCGAGCAAGATATGAGAGCGAGCGAGCCAGACATGAGAGCAAGCGAGCGAGCCAGATATGAGAGCGAGTGAGCCAGACATGTGAGCAAGCGAGCGAGCCAGATATGAGAGCGAGCGAGCCAGATATGAGAGCGAGCGAGCCAGACATGAGAGCAAGCAAGCGAGCAAGATATGAGAGCGAGCTAGCCAGACATGAGAGCAAGCGAGCGAGCCAGATATGATAGCGAGGGAGCCAGACATGAGAGCAAGCGAGCGAGCCAGATATGAGAGCGAGCGAGCCAGATATGAGAGCGAGCCAGATATGAGAGCGAGCCAGACATGAGAGCAAGCGAGCGAGCAAGATATGAGAGCGAGCCAGATAAGAGAGCGAACCAGACAAGAGAGCAAGCGAGCGAGCCAGATATGAGAGTGAGAGAGCCAGACAAGAGAGCAAGCGAGCGAGCCAGATATGAGAGCGATCGAGCCAGACATAAGAGCAAGCGAGCGAGCCAGATATGAGAGCGAGCGAGCCAGACATGAGAGCAAGCGAGCGAGCCAGAAATGAGAGCGAGCGAGCCAGACATGAGAGCAAGCGAGCGAGCCAGATATGAGAGCGAGCCAGACATGAGAGCAAGCGAGCGAGCAAGATATGAGAGCGAGCCAGATAAGAGAGCGAACCAGACAAGAGAGCAAGCGAGCGAGCCAGATATGAGAGCGAGCGAGCCAGACATGAGAGCAAGCAAGCGAGCAAGATATGAGAGCGAGCTAGCCAGACATGAGAGCAAGCGAGCGAGCCAGATATGAGAGCGAGGGAGACAGACATGAGAGCAAGCGAGCTAGCCAGATATGGGAGTGAGCGAGCCAGACATGAGAGCAAGCGAGCGAGCCAGATATGAGAGCGAGCGAGCCAGACATGAGAGCAAGCGAGCGAGTAAGATATGAGAGCGAGCGAGCCAGACATGAGAGCAAGCGAGCCAGATATGAGAGCAAGTGAGCCAGACATGAGAGCAAGCGAGCGAGCAAGATATGAGATCGAGGGGGCCAGATATGCGAGCAAGTCAAATAAGAGAGCGAGCCAGACAAGAGAGCAAGTGAGCGAGCCAGATATGAGAGCGAGCGAGCCAGACATGATAGCAAGCGAGCGAGCCAGATATGAGAGCAAGCGAGCCAGACATGAGAGCAAGCGAGCGAGCAAGATATGAGAGCGAGCGAGCCAGACATGAGAGCAAGCGTGCGAGCCAGATATGAGAGCGAGGGAGACAGACATGAGAGCAAGCGAGCGAGCCAGATATGAGAGTGAGCGATCCAGACATGAGAGCAAGCGAGCGAGCCAGATATGAGAGCGAGCGAGCCAGACATGAGAGCAAGCGAGCGAGCAAGATATGAGAGCGAGCGAGCCAGACATGAGAGCAAGCGAGCCAGATATGAGAGCAAGTGAGCCAGACATGAGAGCAAGCGAGCGAGCAAGATATGAGAGCGAGCGAGCCAGATATGCGAGCAAGTCAGATAAGAGAGCGAGCCAGACAAGAGAGCAAGTGAGCGAGCCAGATATGAGAGCAAGCGAGCGAGCCAGATATGAGAGCAAGTGAGCGAGCCAGATGTGAGAGCGAGAGAGATAAGAGAGCGAGCCAGACAAGAGAGCAAGCGAGCGAGCCAGATATGAGAGCAAGCGAGCGAGCAAGATATGAGAGCGAGCGAGCCAGATATGAGAGCAAGCGAGCGAGCAAGATATGAGAGCGAGCGAGCCAGATATGAGAGCAAGCGAGCGAGCCAGATATGAGAGCGAGTGAGCCAGACATGAGAGCAAGCGAGCGAGCCAGATATGAGAGCGAGCGAGCCAGATATGAGAGCGAGCCAGATATGAGAGCGAGCCAGACATGAGAGCAAGCGAGCGAGCAAGATATGAGAGAGAGCCAGATAAGAGAGCAAACCAGACAAGAGAGCAAGCGAGCGAGCCAGATATGAGAGTGAGCGAGCCAGACAAGAGAGCAAGCGAGCGAGCCAGATATGAGAGCGATCGAGCCAGACATAAGAGCAAGCGAGCAAGCCAGATATGAGAGCGAGCGAGCCAGACATGAGAGCAAGCAAGCGAGCCAGATATGAGAGCGAGCGAGCCAGACATGAGAGCAAGCGAGAGAGCCAGATATGAGAGCGAGCCAGACATGAGAGCAAGCGAGCGAGCAAGATATGAGAGCGAGCCAGATAAGAGAGTGAACCAGACAAGAGAGCAAGCGAGCGAGCCAGATATGAGAGCGAGCGAGCCAGACATGAGAGCAAGCGAGCGAGCCAGATATGAGAGCGAGCCAGACATGAGAGCAAGCGAGCCAACAAGATATGAGAGCGAGCCAGATAAGAGAGCGAACCAGACAAGAGAGCAAGCGAGCGAGCCAGATATGAGAGCGAGCGAGCCAGACATGAGAGCAAGCGAGCGAGCAAGATATGAGAGCGAGCGAGCCAGATAAGAGAGCGAACCAGACAAGAGAGCAAGCGAGCGAGCCAGATATGAGAGCAAGCGAGCGAGCCAGATATGAGAGAGAGCGAGATAAGAGAGCGAGCCAGACAAGAGAGCAAGCGAGCGAGTCAGATATGAGAGCAAGCGAGCGAGCCAGATGAGAGCAAGCGAGCAAGCCAGATATGCGAGCGAGCGAGCCAGATATGAGAGCGAGCCAGACATGAGAGCAAGCGAGCCAGATATGAGAGCAAGTGAGCCAGACATGAGAGCAAGCGAGCGAGCAAGATATGAGATCGAGCGAGCCAGATATGCGAGCAAGTCAGATAAGAGAGCGAGCCAGACAAGAGAGCAAGTGAGCGAGCCAGATATGAGAGCGAGCGAGCCAGACATGAGAGCAAGCGAGCGAGCCAGATATGAGAGCAAGCGAGCCAGACATGAGAGCAAGCGAGCGAGCAAGATATGAGAGCGAGCGAGCCAGACATGAGAGCAAGCGAGCGAGCCAGATATGAGAGCGAGGGAGACAGACATGAGAGCAAGCGAGCGAGCCAGATATGAGAGTGAGCGATCCAGACATGAGAGCAAGCGAGCGAGCCAGATATGAGAGCGAGCGAGCCAGACATGAGAGCAAGCGAGCGAGCAAGATATGAGAGCGAGCGAGCCAGACATGAGAGCAAGCGATCCAGATATGAGAGCGAGTGAGCCAGACATGAGAGCAAGCGAGCGAGCAAGATATGAGAGCGAGCGAGCCAGATATGCGAGCAAGTCAGATAAGAGAGCGAGCCAGACAAGAGAGCAAGTGAGCGAGCCAGATATGAGAGCAAGCGAGCGAGCCAGATATGAGAGCAAGTGAGCGAGCCAGATGTGAGAGCGAGAGAGATAAGAGAGCGAGCCAGACAAGAGAGCAAGCGAGCGAGCCAGATATGAGAGCAAGCGAGCGAGCAAGATATGAGAGCGAGCGAGCCAGATATGAGAGCAAGCGAGCGAGCAAGATATGAGAGCGAGCGAGCCAGATATGAGAGCAAGCGAGCGAGCCAGATATGAGAGCGAGTGAGCCAGACATGAGAGCAAGCGAGCGAGCCAGATATGAGAGCGAGCGAGCCAGATATGAGAGCGAGCCAGATATGAGAGCGAGCCAGACATGAGAGCAAGCGAGCGAGCAAGATATGAGAGAGAGCCAGATAAGAGAGCAAACCAGACAAGAGAGCAAGCGAGCGAGCCAGATTTGAGAGTGAGCGAGCCAGACAAGAGAGCAAGCGAGCGAGCCAGATATGAGAGCGATCGAGCCAGACATAAGAGCAAGCGAGCAAGCCAGATATGAGAGCGAGCGAGCCAGACATGAGAGCAAGCGAGCGAGCCAGATATGAGAGCGAGCGAGCCAGACATGAGAGCAAGCGAGCGAGCCAGATATGAGAGCGAGCCAGACATGAGAGCAAGCGAGCGAGCAAGATATGAGAGCGAGCCAGATAAGAGAGTGAACCAGACAAGAGAGCAAGCGAGCGAGCCAGATATGAGAGCGAGCGAGCCAGACATGAGAGCAAGCGAGCGAGCCAGATATGAGAGCGAGCCAGACATGAGAGCAAGCGAGCCAACAAGATATGAGAGCGAGCCAGATAAGAGAGCGAACCAGACAAGAGAGCAAGCGAGCGAGCCAGATATGAGAGCGAGCGAGCCAGACATGAGAGCAAGCGAGCGAGCAAGATATGAGAGCGAGCGAGCCAGACATGTGAGCAAGCGAGCCAGATATGAGAGCGAGCGAGCCAGATATGAGAGCAAGCGAGCGAGCCAGATATGAGAGCAAGCGAGCGAGCCAGATATGAGAGCGAGAGAGATAAGAGAGCGAGCCAGACAAGAGAGCAAGTGAGCGAGCCAGATATGAGAGCAAGCGAGCGAGCCAGATATGAGAGCAAGCGAGCGATTCAGATATGAGAGCGAGAGAGATAAGAGAGCGAGCCAGACAAGAGAGCAAGCGAGCGAGCCAGACATAAGAGTAAGCGAGCGAGCCAGATATGAGAGCGAGCAAGACAGACATGAGAGCAAGCGAGCGAGCAAGATATGAGAGCGAGTGAGCCAGACATGAGAGCAAGCGAGCGAGCAAGGATATGAGATCGAGCGAGCCAGATATGCGAGCAAGTCAGATAAGAGAGCGAGCCAGACAAGAGAGTAAGTGAGCGAGCCAGATATGAGAGCGAGCGAGCCAGACATGAGAGCAAGCGAGCGAGCCAGGTATGAGAGCAAGTGAGCCAGACATGAGAGCAATCGAGCGAGCCAGATATGAGAGCAAGCGAGCGAGCCAGATATGAGAGGCAAGCGAGCGAGCCAGATATGAGAGCGAGCCAGATAAGAGAGCGAACAAGACAAGAGAGCAAGCGAGCGAGCCAGATATGAGAGCGAGGGAGCCAAACATGAGAGCAATCGAGCGAGCCAGATATGAGAGCAAGCGGGCGAGCCAGATATGAGAGCAAGCGAGCGAGCCAGTTATGCGAGCGAGCCAGACAAGAGAGCGAGCGAGCCAGATATGAGAGCAAGCGAGCGAGCCAGATATGAGAGCGAGTGAGCCAGACATGAGAGCAAGCGAGCGAGCCAAATATGAGAGCGAGCCAGACATGAGAGCGAGCCAGATATGAGAGCGAGCCAGATAAGAGAGCGAGCCAGAAAAGAGAGCAAGTGAGCGAGCCAGATATGAGAGCAAACGAGCGAGCCAGATATGAGAGCTAGCGAGCGAGCCAGATATGAGAGCAAGCGAGATAAGAGATCGAGCCAGACAAGAGAGCAAGCGAGCGAGCCAGATATGAGAGCAAGAGAGCGAGCCAGATGAGAGCAATCGAGCGAGCCAGATATGAGAGCAAGCGGGCGAGCCAGATATGAGAGCAAGCGAGCGAGCCAGTTATGCGAGCGAGCCAGACAAGAGAGCGAGCGAGCCAGATATGAGAGCAAGCGAGCGAGCCAGATATGAGAGCGAGTGAGCCAGACATGAGAGCAAGCGAGCGAGCCAAATATGAGAGCGAGCCAGACATGAGAGCGAGCCAGATATGAGAGCGAGCCAGATAAGAGAGCGAGCCAGAAAAGAGAGCAAGTGAGCGAGCCAGATATGAGAGCAAACGAGCGAGCCAGATATGAGAGCTAGCGAGCGAGCCAGATATGAGAGCAAGCGAGATAAGAGATCGAGCCAGACAAGAGAGCAAGCGAGCGAGCCAGATATGAGAGCAAGAGAGCGAGCCAGATGAGAGCAAGCGAGCGAGCCAGATATGCGAGCGAGCGAGCCAGATAAGAGAGCGAGCCAGACAAGAGAGCAAGCGAGCGAGCCAGATATGCGAGCGAGCAAGCCAGATAAGAGAGTGAGCCAGACAAGAGAGCAAGCGAGCGAGCCAGATATGAGAGCGAGCGAGCCAGACATGAGAGCAAGCGAGCAAGGCAGGTATGAGAGCAAGCGAGCCAGACATGAGAGCAATCGAGCGAGCCAGATATGAGAGCGAGCGAGCCAGACATGAGAGCAAGCGAGCGAGCCAGATATGAGAGCGAGCGAGCCAGACATGAGAGCAAGCGAGCAAGCCAAATATGAGAGCGAGCCAGACATGAGAGTGAGCCAGATATGAGAGCGAGCCAGATAAGAGAGCGAGCCAGACAAGAGAGCAAGTGAGCGAGCCAGATATGAGAGCAAACGAGCTAGCCAGATATGAGAGCAAGCGAGCGAGCCAGATATGAGAGCGAGCGAGATAAGAGAGCGAGCCAGACAAGAGAGCAAGCGAGCGAGCCAGATATGAGAGCAAGCGAGCGAGCCAGATGAGAGCAAGCGAGTGAGCCAGATATGCGAGCGAGCGAGCCAGACAAGAGAGCAAGCGAGCGAGCCAGATATGCGAGCGAGCAAGCCAGATAAGAGAGTGAGCCAGACAAGAGAGCAAGCGAGCGAGCCAGATATGAGAGCTAGCGAGCGAGCCAGATATGAGAGCGAGCGAGATAAGAGAGCGAGCCAGACAAGAGAGCAAGCGAGCGAGCCAGATATGAGAGCAAGCGAGCGAGCCAGATGAGAGCAAGCGAGCGAGCCAGATATGCGAGCGAGCGAGCCAGATAAGAGAGCGAGCCAGACAAGAGAGCAAGCGAGCGAGCCAGATATGCGAGCAAGCCAGATAAGAGAGTGAGCCAGACAAGAGAGCAAGCGAGCGAGCCAGATATGCGAGCGAGCGAGCCAGATATGAGAGCGAGCGAGCCAGACATGAGAGCAAGCTAGTGAACCAGGTATGAGAGCAAGTGAGCCAGAAATGAGAGCAATCGAGCGAACCAGATATGAGAGCGAGCGAGCCAGACATGAGAGCGAGCGAGCGAGCCAGATATGAGAGCAAGCGAGCGAGCCAGATGAGAGCAAGCGAGCAAGCCAGATATGCGAGCGAGCGAGCCAGATAAGAGAGCGAGTCAGACAAGAGAGCAAGCGAGCGAGCCAGATATGCGAGCGAGCGAGCCAGATATGAGAGCGAGCGAGCCAAACATGAGAGCAAGCGAGCGAGCCAGGTATGAGAGCAAGTGGGCCAGACATGAGAGCAATCGAGCGAGCCAGATATGAGAGCGAGCCAGATAAGAGAGCGAGCCAGACAAGAGAGCAAGCGAGCGAGCCAGATATGAGAGCGAGCGAGGCAGACACGAGAGCAAGCGAGCGAGCCAGATATGAGAGCGAGCGAGACAGACATGAGAGCAAGCGAGCGAGCAAGATATGAGAGCGAGCGAGCCAGACATGAGAGCAAGCGAGCGAGCCAGATATGAGAGCGAGTGAGCCAGACATGAGGGCAAGCCAGCGAGAAAGATATGAGATCGAGCGAACCAGACATGAGAGCAAGCGAGCGAGCAAGATATGAGATCGACCGAGCCAGATATGCGAGCAAGTCAGATAAGAGAGCGAGCCAGACAAGAGAGCAAGTGAGCGAGCCAGATATGAGAGAAAGCGAGCGACCCAGATATGAGAGCGAGCGAGGTAAGAGAGCGAGCCAGACAAGAGAGCAAGCGAGCGAGCCAGATATGAGAGCAAGCGAGCGAGCCAGATATGAGAGCGAGCGAGCCAGACATGAGAGCAAGCGAGCGAGCCAGATATGAGAGCGAGCCAGACATGAGAGCAAGCGAGCGAGGCAGATATGAGAGTGAGCGAGCCAGACATGAGAGCAAGCGAGCGAGCCAGATATGAGAGCGAGTGAGCCAAACATGAGAGCAAGCCAGCGAGAAAGATATGAGATCGAGCGAGCCAGTTATGCGAGCGAGCCAGATAAGAGAGCGAGCCAGACAAGAGAGCAAGTGAGCGAGCCAGATATGAGAGCAAGCGAGCGAGCCAGATGAGAGCAAGCGAGCGAGCCAGATATGCGAGCGAGCGAGCCAGATAAGAGAGCGAGCCAGACAAGAGAGCAAGCGAGCGAGCCAGATATGCAAGCGAGCAAGCCAGATAAGAGAGTGAGCCAGACAATAGAGCAAGCGAGCGAGCCAGATATGCAAGCGAGCGAGCCAGATATGAGAGCGAGCGAGCCAGACATGAGAGCAAGCGAGCAAGGCAGGTATGAGAGCAAGCGAGCCAGACAAGAGAGCAATCGAGCGAGCCAGATATGAGAGCGAGCGAGCCAGACATGAGAGCAAGCGAGCGAGCCAGATATGAGAGCGAGCGAGCCAGACATGAGAGCTAGCGAGCAAGCCAAATATGAGAGAGAGCCAGACATGAGAGCGAGCCAGATATGAGAGCGAGCCAGACAAGAGAGCAAGCGAGCGAGCCAGATATGAGAGCAAGCGAGCGAGCCAGATGAGAGCAAGCGAGCGAGCCAGATATGCGAGCGAGCGAGCCAGATAAGAGAGCGAGCCAGACAAGAGAGCAAGCGAGCGAGCCAGATATGCGAGCGAGCAAGCCAGATAAGAGAGTGAGCCAGACAAGAGAGCAAGCGAGCGAGCCAGATATGCAAGCGAGCGAGCCAGATATGAGAGCGAGCAAGCCAGACATGAGAGCAAGCGAGTGAGCCAGGTATGAGAGCAAGTGAGCCAGAAATGAGAGCAATCGAGCGAGCCAGATATGAGAGCGAGCGAGCCAGACATGAGAGCAAGCGAGCCAGATATGAGAGCAAGCGAGCCAGACATGAGAGCAAGCAAACGAGCCAGATATGAGAGCGATCGAGCCAGACATGAGAGCAAGCGAGCGAGCCAGATATGAGAGCGAGCGAGCCAGACATGAGAGCAAGCGAGCGAGCCAGATATGAGAGCGAGTGAGCCAGACATGAGAGCAAGCAAGCGAGCCAGATATGAGAGCGAGCCAGACATGAGAGCAAGCGAGCGAGCCAGATATGAGAGCAAGCGAGCGAGCCAGATGAGAGCAAGCGAGCAAGCCAGATATGCGAGCGAGCGAGCCAGATAAGAGAGCGAGTCAGACAAGAGAGCAAGCGAGCGAGCCAGATATGCGAGCGAGCGAGCCAGATATGAGAGCGAGCGAGCCAAACATGAGAGCAAGCGAGCGAGCCAGATATGAGAGCAAGTGAGCCAGACATGAGAGCAATCGAGCGAGCCAGATATGAGAGCGAGCGAGCCAGACATGAGAGCAAGCGAGCGAGCCAGATATGAGAGCGAGCGAGCCAGACATGAGAGCAAGCGAGCGAGCCAGGTATGAGAGCAAGTGAGCCAGACATGAGAGCAATCGAGCGAGCCTTATATGAGAGCGAGCGAGCCAGACATGAGAGCAAGCGAGCGAGTCAGATATAAGAGCAAGCGAGCCAGACATGAGAGCAAGCGAGCGAGCCAGATATGAGAGCGAGCCAGACATGAGAGCGAGCCAGATATGAGAGCGAGCCAGATAAGAGAGCGAGCCAGACAAGAGAGCAAGCGAGCGAGCCAGATATGAGAGCGAGCGAGCCAGACATGAGAGCAAGCGAGCGAGCCAGATATGAGAGCGAGCGAGCCAGACATGAGAGCAAGCGAGCGAGCCAAATATGAGAGCGAGCGAGACAGACATGAGAGCAAGCGAGCGAGCAAGATATGAGAGCGAGCGAGCCAGACATGAGAGCAAGCGAGCGAGCCAGATATGAGAGCGAGTGAGCCAGACATGAGGGCAAGCCAGCGAGAAAGATATGAGATCGAGCGAACCAGACATGAGAGCAAGCGAGCGAGCAAGATATGAGATCGAGCGAGCCAGATATGCGAGCAAGTCAGATAAGAGAGCGAGCCAGATATGAGAGCAAGCGAGCGACCCAGATATGAGAGCGAGCGAGGTAAGAGAGCGAGCCAGACAAGAGAGCAAGCGAGCGAGCCAGATATGAGAGCAAGCGAGCGAGCCAGATATGAGAGCGAGCGAGACAGGCATGAGAGCAAGCGAGCGAGCCAGATATGAGAGCGAGCCAGACATGAGAGCAAGCGAGCGAGGCAGATATGAGAGCGAGCGAGACAGACATGAGAGCAAGCGAGCAAGCAAGATATGAGAGCGAGCGAGCCAGACATGAGAGCAAGCGAGCGAGCCAGATATGAGAGCGAGTGAGCCAAACATGAGAGCAAGCCAGCGAGAAAGATATGAGATCGAGCGAGCCAGTTATGCGAGCGAGCCAGATAAGAGAGCGAGCCAGACAAGAGAGCAAGTGAGCGAGCCAGATATGAGAGCAAGCGAGCGAGCCAGATATGAGAGCAAGCGAGCGAGCCAGATATGAGAGCGAGCCAGTTAAGAGAGCGAACAAGACAAGAGAGCAAGCGAGCGAGCCAGATATGAGAGCGAGGGAGCCAGACATGAGAGCGAGCGAGCCAGACATGAGAGCAAGCGAGCGAGCAAGATATGAGAGCGAGCGAGCCAGACATGAGAGCAAGCGAGCGAGCCAGATATGAGAGCGAGTGAGCCAGACATGAGAGCAAGCGAGCGAGCAAGATATGAGATCGAGCGAGCCAGATATGCGAGCAAGTCAGATAAGAGAGCGAGCCAGACAAGAGAGTAAGTGAGCGAGCCAGATATGAGAGCGAGCGAGCCAGACATGAGAGCAAGCGAGCGAGCCAGGTATGAGAGCAAGTGAGCCAGACATGAGAGCAATCGAGCGAGCCAGATATGAGAGCGAGCGAGCCAGACATGAGAGCAAGCGAGCGAGTCAGATATAAGAGCAAGCGAGCCAGACATGAGAGCAAGCGAGCGAGCCAGATATGAGAGCGAGCCAGACATGAGAGCGAGCCAGATATGAGAGCGAGCCAGATAAGAGAGCGAGCCAGACAAGAGAGCAAGCGAGCGAGCCAGATATGAGAGCGAGCGAGCCAGACATGAGAGCAAGCGAGCGAGCCAGATATGAGAGCGAGCGAGCCAGACATGAGAGCAAGCGAGCGAGCCAAATATGAGAGCGAGCGAGACAGACATGAGAGCAAGCGAGCGAGCAAGATATGAGAGCGAGCGAGCCAGACATGAGAGCAAGCGAGCGAGCCAGATATGAGAGCGAGCGAGCCAGACATGAGAGCAAGCGAGCGAGCAAGATACAAGAGCGAGCGAGCCATACATGAGAGCAAGCGAGCGAGCCAGATATGAGAGCGAGGGAGCCAGACATGATAGCAAGCGAACGAGCCAGATATGAAAGCGAGCGAGCCAGATATGAAAGCGAGCCAGACATGAGAGCAAGCGAGCGAGCCAGATATGAGAGCGAGCGAGCCAGACATGTGAGCAAGCGAGCGAGCAAGATATGAGAGCGAGCGAGCCAGACATGAGAGCAAGCGAGCGAACCAGATATGAGAGCGAGTGAGCCAGACATGTGAGCAAGCGAGCGAGCCAGATATGAGAGCGAGCGAGCCAGATATGAGAGCGAGCGAGCCAGACATCAGAGCAAGCAAGCGAGCAAGATATGAAAGCGAGCTAGCCAGACATGAGAGCAAGCGAGCGAGCCAGATATGATAGCGAGGGAGCCAGACATGAGAGCAAGCGAGCGAGCCAGATATGAGAGCGAGCGAGCCAGATATGAGAGCGAGCCAGATATGAGAGCAAGCGAGCGAGCAAAATATGAGAGCGAGCCAGATAAGAGAGCGAACCAGACAAGAGAGCAAGCGAGCGAGCCAGATATGAGAGTGAGCGAGCCAGACATGAGAGCAAGCGAGCGAGCCATATATGAGAACAAGCGAGCCAGACATAAGAGCAAGCGAGCGAGCCAGATATGAGAGCGAGCGAGGCAGACATGAGAGCAAGCGAGCGAGCCAGATATGAGAGCGAGCGAGCCAGACATGAGAGCAAGCGAGCGAGCAAGATATGAGAGTGAGCGAGCCAGACATGAGAGCAAGTGAGCGAGCCAGATATGAGAGCAAGCGAGCCAGACATGAGAGCAAGCGAGCGAGATAGATATGAGAGCGATCGAGCCAGACATAAGAGCAAGCGAGCGAGCCAGATATGAGAGCGAGCGAGCCAGACATGAGATCAAGCGAGCGAGCCAGATATGAGAGCGAGCGAGCCAGACATAAGAGCAAGCGAGAGAGCAAGATATGAGAGCGAGCGAGCCAGACAAGAGAGCAAGCAAGCGAGTCAGATATGAGAGCGAGTGAGCCAGACATGAGAGCAAGCGAGCGAGCAAGATATGAGATCGAGCGAGCCAGATATGCGAGCAAGTCAGATAAGAGAGCGAGCCAGACAAGAGAGCAAGTGAGCGAGCCAGATATGAGAGCAAGCGAGCGAGCCAGATATGAGAGCGAGCGAGATAAGAGAGCGAGCCAGACAAGAGAGCAAGCGAGCGAGCCAGATATGAGAGCAAGCGAGCGAGCCAGATATGAGAGCAAGCGAGCCAGATAAGAGAGCGAACCAGACAAGAGAGCAAGCGAGCGAGCCAGATATGAGAGCGAGCGAGCCAGACATGAGAGCAAGCGAGCGAGCTAGATATCAGAGCGAGCGAGCCAGACATGAGAGCAAGCGAGCTAGCCAGATATGAGAGCGAGCGAGCCAGACATGAGAGCAAGCGAGCGAGCAAGATATGAGAGCGAGCCAGATTTGAGAGCAAGCGAGCGAGCCAGATATGAGAGCGAGAGAGATAAGAGAGCGAGCCAGACAAGAGAGCAAGCGAGCGAGCCAGATATGAGAGCGAGCCAGACATGAGAGCAATTGAGCGAGCCAGATATGAGAGCAAGCGAGATAAGAGAGCGAGCCAGACAAGAGAGCAAGCGAGCGAGCCAGATATGAGAGCAAGCGAGCGAGCCAGATATGAGAGCGAGGGAGCCAGATATGCGAGCAAGCGAGCCAGATAAGAGAGTGAGCAAGACAAGATAGCAAGCGAGCGAGCCAGATATGCAAGCGAGCGAGCCAGATATGAGAGCGAACGAGCTAGACATGAGAGCAAGCGAGCGAACCAGGTATGAGAGCAAGCGAGCCAGACATGAGAGCAAGCGAGCGAGCCAGATATGAGAGCAAGCGAGCCAGACATGAGAGCAAGCGAGCGAGCCAGATATGAGAGCGATCGAGCCAGACATGAGAGCAAGCGAGCGAGCCAGATATGAGAGCGAGCGAGCCAGACATGAGAGCAAGCGAGCGAGCCAGATATGAGAGCGAGTGAGCCAGACATGAGAGCAAGCGAGCGAGCCAGATAAGAGAGCGAACCAGACAAGAGAGCAAGCGAGCGAGCCAGATATGAGAGTGAGCGAGCCAGACATGAGAGCAAGCGAGCGAGCCAGATATGAGAGCAAGCGAGCTAGACATGAGAGCAAGCAAGGGAGATAGATATGAGAGCGATCGATCCAGACATAAGAGCAAGCGAGCGAGCCAGATATGAGAGCGAGCCAGACATGAGAGCAAGCGAGCGAGCAAGATGTGAGAGCGAGCCAGATAACAGAGCGAACCAGACAAGAGAGCAAACGAGCGAGCCAGATATGGGAGCGAGCGAGCCAGACATGAGAGCAAGCGAGCGAGCCAGATATGAGAGCGAGCGAGCCAGACATGAGAGCAAGCGAGCGAGCAAGATACAAGAGCGAGCCATACATGAGAGCAAGCGAGCGAGCCAGATATGAGAGCGAGGGAGCCAGACATGATAGCAAGCGAACGAGCCAGATATGAAAGCGAGCGAGCCAGATATGAAAGCGAGCCAGACATGAGAGCAAGCGAGCGAGCCAGATATGAGAGCGAGCGAGCCAGACATGTGAGCAAGCGAGCGAGCAAGATATGAGAGCGAGCGAGCCAGACATGAGAGCAAGCGAGCGAGCCAGATATGAGAGCGAGTGAGCCAGACATGTGAGCAAGCGAGTGAGCCAGATATGAGAGCGAGCGAGCCAGATATGAGAGCGAGCGAGCCAGACATGAGAGCAAGCAAGCGAGCAAGATATGAGAGCGAGCTAGCCAGACATGAGAGCAAGCGAGCGAGCCAGATATGATAGCGAGGGAGCCAGACATGAGAGCAAGCGAGCGAGCCAGATATGAGAGCGAGCGAGCCAGACATGAGAGCAAGCGAGCGAGCAAGATACAAGAGCGAGCGAGCCATACATGAGAGCAAGCGAGCGAGCCAGATATGAGAGCAAGGGAGCCAGACATGATAGCAAGCGAACGAGCCAGATATGAAAGCGAGCGAGCCAGATATGAAAGCGAGCCAGACATGAGAGCAAGCGAGCGAGCCAGATATGAGAGCGAGCGAGCCAGACATGTGAGCAAGCGAGCGAGCAAGATATGAGAGCGAGCGAGCCAGACATGAGAGCAAGCGAGCGAGCCAGATATGAGAGCGAGTGAGCCAGACATGTGAGCAAGCGAGCGAGCCAGATATGAGAGCGAGCGAGCCAGATATGAGAGCGAGCGAGCCAGACATGAGAGCAAGCAAGCGAGCAAGATATGAAAGCGAGCTAGCCAGACATGAGAGCAAGCGAGCGAGCCAGATATGATAGCGAGGGAGCCAGACATGAGAGCAAGCGAGCGAGCCAGATATGAGAGCGAGCGAGCCAGATATGAGAGCGAGCCAGATATGAGAGCGAGCCAGACATGAGAGCAAGTGAGCGAGCAAGATATGAGAGCGAGCCAGATAAGAGAGCGAACCAGACAAGAGAGCAAGCGAGCGAGCCAGATATGAGAGTGAGCGAGCCAGACATGAGAGCAAGCGAGCGAGCCAGATATGAGAGCGAGGGAGCCAGACATGATAGCAAGCGAACGAGCCAGATATGAAAGCGAGCGAGCCAGATATGAAAGCGAGCCAGACATGAGAGCAAGCGAGCGAGCCAGATATGAGAGCGAGCGAGCCAGACATGTGAGCAAGCGAGCGAGCAAGATATGAGAGCGAGCGAGCCAGACATGAGAGCAAGCGAGCGAGCCAGATATGAGAGCGAGTGAGCCAGACATGTGAGCAAGCGAGCGAGCCAGATATGAGAGCGAGCGAGCCAGATATGAGAGCGAGCGAGCCAGACATGAGAGCAAGCAAGCGAGCAAGATATGAGAGCGAGCTAGCCAGACATGAGAGCAAGCGAGCGAGCCAGATATGATAGCGAGGGAGCCAGACATGAGAGCAAGCGAGCGAGCCAGATATGAGAGCGAGCGAGCCAGATATGAGAGCGAGCCAGATATGAGAGCGAGCCAGACATGAGAGCAAGCGAGCGAGCAAGATATGAGAGCGAGCCAGATAAGAGAGCGAACCAGACAAGAGAGCAAGCGAGCGAGCCAGATATGAGAGTGAGAGAGCCAGACAAGAGAGCAAGCGAGCGAGCCAGATATGAGAGCGATCGAGCCAGACATAAGAGCAAGCGAGCGAGCCAGATATGAGAGCGAGCGAGCCAGACATGAGAGCAAGCGAGCGAGCCAGAAATGAGAGCGAGCGAGCCAGACATGAGAGCAAGCGAGCGAGCCAGATATGAGAGCGAGCCAGACATGAGAGCAAGCGAGCGAGCAAGATATGAGAGCGAGCCAGATAAGAGAGCGAACCAGACAAGAGAGCAAGCGAGCGAGCCAGATATGAGAGCGAGCGAGCCAGACATGAGAGCAAGCAAGCGAGCAAGATATGAGAGCGAGCTAGCCAGACATGAGAGCAAGCGAGCGAGCCAGATATGAGAGCGAGGGAGACAGACATGAGAGCAAGCGAGCTAGCCAGATATGGGAGTGAGCGAGCCAGACATGAGAGCAAGCGAGCGAGCCAGATATGAGAGCGAGCGAGCCAGACATGAGAGCAAGCGAGCGAGTAAGATATGAGAGCGAGCGAGCCAGACATGAGAGCAAGCGAGCCAGATATGAGAGCAAGTGAGCCAGACATGAGAGCAAGCGAGCGAGCAAGATATGAGATCGAGGGGGCCAGATATGCGAGCAAGTCAAATAAGAGAGCGAGCCAGACAAGAGAGCAAGTGAGCGAGCCAGATATGAGAGCGAGCGAGCCAGACATGATAGCAAGCGAGCGAGCCAGATATGAGAGCAAGCGAGCCAGACATGAGAGCAAGCGAGCGAGCAAGATATGAGAGCGAGCGAGCCAGACATGAGAGCAAGCGTGCGAGCCAGATATGAGAGCGAGGGAGACAGACATGAGAGCAAGCGAGCGAGCCAGATATGAGAGTGAGCGATCCAGACATGAGAGCAAGCGAGCGAGCCAGATATGAGAGCGAGCGAGCCAGACATGAGAGCAAGCGAGCGAGCAAGATATGAGAGCGAGCGAGCCAGACATGAGAGCAAGCGAGCCAGATATGAGAGCAAGTGAGCCAGACATGAGAGCAAGCGAGCGAGCAAGATATGAGAGCGAGCGAGCCAGATATGCGAGCAAGTCAGATAAGAGAGCGAGCCAGACAAGAGAGCAAGTGAGCGAGCCAGATATGAGAGCAAGCGAGCGAGCCAGATATGAGAGCAAGTGAGCGAGCCAGATGTGAGAGCGAGAGAGATAAGAGAGCGAGCCAGACAAGAGAGCAAGCGAGCGAGCCAGATATGAGAGCAAGCGAGCGAGCAAGATATGAGAGCGAGCGAGCCAGATATGAGAGCAAGCGAGCGAGCAAGATATGAGAGCGAGCGAGCCAGATATGAGAGCAAGCGAGCGAGCCAGATATGAGAGCGAGTGAGCCAGACATGAGAGCAAGCGAGCGAGCCAGATATGAGAGCGAGCGAGCCAGATATGAGAGCGAGCCAGATATGAGAGCGAGCCAGACATGAGAGCAAGCGAGCGAGCAAGATATGAGAGAGAGCCAGATAAGAGAGCAAACCAGACAAGAGAGCAAGCGAGCGAGCCAGATATGAGAGTGAGCGAGCCAGACAAGAGAGCAAGCGAGCGAGCCAGATATGAGAGCGATCGAGCCAGACATAAGAGCAAGCGAGCAAGCCAGATATGAGAGCGAGCGAGCCAGACATGAGAGCAAGCAAGCGAGCCAGATATGAGAGCGAGCGAGCCAGACATGAGAGCAAGCGAGAGAGCCAGATATGAGAGCGAGCCAGACATGAGAGCAAGCGAGCGAGCAAGATATGAGAGCGAGCCAGATAAGAGAGTGAACCAGACAAGAGAGCAAGCGAGCGAGCCAGATATGAGAGCGAGCGAGCCAGACATGAGAGCAAGCGAGCGAGCCAGATATGAGAGCGAGCCAGACATGAGAGCAAGCGAGCCAACAAGATATGAGAGCGAGCCAGATAAGAGAGCGAACCAGACAAGAGAGCAAGCGAGCGAGCCAGATATGAGAGCGAGCGAGCCAGACATGAGAGCAAGCGAGCGAGCAAGATATGAGAGCGAGCGAGCCAGATAAGAGAGCGAACCAGACAAGAGAGCAAGCGAGCGAGCCAGATATGAGAGCAAGCGAGCGAGCCAGATATGAGAGAGAGCGAGATAAGAGAGCGAGCCAGACAAGAGAGCAAGCGAGCGAGTCAGATATGAGAGCAAGCGAGCGAGCCAGATGAGAGCAAGCGAGCAAGCCAGATATGCGAGCGAGCGAGCCAGATATGAGAGCGAGCCAGACATGAGAGCAAGCGAGCCAGATATGAGAGCAAGTGAGCCAGACATGAGAGCAAGCGAGCGAGCAAGATATGAGATCGAGCGAGCCAGATATGCGAGCAAGTCAGATAAGAGAGCGAGCCAGACAAGAGAGCAAGTGAGCGAGCCAGATATGAGAGCGAGCGAGCCAGACATGAGAGCAAGCGAGCGAGCCAGATATGAGAGCAAGCGAGCCAGACATGAGAGCAAGCGAGCGAGCAAGATATGAGAGCGAGCGAGCCAGACATGAGAGCAAGCGAGCGAGCCAGATATGAGAGCGAGGGAGACAGACATGAGAGCAAGCGAGCGAGCCAGATATGAGAGTGAGCGATCCAGACATGAGAGCAAGCGAGCGAGCCAGATATGAGAGCGAGCGAGCCAGACATGAGAGCAAGCGAGCGAGCAAGATATGAGAGCGAGCGAGCCAGACATGAGAGCAAGCGATCCAGATATGAGAGCGAGTGAGCCAGACATGAGAGCAAGCGAGCGAGCAAGATATGAGAGCGAGCGAGCCAGATATGCGAGCAAGTCAGATAAGAGAGCGAGCCAGACAAGAGAGCAAGTGAGCGAGCCAGATATGAGAGCAAGCGAGCGAGCCAGATATGAGAGCAAGTGAGCGAGCCAGATGTGAGAGCGAGAGAGATAAGAGAGCGAGCCAGACAAGAGAGCAAGCGAGCGAGCCAGATATGAGAGCAAGCGAGCGAGCAAGATATGAGAGCGAGCGAGCCAGATATGAGAGCAAGCGAGCGAGCAAGATATGAGAGCGAGCGAGCCAGATATGAGAGCAAGCGAGCGAGCCAGATATGAGAGCGAGTGAGCCAGACATGAGAGCAAGCGAGCGAGCCAGATATGAGAGCGAGCGAGCCAGATATGAGAGCGAGCCAGATATGAGAGCGAGCCAGACATGAGAGCAAGCGAGCGAGCAAGATATGAGAGAGAGCCAGATAAGAGAGCAAACCAGACAAGAGAGCAAGCGAGCGAGCCAGATTTGAGAGTGAGCGAGCCAGACAAGAGAGCAAGCGAGCGAGCCAGATATGAGAGCGATCGAGCCAGACATAAGAGCAAGCGAGCAAGCCAGATATGAGAGCGAGCGAGCCAGACATGAGAGCAAGCGAGCGAGCCAGATATGAGAGCGAGCGAGCCAGACATGAGAGCAAGCGAGCGAGCCAGATATGAGAGCGAGCCAGACATGAGAGCAAGCGAGCGAGCAAGATATGAGAGCGAGCCAGATAAGAGAGTGAACCAGACAAGAGAGCAAGCGAGCGAGCCAGATATGAGAGCGAGCGAGCCAGACATGAGAGCAAGCGAGCGAGCCAGATATGAGAGCGAGCCAGACATGAGAGCAAGCGAGCCAACAAGATATGAGAGCGAGCCAGATAAGAGAGCGAACCAGACAAGAGAGCAAGCGAGCGAGCCAGATATGAGAGCGAGCGAGCCAGACATGAGAGCAAGCGAGCGAGCAAGATATGAGAGCGAGCGAGCCAGACATGTGAGCAAGCGAGCCAGATATGAGAGCGAGCGAGCCAGATATGAGAGCAAGCGAGCGAGCCAGATATGAGAGCAAGCGAGCGAGCCAGATATGAGAGCGAGAGAGATAAGAGAGCGAGCCAGACAAGAGAGCAAGTGAGCGAGCCAGATATGAGAGCAAGCGAGCGAGCCAGATATGAGAGCAAGCGAGCGATTCAGATATGAGAGCGAGAGAGATAAGAGAGCGAGCCAGACAAGAGAGCAAGCGAGCGAGCCAGACATAAGAGTAAGCGAGCGAGCCAGATATGAGAGCGAGCAAGACAGACATGAGAGCAAGCGAGCGAGCAAGATATGAGAGCGAGTGAGCCAGACATGAGAGCAAGCGAGCGAGCCAGATATGAGAGCGAGCAAGACAGACATGAGAGCAAGCGAGCGAGCAAGATATGAGAGCGAGCGAGCCAGACATGAGAGCAAGCGAGCAAGCCTGATATGTGAACGAGCGAGCCAGATATGAGAGCGAGCGAGCCAGACATGAGAGCAAGCGAGTCAGCCAGGTATGAGAGCAAGTGAGCCAGAAATGAGAGCAATCGAGCAAGCCAGATATGAGAGCGAGCGAGCCAGACATGAGAGCAAGCAAGCGAGCCAGATATGAGAGCAAGCGAGCCAGACATAAGAGCAAGCGAGCGAGCCAGATATGAGAGCGATCGAGCCAGACATGAGAGCAAGCGAGCGAGCCAGATATGAGAGCGAGCGAGCCAGACATGAGAGCAAGCGAGCGAGCCAGATATGAGAGCGAGTGAGCCAGACATGAGAGCAAGCGAGCGAGCCAGATATGAGAGCGAGCCAGACATGAGAGCAAGCGAGCGAGCCAGATATGAGAGCGAGCGAGCCAGACATGAGAGCAAGCGAGCGAGCCAGATATGAGAACGAGCCAGACATGAGAGCAAGCGAGCGAGCAAGATATGAGAGCGAGCCAGATAAGAGAGCGATCCAGACAAGAGAGCAAGCGAGCGAGCCAGATATGAGAGCGAGCAAGCCAGACATGAGAGCAAGCGAGCGAGCCAGATATGAGAGCGAGCGAGCCAGATATGCAAGCGAGCGAGCCAGATAAGAGAGCGAACCAGACAAGAGAGCAAGCGAGCGAGCCAGATATGAGAGCGAGCGAGCCAGACATGAGAGCAAGCGAGCGAGCCAGATATGAGAGCGAGTGAGCCAGACATGAGAGCAAGCGAGCGAGCCAGATATGAGAGCGAGCAAGACAGACATGAGAGCAAGCGAGCGAGCAAGATATGAGAGCGAGCGAGCCAGACATGAGAGCAAGCGAGCGAGCCAGATGTGAGAGCGAGTGAGCCAGACATGAGGGCAAGCCAGCGAGAAAGATATGAGATCGAGCGAACCAGACATGAGAGCAAGCGAGCGAGCAAGATATGAGATCGGGCGAGCCAGATATGCGAGCAAGTCAGATAAGAGAGCGAGCCAGACAAGAGAGCAAGTGAGCGAGCCAGATATGAGAGCAAGCGAGCGAGCCAGATATGAGAGCAAGCGAGCGACCCAGATATGAGAGCGAGCGAGGTAAGAGAGCGAGCCAGACAAGAGAGCAAGCGAGCGAGCCAGATATGAGAGCAAGCGAGCGAGCCAGATATGAGAGCGAGCGAGCCAGACATGAGAGCAAGCGAGCGAGCCAGATATGAGAGCGAGTGAGCCAGACATGAGAGCAAGCGAGCGAGCAAGATATGAGAGCGAGCGAGCCAGACATGAGAGCAAGCGAGCGAGCCAGATATGAGAGCGAGTGAGCCAAACATGAGAGCAAGCCAGCGAGAAAGATATGAGATCGAGCGAGCCAGTTATGCGAGCGAGCCAGATAAGAGAGCGAGCCAGACAAGAGAGCAAGTGAGCGAGCCAGATGTGAGAGCAAGCGAGCGAGCCAGATATGAGAGCAAGTGAGCGAGCCAGATATGAGAGCGAGCCAGATAAGAGAGCGAACAAGACAAGAGAGCAAGCGAGCGAGCCAGATATGAGAGCGAGAGAGCCAGACATGAGAGCGAGCGAGCCAGACATGAGAGCAAGCGAGCGAGCAAGATATGAAAGCGAGCGAGCCAGACATGAGAGCAAGCGAGCGAGCCAGATGTGAGAGCGAGTGAGCCAGACATGAGAGCAAGCGAGCGAGCAAGATATGAGATCGAGCGAGCCAGATATGCGAGCAAGTCAGATAAGAGAGCGAGCCAGACAAGAGAGCAAGTGAGCGAGCCAGATATGAGAGCAAGCGAGCGAGCCAGATATGAGAGCGAGCGAGATAAGAGAGCGAGCCAGACAAGAGAGCAAGCGAGCCAGATATGAGAGCAAGTGAGCGAGTCAGATATGAGAGCGAGGGAGCCAGATATGCGAGCGAGCGAGCCAGATAAGAGAGTGAGCCAGACAAGAGAGCAAGCGAGCGAGCCAGATATGCAAGCGAGCGAGCCAGATAAGAGAGCGAACCAGACAAGAGAGCAAGCGAGCGAGCCAGATATGAGAGCAAGCGAGCGAGCCAGATATGAGAGAGAGCGAGATAAGAGAGCGAGCCAGACAAGAGAGCAAGCGAGCGAGTCAGATATGAGAGCAAGCGAGCGAGCCAGATGAGAGCAAGCGAGCAAGCCAGATATGCGAGCGAGCGAGCCAGATAAGAGAGCGAGTCAGACAAGAGAGCAAGCGAGCGAGCCAGATATGCGAGCGAGCAAGCCAGATATGAGAGCGAGCGAGCCAAACATGAGATCAAGCGAGCGAGCCAGATATGAGAGCAAGTGAGCCAGACATGAGAGCAATCGAGCGAGCCAGATAAGAGAGCGAGCGAGCCAGACATGAGAGCAAGCGAGCGAGCCAGATATGAGAGCGAGCGAGCCAGACATGAGAGCAAGCGAGCGAGCCAGGTATGAGAGCAAGTGAGCCAGACATGAGAGCAATCGAGCGAGCCAGATATGAGAGCGAGCGAGCCAGACATGAGAGCAAGCGAGCGAGTCAGATATGAGAGCAAGCGAGCCAGACATGAGAGCAAGCGAGCGAGCCAGATATGAGAGCGATCCAGACATGAGAGCGAGCCAGATATGAGAGCGAGCCAGATAAGAGAACGAGCCAGACAAGAGAGCAAGCGAGCGAGCCAGATATGAGAGCGAGCGAGCCAGACATGAGAGCAAGCGAGCGAGCCAGATATGAGAGCGAGCGAGCCAGACATGAGAGCAAGCGAGCGAGCCAGATATGAGAGCGAGCGAGACAGACATGAGAGCAAGCGAGCGAGCAAGATATGAGAGCGAGCGAGCCAGACATGAGAGCAAGCGAGCGAGCCAGATGTGAGAGCGAGTGAGCCAGACATGAGGGCAAGCCAGCGAAAAAGATATGAGATCGAGCGAACCACACATGAGAGCAAGCGAGCGAGCAAGATATGAGATCGAGCGAGCCAGATATGCGAGCAAGTCAGATAAGAGAGCGAGCCAGACAAGAGAGCAAGTGAGCGAGCCAGATATGAGAGCAAGCGAGCGACCCAGATATGAGAGCGAGCGAGGTAAGAGAGCGAGCCAGACAAGAGAGAAAGCGAGCGAGCCAGATATGAGAGCAAGCGAGCGAGCCAGATATGAGAGCGAGTGAGCCAAACATGAGAGCAAGCCAGCGAGAAAGATATGAGATCGATCGAGCCAGTTATGCGAGCGAGCCAGATAAGAGAGCGAGCCAGACAAGAGAGCAGGTGAGCGAGCCAGATATGAGAGCAAGCGAGCGAGCCAGATATGAGAGCAAGCGAGCGAGCCAGATATGAGAGCGAGCCAGTTAAGAGAGCGAACAAGACAAGAGAGCAAGCGAGCGAGCCAGATATGAGAGCGAGGGAGCCAGACATGAGAGCGAGCGAGCCAGACATGAGAGCAAGCGAGCGAGCAAGATATGAGAGCGAGCGAGCCAGACATGAGAGCAAGCGAGCGAGCCAGATATGAGAGCGAGTGAGCCAGACATGAGAGCAAGCGAGCGAGCAAGATATGAGATCGAGCGAGCCAGATATGCGAGCAAGTCAGATAAGAGAGCGAGCCAGACAAGAGAGTAAGTGAGCGAGCCAGATATGAGAGCGAGCGAGCCAGACATGAGAGCAAGCGAGCGAGCCAGGTATGAGAGCAAGTGAGCCAGACATGAGAGCAATCGAGCGAGCCAGATATGAGAGCAAGCGAGCGAGCCAGATATGAGAGCAAGCGAGCGAGCCAGATATGAGAGCGAGCCAGATAAGAGAGCGAACAAGACAAGAGAGCAAGCGAGCGAGCCAGATATGAGAGCGAGGGAGCCAGACATGAGAGCGAGCGAGCCAAACATGAGAGCAATCGAGCGAGCCAGATATGAGAGCAAGCGGGCGAGCCAGATATGAGAGCAAGCGAGCGAGCCAGTTATGCGAGCGAGCCAGACAAGAGAGCGAGCGAGCCAGATATGAGAGCAAGCGAGCGAGCCAGATATGAGAGCGAGTGAGCCAGACATGAGAGCAAGCGAGCGAGCCAAATATGAGAGCGAGCCAGACATGAGAGCGAGCCAGATATGAGAGCGAGCCAGATAAGAGAGCGAGCCAGAAAAGAGAGCAAGTGAGCGAGCCAGATATGAGAGCAAACGAGCGAGCCAGATATGAGAGCTAGCGAGCGAGCCAGATATGAGAGCAAGCGAGATAAGAGAGCGAGCCAGACAAGAGAGCAAGCGAGCGAGCCAGATATGAGAGCAAGAGAGCGAGCCAGATGAGAGCAAGCGAGCGAGCCAGATATGCGAGCGAGCGAGCCAGATAAGAGAGCGAGCCAGACAAGAGAGCAAGCGAGCGAGCCAGATATGCGAGCGAGCAAGCCAGATAAGAGAGTGAGCCAGACAAGAGAGCAAGCGAGCGAGCCAGATATGAGAGCGAGCGAGCCAGACATGAGAGCAAGCGAGCAAGGCAGGTATGAGAGCAAGCGAGCCAGACATGAGAGCAATCGAGCGAGCCAGATATGAGAGCGAGCGAGCCAGACATGAGAGCAAGCGAGCGAGCCAGATATGAGAGCGAGCGAGCCAGACATGAGAGCAAGCGAGCAAGCCAAATATGAGAGCGAGCCAGACATGAGAGTGAGCCAGATATGAGAGCGAGCCAGATAAGAGAGCGAGCCAGACAAGAGAGCAAGTGAGCGAGCCAGATATGAGAGCAAACGAGCTAGCCAGATATGAGAGCAAGCGAGCGAGCCAGATATGAGAGCGAGCGAGATAAGAGAGCGAGCCAGACAAGAGAGCAAGCGAGCGAGCCAGATATGAGAGCAAGCGAGCGAGCCAGATGAGAGCAAGCGAGCGAGCCAGATATGCGAGCGAGCGAGCCAGACAAGAGAGCAAGCGAGCGAGCCAGATATGCGAGCGAGCAAGCCAGATAAGAGAGTGAGCCAGACAAGAGAGCAAGCGAGCGAGCCAGATATGAGAGCTAGCGAGCGAGCCAGATATGAGAGCGAGCGAGATAAGAGAGCGAGCCAGACAAGAGAGCAAGCGAGCGAGCCAGATATGAGAGCAAGCGAGCGAGCCAGATGAGAGCAAGCGAGCGAGCCAGATATGCGAGCGAGCGAGCCAGATAAGAGAGCGAGCCAGACAAGAGAGCAAGCGAGCGAGCCAGATATGCGAGCGAGCAAGCCAGATAAGAGAGTGAGCCAGACAAGAGAGCAAGCGAGCGAGCCAGATATGCGAGCGAGCGAGCCAGATATGAGAGCGAGCGAGCCAGACATGAGAGCAAGCTAGTGAACCAGGTATGAGAGCAAGTGAGCCAGAAATGAGAGCAATCGAGCGAACCAGATATGAGAGCGAGCGAGCCAGACATGAGAGCGAGCGAGCGAGCCAGATATGAGAGCAAGCGAGCGAGCCAGATGAGAGCAAGCGAGCAAGCCAGATATGCGAGCGAGCGAGCCAGATAAGAGAGCGAGTCAGACAAGAGAGCAAGCGAGCGAGCCAGATATGCGAGCGAGCGAGCCAGATATGAGAGCGAGCGAGCCAAACATGAGAGCAAGCGAGCGAGCCAGGTATGAGAGCAAGTGGGCCAGACATGAGAGCAATCGAGCGAGCCAGATATGAGAGCGAGCCAGATAAGAGAGCGAGCCAGACAAGAGAGCAAGCGAGCGAGCCAGATATGAGAGCGAGCGAGGCAGACACGAGAGCAAGCGAGCGAGCCAGATATGAGAGCGAGCGAGACAGACATGAGAGCAAGCGAGCGAGCAAGATATGAGAGCGAGCGAGCCAGACATGAGAGCAAGCGAGCGAGCCAGATATGAGAGCGAGTGAGCCAGACATGAGGGCAAGCCAGCGAGAAAGATATGAGATCGAGCGAACCAGACATGAGAGCAAGCGAGCGAGCAAGATATGAGATCGACCGAGCCAGATATGCGAGCAAGTCAGATAAGAGAGCGAGCCAGACAAGAGAGCAAGTGAGCGAGCCAGATATGAGAGAAAGCGAGCGACCCAGATATGAGAGCGAGCGAGGTAAGAGAGCGAGCCAGACAAGAGAGCAAGCGAGCGAGCCAGATATGAGAGCGAGCGAGCCAGACATGAGAGCAAGCGAGCGAGCCAGATATGAGAGCGAGCGAGCCAGACATGAGAGCAAGCGAGCGAGCCAGATATGAGAGCGAGCCAGACATGAGAGCAAGCGAGCGAGCAAGATATGAGAGCGAGCCAGATAAGAGAGTGAACCAGACAAGAGAGCAAGCGAGCGAGCCAGATATGAGAGCGAGCGAGCCAGACATGAGAGCAAGCGAGCGAGCCAGATATGAGAGCGAGCCAGACATGAGAGCAAGCGAGCCAACAAGATATGAGAGCGAGCCAGATAAGAGAGCGAACCAGACAAGAGAGCAAGCGAGCGAGCCAGATATGAGAGCGAGCGAGCCAGACATGAGAGCAAGCGAGCGAGCAAGATATGAGAGCGAGCGAGCCAGACATGTGAGCAAGCGAGCCAGATATGAGAGCGAGCGAGCCAGATATGAGAGCAAGCGAGCGAGCCAGATATGAGAGCAAGCGAGCGAGCCAGATATGAGAGCGAGAGAGATAAGAGAGCGAGCCAGACAAGAGAGCAAGTGAGCGAGCCAGATATGAGAGCAAGCGAGCGAGCCAGATATGAGAGCAAGCGAGCGATTCAGATATGAGAGCGAGAGAGATAAGAGAGCGAGCCAGACAAGAGAGCAAGCGAGCGAGCCAGACATAAGAGTAAGCGAGCGAGCCAGATATGAGAGCGAGCAAGACAGACATGAGAGCAAGCGAGCGAGCAAGATATGAGAGCGAGTGAGCCAGACATGAGAGCAAGCGAGCGAGCCAGATATGAGAGCGAGCAAGACAGACATGAGAGCAAGCGAGCGAGCAAGATATGAGAGCGAGCGAGCCAGACATGAGAGCAAGCGAGCAAGCCTGATATGTGAACGAGCGAGCCAGATATGAGAGCGAGCGAGCCAGACATGAGAGCAAGCGAGTCAGCCAGGTATGAGAGCAAGTGAGCCAGAAATGAGAGCAATCGAGCAAGCCAGATATGAGAGCGAGCGAGCCAGACATGAGAGCAAGCAAGCGAGCCAGATATGAGAGCAAGCGAGCCAGACATAAGAGCAAGCGAGCGAGCCAGATATGAGAGCGATCGAGCCAGACATGAGAGCAAGCGAGCGAGCCAGATATGAGAGCGAGCGAGCCAGACATGAGAGCAAGCGAGCGAGCCAGATATGAGAGCGAGTGAGCCAGACATGAGAGCAAGCGAGCGAGCCAGATATGAGAGCGAGCCAGACATGAGAGCAAGCGAGCGAGCCAGATATGAGAGCGAGCGAGCCAGACATGAGAGCAAGCGAGCGAGCCAGATATGAGAACGAGCCAGACATGAGAGCAAGCGAGCGAGCAAGATATGAGAGCGAGCCAGATAAGAGAGCGATCCAGACAAGAGAGCAAGCGAGCGAGCCAGATATGAGAGCGAGCAAGCCAGACATGAGAGCAAGCGAGCGAGCCAGATATGAGAGCGAGCGAGCCAGATATGCAAGCGAGCGAGCCAGATAAGAGAGCGAACCAGACAAGAGAGCAAGCGAGCGAGCCAGATATGAGAGCGAGCGAGCCAGACATGAGAGCAAGCGAGCGAGCCAGATATGAGAGCGAGTGAGCCAGACATGAGAGCAAGCGAGCGAGCCAGATATGAGAGCGAGCAAGACAGACATGAGAGCAAGCGAGCGAGCAAGATATGAGAGCGAGCGAGCCAGACATGAGAGCAAGCGAGCGAGCCAGATGTGAGAGCGAGTGAGCCAGACATGAGGGCAAGCCAGCGAGAAAGATATGAGATCGAGCGAACCAGACATGAGAGCAAGCGAGCGAGCAAGATATGAGATCGGGCGAGCCAGATATGCGAGCAAGTCAGATAAGAGAGCGAGCCAGACAAGAGAGCAAGTGAGCGAGCCAGATATGAGAGCAAGCGAGCGAGCCAGATATGAGAGCAAGCGAGCGACCCAGATATGAGAGCGAGCGAGGTAAGAGAGCGAGCCAGACAAGAGAGCAAGCGAGCGAGCCAGATATGAGAGCAAGCGAGCGAGCCAGATATGAGAGCGAGCGAGCCAGACATGAGAGCAAGCGAGCGAGCCAGATATGAGAGCGAGTGAGCCAGACATGAGAGCAAGCGAGCGAGCAAGATATGAGAGCGAGCGAGCCAGACATGAGAGCAAGCGAGCGAGCCAGATATGAGAGCGAGTGAGCCAAACATGAGAGCAAGCCAGCGAGAAAGATATGAGATCGAGCGAGCCAGTTATGCGAGCGAGCCAGATAAGAGAGCGAGCCAGACAAGAGAGCAAGTGAGCGAGCCAGATGTGAGAGCAAGCGAGCGAGCCAGATATGAGAGCAAGTGAGCGAGCCAGATATGAGAGCGAGCCAGATAAGAGAGCGAACAAGACAAGAGAGCAAGCGAGCGAGCCAGATATGAGAGCGAGAGAGCCAGACATGAGAGCGAGCGAGCCAGACATGAGAGCAAGCGAGCGAGCAAGATATGAAAGCGAGCGAGCCAGACATGAGAGCAAGCGAGCGAGCCAGATGTGAGAGCGAGTGAGCCAGACATGAGAGCAAGCGAGCGAGCAAGATATGAGATCGAGCGAGCCAGATATGCGAGCAAGTCAGATAAGAGAGCGAGCCAGACAAGAGAGCAAGTGAGCGAGCCAGATATGAGAGCAAGCGAGCGAGCCAGATATGAGAGCGAGCGAGATAAGAGAGCGAGCCAGACAAGAGAGCAAGCGAGCCAGATATGAGAGCAAGTGAGCGAGTCAGATATGAGAGCGAGGGAGCCAGATATGCGAGCGAGCGAGCCAGATAAGAGAGTGAGCCAGACAAGAGAGCAAGCGAGCGAGCCAGATATGCAAGCGAGCGAGCCAGATAAGAGAGCGAACCAGACAAGAGAGCAAGCGAGCGAGCCAGATATGAGAGCAAGCGAGCGAGCCAGATATGAGAGAGAGCGAGATAAGAGAGCGAGCCAGACAAGAGAGCAAGCGAGCGAGTCAGATATGAGAGCAAGCGAGCGAGCCAGATGAGAGCAAGCGAGCAAGCCAGATATGCGAGCGAGCGAGCCAGATAAGAGAGCGAGTCAGACAAGAGAGCAAGCGAGCGAGCCAGATATGCGAGCGAGCAAGCCAGATATGAGAGCGAGCGAGCCAAACATGAGATCAAGCGAGCGAGCCAGATATGAGAGCAAGTGAGCCAGACATGAGAGCAATCGAGCGAGCCAGATAAGAGAGCGAGCGAGCCAGACATGAGAGCAAGCGAGCGAGCCAGATATGAGAGCGAGCGAGCCAGACATGAGAGCAAGCGAGCGAGCCAGGTATGAGAGCAAGTGAGCCAGACATGAGAGCAATCGAGCGAGCCAGATATGAGAGCGAGCGAGCCAGACATGAGAGCAAGCGAGCGAGTCAGATATGAGAGCAAGCGAGCCAGACATGAGAGCAAGCGAGCGAGCCAGATATGAGAGCGATCCAGACATGAGAGCGAGCCAGATATGAGAGCGAGCCAGATAAGAGAACGAGCCAGACAAGAGAGCAAGCGAGCGAGCCAGATATGAGAGCGAGCGAGCCAGACATGAGAGCAAGCGAGCGAGCCAGATATGAGAGCGAGCGAGCCAGACATGAGAGCAAGCGAGCGAGCCAGATATGAGAGCGAGCGAGACAGACATGAGAGCAAGCGAGCGAGCAAGATATGAGAGCGAGCGAGCCAGACATGAGAGCAAGCGAGCGAGCCAGATGTGAGAGCGAGTGAGCCAGACATGAGGGCAAGCCAGCGAAAAAGATATGAGATCGAGCGAACCACACATGAGAGCAAGCGAGCGAGCAAGATATGAGATCGAGCGAGCCAGATATGCGAGCAAGTCAGATAAGAGAGCGAGCCAGACAAGAGAGCAAGTGAGCGAGCCAGATATGAGAGCAAGCGAGCGACCCAGATATGAGAGCGAGCGAGGTAAGAGAGCGAGCCAGACAAGAGAGAAAGCGAGCGAGCCAGATATGAGAGCAAGCGAGCGAGCCAGATATGAGAGCGAGTGAGCCAAACATGAGAGCAAGCCAGCGAGAAAGATATGAGATCGATCGAGCCAGTTATGCGAGCGAGCCAGATAAGAGAGCGAGCCAGACAAGAGAGCAGGTGAGCGAGCCAGATATGAGAGCAAGCGAGCGAGCCAGATATGAGAGCAAGCGAGCGAGCCAGATATGAGAGCGAGCCAGTTAAGAGAGCGAACAAGACAAGAGAGCAAGCGAGCGAGCCAGATATGAGAGCGAGGGAGCCAGACATGAGAGCGAGCGAGCCAGACATGAGAGCAAGCGAGCGAGCAAGATATGAGAGCGAGCGAGCCAGACATGAGAGCAAGCGAGCGAGCCAGATATGAGAGCGAGTGAGCCAGACATGAGAGCAAGCGAGCGAGCAAGATATGAGATCGAGCGAGCCAGATATGCGAGCAAGTCAGATAAGAGAGCGAGCCAGACAAGAGAGTAAGTGAGCGAGCCAGATATGAGAGCGAGCGAGCCAGACATGAGAGCAAGCGAGCGAGCCAGGTATGAGAGCAAGTGAGCCAGACATGAGAGCAATCGAGCGAGCCAGATATGAGAGCAAGCGAGCGAGCCAGATATGAGAGCAAGCGAGCGAGCCAGATATGAGAGCGAGCCAGATAAGAGAGCGAACAAGACAAGAGAGCAAGCGAGCGAGCCAGATATGAGAGCGAGGGAGCCAGACATGAGAGCGAGCGAGCCAAACATGAGAGCAATCGAGCGAGCCAGATATGAGAGCAAGCGGGCGAGCCAGATATGAGAGCAAGCGAGCGAGCCAGTTATGCGAGCGAGCCAGACAAGAGAGCGAGCGAGCCAGATATGAGAGCAAGCGAGCGAGCCAGATATGAGAGCGAGTGAGCCAGACATGAGAGCAAGCGAGCGAGCCAAATATGAGAGCGAGCCAGACATGAGAGCGAGCCAGATATGAGAGCGAGCCAGATAAGAGAGCGAGCCAGAAAAGAGAGCAAGTGAGCGAGCCAGATATGAGAGCAAACGAGCGAGCCAGATATGAGAGCTAGCGAGCGAGCCAGATATGAGAGCAAGCGAGATAAGAGAGCGAGCCAGACAAGAGAGCAAGCGAGCGAGCCAGATATGAGAGCAAGAGAGCGAGCCAGATGAGAGCAAGCGAGCGAGCCAGATATGCGAGCGAGCGAGCCAGATAAGAGAGCGAGCCAGACAAGAGAGCAAGCGAGCGAGCCAGATATGCGAGCGAGCAAGCCAGATAAGAGAGTGAGCCAGACAAGAGAGCAAGCGAGCGAGCCAGATATGAGAGCGAGCGAGCCAGACATGAGAGCAAGCGAGCAAGGCAGGTATGAGAGCAAGCGAGCCAGACATGAGAGCAATCGAGCGAGCCAGATATGAGAGCGAGCGAGCCAGACATGAGAGCAAGCGAGCGAGCCAGATATGAGAGCGAGCGAGCCAGACATGAGAGCAAGCGAGCAAGCCAAATATGAGAGCGAGCCAGACATGAGAGTGAGCCAGATATGAGAGCGAGCCAGATAAGAGAGCGAGCCAGACAAGAGAGCAAGTGAGCGAGCCAGATATGAGAGCAAACGAGCTAGCCAGATATGAGAGCAAGCGAGCGAGCCAGATATGAGAGCGAGCGAGATAAGAGAGCGAGCCAGACAAGAGAGCAAGCGAGCGAGCCAGATATGAGAGCAAGCGAGCGAGCCAGATGAGAGCAAGCGAGCGAGCCAGATATGCGAGCGAGCGAGCCAGACAAGAGAGCAAGCGAGCGAGCCAGATATGCGAGCGAGCAAGCCAGATAAGAGAGTGAGCCAGACAAGAGAGCAAGCGAGCGAGCCAGATATGAGAGCTAGCGAGCGAGCCAGATATGAGAGCGAGCGAGATAAGAGAGCGAGCCAGACAAGAGAGCAAGCGAGCGAGCCAGATATGAGAGCAAGCGAGCGAGCCAGATGAGAGCAAGCGAGCGAGCCAGATATGCGAGCGAGCGAGCCAGATAAGAGAGCGAGCCAGACAAGAGAGCAAGCGAGCGAGCCAGATATGCGAGCGAGCAAGCCAGATAAGAGAGTGAGCCAGACAAGAGAGCAAGCGAGCGAGCCAGATATGCGAGCGAGCGAGCCAGATATGAGAGCGAGCGAGCCAGACATGAGAGCAAGCTAGTGAACCAGGTATGAGAGCAAGTGAGCCAGAAATGAGAGCAATCGAGCGAACCAGATATGAGAGCGAGCGAGCCAGACATGAGAGCGAGCGAGCGAGCCAGATATGAGAGCAAGCGAGCGAGCCAGATGAGAGCAAGCGAGCAAGCCAGATATGCGAGCGAGCGAGCCAGATAAGAGAGCGAGTCAGACAAGAGAGCAAGCGAGCGAGCCAGATATGCGAGCGAGCGAGCCAGATATGAGAGCGAGCGAGCCAAACATGAGAGCAAGCGAGCGAGCCAGGTATGAGAGCAAGTGGGCCAGACATGAGAGCAATCGAGCGAGCCAGATATGAGAGCGAGCCAGATAAGAGAGCGAGCCAGACAAGAGAGCAAGCGAGCGAGCCAGATATGAGAGCGAGCGAGGCAGACACGAGAGCAAGCGAGCGAGCCAGATATGAGAGCGAGCGAGACAGACATGAGAGCAAGCGAGCGAGCAAGATATGAGAGCGAGCGAGCCAGACATGAGAGCAAGCGAGCGAGCCAGATATGAGAGCGAGTGAGCCAGACATGAGGGCAAGCCAGCGAGAAAGATATGAGATCGAGCGAACCAGACATGAGAGCAAGCGAGCGAGCAAGATATGAGATCGACCGAGCCAGATATGCGAGCAAGTCAGATAAGAGAGCGAGCCAGACAAGAGAGCAAGTGAGCGAGCCAGATATGAGAGAAAGCGAGCGACCCAGATATGAGAGCGAGCGAGGTAAGAGAGCGAGCCAGACAAGAGAGCAAGCGAGCGAGCCAGATATGAGAGCAAGCGAGCGAGCCAGATATGAGAGCGAGCGAGCCAGACATGAGAGCAAGCGAGCGAGCCAGATATGAGAGCGAGCCAGACATGAGAGCAAGCGAGCGAGGCAGATATGAGAGCGAGCGAGACAGACATGAGAGCAAGCGAGCGAGCCAGATATGAGAGCGAGTGAGCCAGACATGAGGGCAAGCCAGCGAGAAAGATATGAGATCGAGCGAGCCAGTTATGCGAGCGAGCCAGATAAGAGAGCGAGCCAGACAAGAGAGCAAGTGAGCGAGCCAGATATGAGAGCAAGCGAGCGAGCCAGATGAGAGCAAGCGAGCGAGCCAGATATGCGAGCGAGCGAGCCAGATAAGAGAGCGAGCCAGACAAGAGAGCAAGCGAGCGAGCCAGATATGCGAGCGAGCAAGCCAGATAAGAGAGTGAGCCAGACAATAGAGCAAGCGAGCGAGCCAGATATGCAAGCGAGCGAGCCAGATATGAGAGCGAGCGAGCCAGACATGAGAGCAAGCGAGCAAGGCAGGTATGAGAGCAAGCGAGCCAGACAAGAGAGCAATCGAGCGAGCCAGATATGAGAGCGAGCGAGCCAGACATGAGAGCAAGCGAGCGAGCCAGATATGAGAGCGAGCGAGCCAGACATGAGAGCAAGCGAGCAAGCCAAATATGAGAGAGAGCCAGACATGAGAGCGAGCCAGATATGAGAGCGAGCCAGACAAGAGAGCAAGCGAGCGAGCCAGATATGAGAGCAAGCGAGCGAGCCAGATGAGAGCAAGCGAGCGAGCCAGATATGCGAGCGAGCGAGCCAGATAAGAGAGCGAGCCAGACAAGAGAGCAAGCGAGCGAGCCAGATATGCGAGCGGGCAAGCCAGATAAGAGAGTGAGCCAGACAAGAGAGCAAGCGAGCGAGCCAGATATGCAAGCGAGCGAGCCAGATATGAGAGCGAGCAAGCCAGACATGAGAGCAAGCGAGTGAGCCAGGTATGAGAGCAAGTGAGCCAGAAATGAGAGCAATCGAGCGAGCCAGATATGAGAGCGAGCGAGCCAGACATGAGAGCAAGCGAGCCAGATATGAGAGCAAGCGAGCCAGACATGAGAGCAAGCAAACGAGCCAGATATGAGAGCGATCGAGCCAGACATGAGAGCAAGCGAGCGAGCCAGATATGAGAGCGAGCGAGCCAGACATGAGAGCAAGCGAGCGAGCCAGATATGAGAGCGAGTGAGCCAGACATGAGAGCAAGCAAGCGAGCCAGATATGAGAGCGAGCCAGACATGAGAGCAAGCGAGCGAGCCAGATATGAGAGCAAGCGAGCGAGCCAGATGAGAGCAAGCGAGCAAGCCAGATATGCGAGCGAGCGAGCCAGATAAGAGAGCGAGTCAGACAAGAGAGCAAGCGAGCGAGCCAGATATGCGAGCGAGCGAGCCAGATATGAGAGCGAGCGAGCCAAACATGAGAGCAAGCGAGCGAGCCAGATATGAGAGCAAGTGAGCCAGACATGAGAGCAATCGAGCGAGCCAGATATGAGAGCGAGCGAGCCAGACATGAGAGCAAGCGAGCGAGCCAGATATGAGAGCGAGCGAGCCAGACATGAGAGCAAGCGAGCGAGCCAGGTATGAGAGCAAGTGAGCCAGACATGAGAGCAATCGAGCGAGCCAGATATGAGAGCGAGCGAGCCAGACATGAGAGCAAGCGAGCGAGTCAGATATAAGAGCAAGCGAGCCAGACATGAGAGCAAGCGAGCGAGCCAGATATGAGAGCGATCCAGACATGAGAGCGAGCCAGATATGAGAGCGAGCCAGATAAGAGAGCGAGCCAGACAAGAGAGCAAGCGAGCGAGCCAGATATGAGAGCGAGCGAGCCAGACATGAGAGCAAGCGAGCGAGCCAGATATGAGAGCGAGCGAGCCAGACATGAGAGCAAGCGAGCGAGCCAAATATGAGAGCGAGCGAGACAGACATGAGAGCAAGCGAGCGAGCAAGATATGAGAGCGAGCGAGCCAGACATGAGAGCAAGCGAGCGAGCCAGATATGAGAGCGAGTGAGCCAGACATGAGGGCAAGCCAGCGAGAAAGATATGAGATCGAGCGAACCAGACATGAGAGCAAGCGAGCGAGCAAGATTTGAGATCGAGCGAGCCAGATATGCGAGCAAGTCAGATAAGAGAGCGAGCCAGACAAGAGAGCAAGTGAGCGAGCCAGATATGAGAGCAAGCGAGCGACCCAGTTATGAGAGCGAGCGAGGTAAGAGAGCGAGCCAGACAAGAGAGCAAGCGAGCGAGCCAGATATGAGAGCAAGCGAGCGAGCCAGATATGAGAGCGAGCGAGACAGGCATGAGAGCAAGCGAGCGAGCCAGATATGAGAGCGAGCCAGACATGAGAGCAAGCGAGCGAGGCAGATATGAGAGCGAGCGAGACAGACATGAGAGCAAGCGAGCAAGCAAGATATGAGAGCGAGCGAGCCAGACATGAGAGCAAGCGAGCGAGCCAGATATGAGAGCGAGTGAGCCAAACATGAGAGCAAGCCAGCGAGAAAGATATGAGATCGAGCGAGCCAGTTATGCGAGCGAGCCAGATAAGAGAGCGAGCCAGACAAGAGAGCAAGTGAGCGAGCCAGATATGAGAGCAAGCGAGCGAGCCAGATATGAGAGCAAGCGAGCGAGCCAGATATGAGAGCGAGCCAGTTAAGAGAGCGAACAAGACAAGAGAGCAAGCGAGCGAGCCAGATATGAGAGCGAGGGAGCCAGACATGAGAGCGAGCGAGCCAGACATGAGAGCAAGCGAGCGAGCAAGATATGAGAGCGAGCGAGCCAGACATGAGAGCAAGCGAGCGAGCCAGATATGAGAGCGAGTGAGCCAGACATGAGAGCAAGCGAGCGAGCAAGATATGAGATCGAGCGAGCCAGATATGCGAGCAAGTCAGATAAGAGAGCGAGCCAGACAAGAGAGTAAGTGAGCGAGCCAGATATGAGAGCGAGCGAGCCAGACATGAGAGCAAGCGAGCGAGCCAGGTATGAGAGCAAGTGAGCCAGACATGAGAGCAATCGAGCGAGCCAGATATGAGAGCGAGCGAGCCAGACATGAGAGCAAGCGAGCGAGTCAGATATAAGAGCAAGCGAGCCAGACATGAGAGCAAGCGAGCGAGCCAGATATGAGAGCGAGCCAGACATGAGAGCGAGCCAGATATGAGAGCGAGCAAGATAAGAGAGCGAGCCAGACAAGAGAGCAAGCGAGCGAGCCAGATATGAGAGCGAGCGAGCCAGACATGAGAGCAAGCGAGCGAGCCAGATATGAGAGCGAGCGAGCCAGACATGAGAGCAAGCGAGCGAGCCAAATATGAGAGCGAGCGAGACAGACATGAGAGCAAGCGAGCGAGCAAGATATGAGAGCGAGCGAGCCAGACATGAGAGCAAGCGAGCGAGCCAGATATGAGAGCGAGTGAGCCAGACATGAGGGCAAGCCAGCGAGAAAGATATGAGATCGAGCGAACCAGACATGAGAGCAAGCGAGCGAGCAAGATATGAGATCGAGCGAGCCAGATATGCGAGCAAGTCAGATAAGAGAGCGAGCCAGACAAGAGAGCAAGTGAGCGAGCCAGATATGAGAGCAAGCGAGCGACCCAGATATGAGAGCGAGCGAGGTAAGAGAGCGAGCCAGACAAGAGAGCAAGCGAGCGAGCCAGATATGAGAGCAAGCGAGCGAGCCAGATATGAGAGCGAGCGAGACAGGCATGAGAGCAAGCGAGCGAGCCAGATATGAGAGCGAGCCAGACATGAGAGCAAGCGAGCGAGGCAGATATGAGAGCGAGCGAGACAGACATGAGAGCAAGCGAGCAAGCAAGATATGAGAGCGAGCGAGCCAGACATGAGAGCAAGCGAGCGAGCCAGATATGAGAGCGAGTGAGCCAAACATGAGAGCAAGCCAGCGAGAAAGATATGAGATCGAGCGAGCCAGTTATGCGAGCGAGCCAGATAAGAGAGCGAGCCAGACAAGAGAGCAAGTGAGCGAGCCAGATATGAGAGCAAGCGAGCGAGCCAGATATGAGAGCAAGCGAGCGAGCCAGATATGAGAGCGAGCCAGTTAAGAGAGCGAACAAGACAAGAGAGCAAGCGAGCGAGCCAGATATGAGAGCGAGGGAGCCAGACATGAGAGCGAGCGAGCCAGACATGAGAGCAAGCGAGCGAGCAAGATATGAGAGCGAGCGAGCCAGACATGAGAGCAAGCGAGCGAGCCAGATATGAGAGCGAGTGAGCCAGACATGAGAGCAAGCGAGCGAGCAAGATATGAGATCGAGCGAGCCAGATATGCGAGCAAGTCAGATAAGAGAGCGAGCCAGACAAGAGAGTAAGTGAGCGAGCCAGATATGAGAGCGAGCGAGCCAGACATGAGAGCAAGCGAGCGAGCCAGGTATGAGAGCAAGTGAGCCAGACATGAGAGCAATCGAGCGAGCCAGATATGAGAGCAAGCGAGCGAGCCAGATATGAGAGCGAGCCAGATAAGAGAGCGAACAAGACAAGAGAGCAAGCGAGCGAGCCAGATATGAGAGCGAGGGAGCCAGACATGAGAGCGAGCGAGCCAGACATGAGAGCAATCGAGCGAGCCAGATATGAGAGCAAGCGAGCGAGCCAGATATGAGAGCAAGCGAGCGAGCCAGTTATGCGAGCGAGCCAGACAAGAGAGCGAGCGAGCCAGATATGAGAGCAAGCGAGCGAGCCAGATATGAGAGCGAGTGAGCCAGACATGAGAGCAAGCGAGCGAGCCAAATATGAGAGCGAGCCAGACATGAGAGCGAGCCAGATATGAGAGCGAGCCAGATAAGAGAGCGAGCCAGACAAGAGAGCAAGTGAGTGAGCCAGATATGAGAGCAAACGAGCGAGCCAGATATGAGAGCTAGCGAGCGAGCCAGATATGAGAGCGAGCGATATAAGAGAGCGAGCCAGACAAGAGAGCAAGCGAGCGAGCCAGATATGAGAGCAAGAGAGCGAGCCAGATGAGAGCAAGCGAGCGAGCCAGATATGCGAGCGAGCGAGCCAGATAAGAGAGCGAGCCAGACAAGAGAGCAAGCTAGCGAGCCAGATATGCGAGCGAGCAAGCCAGATAAGAGAGTGAGCCAGAAAAGAGAGCAAGCGAGCGAGCCAGATATGCGAGCGAGCGAGCCAGATATGAGAGCGAGCGAGCCAGACATGAGAGCAAGCGAGCAAGGCAGGTATGAGAGCAAGCGAGCCAGACATGAGAGCAATCGAGCGAGCCAGATATGAGAGCGAGCGAGCCAGACATGAGAGCAAGCGAGCGAGCCAGATATGAGAGCGAGCGAGCCAGACATGAGAGCAAGCGAGCAAGCCAAATATGAGAGCGAGCCAGACATGAGAGTGAGCCAGGTATGAGAGCGAGCCAGATAAGAGAGCGAGCCAGACAAGAGAGCAAGTGAGCGAGCCAGATATGAGAGCAAACGAGCTAGCCAGATATGAGAGCAAGCGAGCGAGCCAGATATGAGAGCGAGCGAGATAAGAGAGCGAGCCACACAAGAGAGCAAGCGAGCGAGCCAGATATGAGAGCAAGCGAGCGAGCCAGATGAGAGCAAGCGAGCGAGCCAGATATGCGAGCGAGCGAGCCAGATATGAGAGCGAGCGAGCCAGACTTGAGAGCAAGCTAGTGAGCCAGGTATGAGAGCAAGTGAGCCAGAAATGAGAGCAATCGAGCAAGCCAGATATGAGAGCGAGCGAGCCAGACATGAGAGCGAGCGAGCGAGCCAGATATGAGAGCAAGCGAGCGAGCCAGATGAGAGCAAGCGAGCCAGATATGAGAGCGAGGGAGCCAGATATGCGAGCGAGCGAGCCAGATAAGAGAGCGAGTCAGACAAGAGAGCAAGCGAGCGAGCCAGATATGCGAGCGAGCGAGCCAGATATGAGAGCGAGCGAGCCAAACATGAGAGCAAGCGAGCGAGCCAGGTATGAGAGCAAGTGGGCCAGACATGAGAGCAATCGAGCGAGCCAGATATGAGAGCAAGCGAGCCAGACATGAGAGCAAGCGAGCGAGCCAGATATGAGAGCGAGCGAGCCAGACATGAGAGCAAGCGAGCGAGCCAGGTATGAGAGCAAGTGAGCCAGACATGAGAGCAATCCAGCGAGCCAGATATGAGAGCGAGCGAGCCAGACATGAGAGCAAGCGAGCGAGTCAGATATGAGAGCAAGCGAGCCAGACATGAGAGCAAGCGAGCGAGCCAGATATGAGAGCGAGCCAGACATGAGAGCGAGCCAGATATGAGAGCGAGCCAGATAAGAGAGCGAGCCAGACAAGAGAGCAAGCGAGCGAGCCAGATATGCGAGCGAGCGAGCCAGATATGAGAGCGAGCGAGACAAACATGAGAGCAAGCGAGCGAGCCAGGTATGAGAGCAAGTGAGCCAGACATGAGAGCAATCGAGCGAGCCAGGTATGAGAGCAAGTGAGCCAGACATGAGAGCAATCGAGCGAGCCAGATATGAGAGCGAGCAAGCCAGACATGAGAGCAAGCGAGCGAGTCAGATATGAGAGCAAGCGAGCCAGACATGAGAGCAAGCGAGCGAGCCAGATATGAGAGCGAGCCAGACATGAGAGCGAGCCAGATATGAGAGCGAGCCAGATAAGAGAGCGAGCCAGACAAGAGAGCAAGCGAGCGAGCCAGATATGAGAGCGAGCCAGACATGAGAGCAAGCGAGCGAGCCAGATATGAGAGCGAGCGAGGCAGACACGAGAGCAAGCGAGCGAGCCAGATATGAGAGCGAGCGAGACAGACATGAGAGCAAGCGAGCGAGCAAGATATGAGAGCGAGCGAGCCAGACATGAGAGCAAGCGAGCGAGCCAGATATGAGAGCGAGTGAGCCAGACATGAGGGCAAGCCAGCGAGAAACATATGAGATCGAGCGAACCAGACATGAGAGCAAGCGAGCGAGCAAGATATGAGATCGACCGAGCCAGATATGCGAGCAAGTCAGATAAGAGAGCGAGCCAGACAAGAGAGCAAGCGAGCGAGCCAGATATGAGAGCGAGCCAGACATGAGAGCAAGCGAGCGAGCCAGATATGAGAGCGAGCGAGGCAGACACGAGAGCAAGCGAGCGAGCCAGATATGAGAGCGAGCGAGCCAGACAAGAGAGCAAGTGAGCGATCCAGATATGAGAGCAAGCGAGCGAGCCAGATATGAGAGCGAGCGAGCCAGACATGAGAGCAAGCGAGTGAGCCAGATATGAGAGCGAGCCAGACATGAGAGCAAGCGAGCGAGGCAGATATGAGAGCGAGCGAGCCAGACATGAGAGCAAGCGAGCGAGCCAGATATGAGAGCGAGTGAGCCAAACATGAGAGCAAGCCAGCGAGAAAGATATGAGATCGAGCGAGCCAGTTATGCGAGCGAGCCAGATAAGAGAGTGAGCCAGACAAGAGAGCAAGTGAGCGAGCCAGATATGAGAGCAAGCGAGCGAAACAGATATGAGAGCAAGCGAGCGAGCCAGATATGAGAGCGAGCCAGATAAGAGAGCGAACAAGACAAGAGAGCAAGCGAGCGAGCCAGATATGAGAGCGAGGGAGCCAGACATGAGAGCGAGCGAGCCAGACATGAGAGCAAGCGAGCGAGCTAGATATGAGAGCGAGTGAGCCAGACATGAGAGCAAGCGAGCGAGCAAGATATGAGATCGAGCGAGTCAGATATGCGAGCAAGTCAGATAAGAGAGCGAGCCGGACAAGAGAGCAAGTGAGCGAGCCAGATATGCGAGCAAGTCAGATAAGAGAGCGAGCCAGACAAGAGAGCAAGTGAGCGAGCCAGATATGAGAGCGAGCGAGCCAGACATGAGAGCAAGCGAGCGAGCTAGGTATGAGAGCAAGTGAGCCAGACATGAGAGCAATCGAGCGAGCCAGATATGAGAGCAAGCGAGCGAGCCAGATATGTGAGCAAGCGAGCGAGCCAGATATGAGAGCGAGCCAGATAAGAGAGCGAACAAGTCAAGAGAGCAAGTGAGCGAGCCAGATATGAGAGCGAGCCAGATAAGAGAGCGAACAAGACAAGAGAGCAAGCGAGCGAGCCAGATATGAGAGCGAGCGAGGCAGACACGAGAGCAAGCGAGGAAGCCAGACATGAGAGCGAGCGAGCCAGACATGAGAGCAATCGAGCGAGCCAGATATGAGAGCGAGCGAGGCAGACACGAGAGCAAGCGAGCGAGCCAGATATGAGAGCGAGCGAGCCAGACAAGAGAGCAAGTGAGCGATCCAGATATGAGAGCAAGCGAGCGAGCCAGATATGAGAGCGAGCGAGCCAGACATGAGAGCAAGCGAGTGAGCCAGATATGAGAGCGAGCCAGACATGAGAGCAAGCGAGCGAGGCAGATATGAGAGCGAGCGAGCCAGACATGAGAGCAAGCGAGCGAGCCAGATATGAGAGCGAGTGAGCCAAACATGAGAGCAAGCCAGCGAGAAAGATATGAGATCGAGCGAGCCAGTTATGCGAGCGAGCCAGATAAGAGAGTGAGCCAGACAAGAGAGCAAGTGAGCGAGCCAGATATGAGAGCAAGCGAGCGAAACAGATATGAGAGCAAGCGAGCGAGCCAGATATGAGAGCGAGCCAGATAAGAGAGCGAACAAGACAAGAGAGCAAGCGAGCGAGCCAGATATGAGAGCGAGGGAGCCAGACATGAGAGCGAGCGAGCCAGACATGAGAGCAAGCGAGCGAGCTAGATATGAGAGCGAGTGAGCCAGACATGAGAGCAAGCGAGCGAGCAAGATATGAGATCGAGCGAGTCAGATATGCGAGCAAGTCAGATAAGAGAGCGAGCCGGACAAGAGAGCAAGTGAGCGAGCCAGATATGCGAGCAAGTCAGATAAGAGAGCGAGCCAGACAAGAGAGCAAGTGAGCGAGCCAGATATGAGAGCGAGCGAGCCAGACATGAGAGCAAGCGAGCGAGCTAGGTATGAGAGCAAGTGAGCCAGACATGAGAGCAATCGAGCGAGCCAGATATGAGAGCAAGCGAGCGAGCCAGATATGTGAGCAAGCGAGCGAGCCAGATATGAGAGCGAGCCAGATAAGAGAGCGAACAAGTCAAGAGAGCAAGTGAGCGAGCCAGATATGAGAGCGAGCCAGATAAGAGAGCGAACAAGACAAGAGAGCAAGCGAGCGAGCCAGATATGAGAGCGAGCGAGGCAGACACGAGAGCAAGCGAGGGAGCCAGACATGAGAGCGAGCGAGCCAGACATGAGAGCAATCGAGCGAGCCAGATATGAGAGCAAGCGAGCGAGCCAGATATGAGAGCAAGCGAGCGAGCCAGTTATGCGAGCGAGCCAGATAAGAGAGCGAGCGAGATAAGAGAGCGAGCCAGACAAGAGAGCAAGTGAGCGAGCCAGATATGAGAGCAAGCGAGCGAGCCAGATGAGAGAAAGCGAGCGAGCCAGATATGCGAGCGAGCGAGCCAGATAAGAGAGCGAGCCAGACAAGAGAGCAAGCGAGCGAGCCAGATATGCGAGCGAGCAAGCCAGATAAGAGAGTGAGCCAGACAAGAGAGCAAGCGAGCGAGCCAGATATGCGAGCGAGCGAGCCAGATATGAGAGCGAGCGAGCCAGACATAAGAGCAAGCGAGCAAGGCAGGTATGAGAGCAAGCGAGCCAGACATGAGAGCAATCGAGCGAGCCAGATATGAGAGCGAGCGAGCCAGACATGAGAGCAAGCGAGCGAGCCAGATATGAGAGCGAGCGAGCCAGACATGAGAGCAAGCGAGCAAGCCAAATATGAGAGCGAGCCAGACATGAGAGCGAGCCAGATATGAGAGCGAGCCAGATAAGAGAGCGAGCCAGACAAGAGAGCAAGTGAGCGAGCCAGATATGAGAGCAAACGAGCGAGCCAGATATGAGAGCAAGCGAGCGAGCCAGATATGAGAGCGAGCGAGATAAGAGAGCGAGCCAGACAAGAGAGCAAGCGAGCGAGCCAGATATGAGAGCAAGCGAGCGAGCCAGATGAGAGCAAGCGAGCGAGCCAGATATGCGAGCGAGCGAGCCAGATAAGAGAGCGAGCCAGACAAGAGAGCAAGCGAGCGAGCCAGATATGCAAGCGAGCGAGCCAGATATGAGAGCGAGCGAGCCAGACATGAGAGCAAGCGAGTGAGCCAGGTATGAGAGCAAGTGAGCCAGAAATGAGAGCAATCGAGCGAGCCAGATATGAGAGCGAGCGAGCCAGACATGAGAGCAAGCGAGCGAGCCAGATATGAGAGCAAGCGAGCCAGACATGAGAGCAAGCGAACGAGCCAGATATGAGAGCGATCGAGCCAGACATGAGAGCAAGCGAGCGAGCCAGATATGAGAGCGAGCGAGCCAGACATGAGAGCAAGCGAGCGAGCCAGATATGAGAGAAAGTGAACCAGACATGATTGCAAGCCAGCGAGAAAGATATGAGATCGAGCGAACCAGACATGAGAGCAAGCGAGCGAGCAAGATATGAGATCGAGCGAGCCAGATATGCGAGCAAGTCAGATAAGAGAGCGAGCCAGACAAGAGAGCAAGTGAGCGAGCCAAATATGAGAGCAAGCGAGTGAGCCAGATATGAGAGCAAGCGAGCGACCCAGATATGAGAGCGAGCGAGCCAGACATGAGAGCAAGCGAGCGAGCCAGATATGAGAGCGAGTGAGTAAGACATGAGAGCAAGCGAGCGAGCAAGATATGAGATCGAGCGAGCCAGATATGCGAGCAAGTCAGATAAGAGAGCGAGCCAGACAAGAGAGCAAGTGAGTGAGCCAGATATGAGAGCAAGCGAGCGAGCCAGATATGAGAGCAAGCGAGCGAGCCAGATATGAGAGCGAGCGAGATAAGAGAGAGAGCCAGACAAGAGAGCAAGCGAGCCAGATATGAGAGCGAGGGAGCCAGATATGCGAGCGAGCGAGCCGGTTAAGAGAGTGAGCCAGACAAGAGAGCAAGCGAGCGAGCCAGATATGCAAGCGAGCGAGCCAGATAAGAGAGCGAACCAGACAAGAGAGCAAGCGAGCGAGCCAGATATGAGAGCAAGAGAGCGAGCCAGATATGAGAGCGAGCGAGCCAGACATGAGAGCAAGCGAGCGAGCAAGATATGAGAGCGAGCGAGCCAGACATGAGAGCAAGCGAGCGAGCCAGATATGAGAGCGAGTGAGCCAGACATGAGTGCAAGCCAGCGAGAAAGATATGAGATCGAGCGAGTCAGTTATGCTAGCGAGCCAGATAAGAGAGCGAGCCAGACAAGAGAGCAAGTGAGCGAGCCAGATATGAGAGCAAGCGAGCGAGCAAAAAATGAGAGCAAGCGAGCGAGCCAGATATGAGAGCGAGCGAGATAAGAGAGCGAGCCAGACAAGAGAGCAAGCGAGCGAGCCAGATATGAGAGCGAGGGAGCCAGATATGCGAGCGAGCCAGATAAGAGAGTGAGCCAGACAAGAGAGCAAGTGAGCGAGCCAGATATGCGAGCGAGCCAGATATGAGAGCGAGCGAGCCAGACATGAGAGCAAGCGAGCGAGCCAGGTGTGAGAGCAAGCGAGCCAGACATGAGAGCAAGCGAGCGAGCCATATATGAGAGCGAGCGAGCCAGACATGAGAGCAAGCGAGCGAGCCAGGTGTGAGAGCAAGCGAGTCAGACATGAGAGCAAGCGAGCGAGCCATATATGAGAGCAAGCGAGCCACACATGAGAGCAAGCGAGCGAGCCAGATATGAGAGCGAGCGAGAAAGACATGAGAGCAAGCAAGCGAGCCAGATATGAGAGCGAGCCAGACATGAGAGCAAGCGAGCGAGCCAGATATGAGAGCGAGTGAGCCAGACATGAGAGCAAGCCAGCGAGAAAGATATGAGATCGAGCGAGCCAGTTATGCGAGCGAGCCAGATAAGTGAGCGAGCCAGACAAGAGAGCAAGTGAGCGAGCCAGATATGAGAGCAAGCGAGCGAGCCAGATATGAGAGCAAGCGAGCGAGCCAGATATGAGAGCGAGCGAGATAAGAGAGCGAGCCAGACAAGAGAGCAAGCGAGCGAGCCAGATATGAGAGCGAGGGAGCCAGATATGCGAGCGAGCGAGCCAGATAAGAGAGTGAGCCAGACAAGAGAGCAAGCGAGCGAGCCAGATATGCGAGCGAGTGAGCCAGATATGAGAGAAAGCGAGCCAGACATGAGAGCAAGCGAGCGAGCCAGGTGTGAGAGCAAGCGAGCCAGACATGAGAGCAAGCGAGCGAGCCAGATATAAGAGCAAGCGAGCCAGACATGAGAGCAAGCGAGCGAGCCAGATATGAGAGCAATCGAGCCAGACATGAGAGCAAGCGAGCGAGCCAGATATGAGAGCGAGCGAGCCAGACATGAGAGCAAGCGAGCGAGCCAGATATGAGAGCGAGTGAGCCAGACATGAGAGCAAGCGAGCGAGCCAGATATGAGAGCGAGCCAGACATGAGAGCAAGCGAGCGAGCAAGATATGAGAGCGAGCCAGATAAGAGAGCGAACAAGACAAGAGAGCAAGCGAGCGAGCCCGATATGAGAGCGAGGGAGCCAGACATGAGAGCGAGCGAGCCAGACATGAGAGCAAGAGAGCGAGCCAGATATGAGAGCGAGTGAGCCAGACATGAGAGCAAGCGAGCGAGCAAGATATGAGATCGAGCGAGCCAGATATGCGAGAAAGTCAGATAAGAGAGCGAGCCAGACAAGAGAGCAAGTGATCGAGCCAGATATGAGAGCAAGCGAGCGAGCCAGATATGAGAGCGAGCGAGATAAGAGAGCGAGCCAGACAAGAGAGCAAGCGAGCCAGATATGAGAGCAAGCGAGCGAGCCAGATATGAGAGCGAGGGAGCCAGATATGCGAGCGAGCGAGCCAGATAAGAGAGTGAGCCAGACAAGAGAGCAAGCGGGCGAGCCAGATATGCAAGCGAGCGAGCCAGATAAGAGAGCGAACCAGACAAGAGAGCAAGCGAGCGAGCCAGATATAAGAGCAAGCGAGCGAGCCAGATATGAGAGCGAGCGAGATAAGAGAGCGAGCCAGACAGGAGAGCAAGCAAGCGAGCCAGATATGAGAGCAAGCGAGCGAGCCAGATGAGAGCAAGCGAGCAAGCCAGATATGCCAGCGAGCGAGCCAGATAAGAGAGCGAGTCAGACAAGAGAGCAAGCGAACGAGCCAGATATGCAAGCGAGCGAGCCAGATATGAGAGCGAGCGAGCCAGACTTGAGAGCAAGCGAGCGAGCCATGTATGAGAGCAAGTTAGCCAGACATGAGAGCAATCGAGCGAGCCAGATATGAGAGCGAGCGAGCCAGACATGAGAGCAAGCTAGCGAGCCAGGTATGAGAGCAAGTGAGCCAGACATGAGAGCAATCGAGCGAGCCAGATATGAGAGCGAGCGAGCCAGACATGAGAGCAAGCGAGCGAGCCAGATATGAGAGCGATCGAGCCAGACATGAAAGCAAGCGAGCGAGCAAGATATGAGATCGAGCGAGCCAGATATGAGAGCAAGCGAGCGAGCCAGATGAGAGCAAGCGAGCAAGCCAGATATGCCAGCGAGCGAGCCAGATAAGAGAGCGAGTCAGACAAGAGAGCAAGCGAGCGAGCCAGATATGCGAGCGAGCGAGCCAGATATGAGAGCGAGCCAGACAAGAGAGCAAGCGAGCGAGCCAGATATGAGAGTGAGCGAGCCAGACATGAGAGCAAGCTAGCGAGCCAGGTATGAGAGCAAGCGAGCGAGCCAGATATGAGAGCAAGCGAGCGAGCCAGATATGAGAGCGAGCGAGATAAGAGAGCGAGCCAGACAAGAGAGCAAGCGAGCGAGCCAGATATGAGAGCAAGCGAGCGAGACAGATATGAGAGCGAGCGAGCCAGACATGAGAGCAAACGAGCGAGCCAGATATGAGAGCGAGCGAGCCAGACATGAGAGCAAGCGAGCGAGCCAGATATGAGAGCGAGCGAGACAGACATGAGAGCAAGCGAGCGAGCCAGATATGAGAGCGAGCCTGACATGAGAGCAAGCGAGCGAGCCAGATATGAGAGCGAGTGAGCCAGACATGAGAGCAAGCCAGCGAGAAAGATATGAGATCGAGCGAGCCAGTTATGTGAGCGAGCCAGATAAGAGAGCAAGCCAGACAAGAGAGCAAGTGAGCGAGCCAGATATGAGAGCAAGCGAGCGAGCCAGATATGAGAGCAAGCGAGCGAGCCAGATATGAGAGCGAGGGAGCCAGATATGCGAGCGAGTGAGCCAGATAAGAGAGTGAGCCAGACAAGAGAGCAAGCGAGCGAGCCAGATATGCGAGCGAGCGAGCAAGATATGAGAGAAAGCGAGCCAGACATGAGAGCAAGCGAGCGAGCCAGATATAAGAGCAAGCGAGCCAGACATGAGAGCAAGCGAGCGAACCAGATATGAGAGCGATCGAGCCAGACATGAGAGCAAGCGAGCGAGCCAGATATGAGAGCGAGCGAGCCAGACATGAGAGCAGGCGAGCGAGCCAGATATGAGAGCGAGTGAGCCAGACATGAGAGCAAGCGAGCGAGCCAGATATGAGAGCGAGCCAGACATGAGAGCAAGCGAGCGAGCAAGATATGAGAGCGAGCCAGATAAGAGAGCGAACAAGACAAGAGAGCAAGCGAGCGAGCCAGATATGAGAGCGAGGGAGCCAGACATGAGAGCGAGCGAGCCAGACATGAGAGCAAGCGAGCGAGCAAGATATGAGAGCGAGCGAGCCAGACATGAGAGTAAGCGAGCGAGCCAGATATGAGAGCGAATGAGCCAGACATGAGAGCAAGCGAGCGAGCAAGATATGAGATCGAGCGAGCCAGATATGCGAGCAAGTCAGATAAGAGAGCGAGCCAGACAAGAGAGCAAGTGAGCGAGCCAGATATGAGAGCAAGCGAGCGAGCGAGCCAGATATGAGAGCGAGCGAGATAAGAGAGCGAGCCAGACAAGAGAGCAAGCAAGCGAGCCAGATATGAGAGCAAGCAAGCGAGCCAGATATGCAAGCGAGCAAGCCAGATAAGAGAGCGAACCAGACAAGAGAGCAAGCGAGCGAGCCAGATATGAGAGCGAGCGAGCCAGACATGAGAGCAAGCTAGCGAGCCAGATATGAGAGCGAGCGAGCCAGACATGAGAGCAAGCGAGCGAGCCAGATATGAGAGCAAGCAAGCGAGCCAGATATGCAAGCGAGCAAGCCAGATAAGAGAGCGAACCAGACAAGAGAGCAAGCGAGCGAGCCAGATATGAGAGCGAGCGAGCCAGACATGAGAGCAAGCGAGTGAGCCAGATATGAGAGCGAGTGAGCCAGACATGAGAGCAAGCCAGCGAGAAAGATATGAGATCGAGCGAACCAGACAAGAGAGCAAGTGAGCGAGCCAGATATGAGAGCAAGCGAGCGAGGCAGATATGAGAGCAAGCGAGCGAGCCAGATATGAGAGCGAGCGAGATAAGAGAGCGAGCCAGACAAGAGAGCAAGCGAGCGAGACAGATATGGGAGCGAGCGAGCCAGACATGAGAGCAAGCGAGCGAGCCAGATATGAGAGCGAGCCAGACATGAGAGCAAGCGAGCGAGCCAGATATGAGAGCGAGACAGACATGAGAGAAAGCGAGCGAGCAAGATATGAGAGCGAGCGAGCAAGACATGAGAGCAAGCGAGCGAGCCAGATATGAGAGCGAGTGAGCCAGACATGAGAGCAAGCCAGCGAGAAAGATATGAGATCGAGCGAGCCAGTTATGCGAGCGAGCCAGATAAGAGAGCGAGCCAAACAAGAGAGCAAGTGAGCGAGCCAGATATGAGAGCAAGCGAGCGAGCCAGATATGAGAGCAAGCGAGCGAGCCAGATATGAGAGCGAGCGAGATAAGAGAGCGAGCCAGACAAGAGAGCAAGCGAGCGAGCCAGATATGAGAGCAAGCGAGCCAGATATGAGAGCGAGGGAGCCAGATATGCGAGCGAGCGAGTCAGATAAGAGAGTGAGCCAGACAAGAGAGCAAGCGAGCGAGCCAGATGTGAGAGCGAGCCAGACATGAGAGCAAGCGAGCGAGCCAGGTGTGAGAGCAAGCGAGCCAGACATGAGAGCAAGCGAGCGAGCCAGATATGAGAGCAAGCGAGCCAGACATGAGAGCAAGGGAGCGAGCCAGATATGAGAGCGATCGAGCCAGACATGAGAGCAAGCGAGCGAGCCAGATATGAGAGCGAGTGAGCCAGACATGAGAGCAAGCGAGCGAGCCAGATATGAGAGCGAGCCAGACATGAGAGCAAGCGAGCGAGCAAGATATGAGAGCGAGCCAGATAAGAGAGCGAACAAGACAAGAGAGCAAGGGAGCGAGCCAGATATGAGAGCGAGGGAGCCAGACATGAGAGCGAGCGAGCCAGACATGAGAGCAAGAGAGCGAACCAGATATGAGAGCGAGTGAGCCAGACATGAGAGCAAGCGAGCGAGCAAGATATGAGATCGAGCGAGCCAGATATGCGAGAAAGTCAGATAAGAGAGCGAGCCAGACAAGAGAGCAAGTGAGCGAGCCAGATATGAGAGCAAGCGAGCGAGCCAGATAGGAGAGCGAGCGAGATAAGAGAGCGAGCCAGACAAGAGAGCAAGCGAGCCAGATATGAGAGCAAGCGAGCGAGCCAGATATGAGAGCGAGGGAGCCAGATATGCGAGCGAGCGAGCCAGATAAGAGAGTGAGCCAGACAATAGAGCAAGCGAGCAAGCCAGATATGCAAGCGAGCGAGCCAGATAAGAGAGCGAACCAGACAAGAGAGCAAGCGAGCGAGCCAGATATGAGAGCAAGCGAGCAAGCCAGATATGAGAGCGAGCGAGATAAGAGAGCGAGTCAGACAAGAGAGCAAGCGAGCGAGCCAGATATGCGAGCGAGCGAGCCAGATATGAGAGCGAGCGAGCCAGACATGAGAGCAAGCGAGCGAGCCATGTATGAGAGCAAGTGAGCCAGACATGAGAGCAATCGAGCGAGCCAGATATGAGAGTGAGCGAGCCAGACATGAGAGCAAGCGAGCGAGCCAGATATGAGAGCGAGCGAGCCAGACATGAGAGCAAGCTAGCGAGCCAGGTATGAGAGCAAGTGAGCCAGACATGAGAGCAATCGAGCGAGCCAGATATGAGAGCGAGCGAGCCAGACATGAGAGCAAGCGAGCGAGTCAGATATGAGAGCAAGCGAGCCAGACATGAGAGCAAGCGAGCGAGTCAGATATGGATATGAGAGCGATCGAGCCAGACATGAAAGCAAGCGAGCGAGCAAGATATGAGATCGAGCGAGCCAGACATGAGAGCAAGCGAGCGAGCCAGATATGAGAGCGAGCGAGCCAGACATGAGAGGAAGCGAGCGAGCCAGATATGAGAGGGAGCGAGACAGACATGAGAGCAAGCGAGCGAGCCAGATATGAGAGCGAGGGAGCCAGACATGAGAGCAAGCGAGCGAGCCAGATATGAGAGTGAGCGAGCCAGACATGAGAGCAAGCCAGCGAGCCAGATATGAGAGCAAGCGAGCGAGCCATATATGAGAGCAAGCGAGCCAGACATGAGAGCAAGCGAGCGAGCCAGATATGAGAGCGAGCGAGCCGGACATGAGAGCAAGCGAGCGAGCAAGATATGAGAGCGAGCGAGCCAGACATGAGAGCAATCGAGCCAGCCAGATATGACAGCAAGCGAGCCAGACATGAGAGCAAGCGAGCGAGCCAGATATGAGAGCGAGGGAGCCAGACATGAGAGCAAGCGAGCGAGCCAGATATGAGAGTGAGCGAGCCAGACATGAGAGCAAGCGAGCGAGCCAGATATGAGAGCAAGCGAGCGAGCCATATATGAGAGCAAGCGAGCCAGACATGAGAGCAAGCGAGCGAGCCAGATATGAGAGCGATCGAGCCAGACATGAGAGCAAGCGAGCGAGCAAGATATGAGAGTGAGCAAGCCACACATGAGAGCAAGCGAGCGAGCCAGATGTGAGAGCGAGCGAGCCGGACATGAGAGCAAGCGAGCGAGCAAGATATGAGAGCGAGCGAGCCAGACATGAGAGCAAGTGAGCCAGATATGAGAGCGAGTGAGCCAGACATGAGAGCAAGCGAGCGAGCAAGATATGAGATCGAGCGAGCCAGATATGCGAGCAAGTCAGATAAGAGAGCGAGACAGACAAGAGAGCAAGTGAGCGAGCCAGATATGAGAGCAAGCGAGCGAGCCAGATATAAGAGCAAGCGAGCGAGCCAGATATGAGAGCGAGCGAGATAAGAGAGCGAGCCAGACAAGAAAGCAAGCGAGCGAGCCAGATATGAGAGCAAGCGAGCCAGATAAGAGAGCGAATCAGACAAGAGAGCAAGCGAGCGAGCCAGATATGAGAGCGAGCGAGCCAGACATGAGAGCAAGCGAGCGAGCCAGATATGAGAGGAAGCGAGCAAGCCAGATATGAGAGCGAGCGAGACAGACATGAGAGCAAGCGAGCGAGCCAGATATGAGAGCGAGGGAGCCAGACATGAGAGCAAGCGAGCGAGCCAGATATGAGAGTGAGCGAGCCAGACATGAGAGCAAGCGAGCGAGCCAGATGAGAGCGAGCGAGCCAGACATGAGAGCAAGCGAGCGAGCAAGATATGAGAGCGAGCGAGCCAGACATGAGTGCAAGCGAGCCAGATATGAGTGCGAGTGAGCCAGACATGAGAGCAAGCGAGCGAGCAAGATATGAGATCGAGCGAGCCAGATATGCGAGCAAGTCAGATAAGAGAGCGAGCCAGACAAGAGAGCAAGTGAGCGAGCCAGATATGAGAGCAAGCGAGCGAGCCAGATATGAGAGCAAGCGAGCGAGCCAGATATGAGAGCGAGCGAGATAAGAGAGCGAGCCAGACAAGAGAGCAAGCGAGCGAGCCAGATATGAGAGCAAGCGAGCGAGCCAGATATGAGAGTGAGCGAGCCAGACATGAGAGCAAGCGAGCGAGCAAGATATGAGAGCGAGCGAGCCAGACATGAGAGCAAGCGAGCGAGCCAGATATGAGAGCGAGTGAGCCAAACATGAGTGCAAGCCAGCGAGAAAGATATGAGATCGAGCGAGCCAGTTATGCGAGCGAGCCAGATAAGAGAGCGAGCCAGACAAGAGAGCAAGTGAGCGAGCCAGATATGAGAGCAAGCGAGCGAGCCAGATATGAGAGCGAGCGAGCCAGATATGAGAGCGAGGGAGCCAGATATGCGAGCGAGCGAGCCAGATAAGAGAGTGAGCCAGACAAGAGAGCAAGCGAGCGAGCCAGATATGCGAGCGAGCGAGCCAGATATGAGAGAAAGCGAGCCAGACATGAGAGCAAGCGAGCGAGCCAGGTGTGAGAGCAAGTGAGCCAGACATGAGAGCAAGCGAGCGAGCCAGATATGAGAGCGAGCCAGACATGAGAGCAAGCGAGCGAGCAAGATATGAGAGCGAGCCAGATAAGAGAGCGAACAAGACAAGAGAGCAAGAAAGCGAGCCAGATATGAGAGCGAGGGAGCCAGACATGAGAGCGAGCGAGCCAGACATGAGAACAAGCGAGCGAGCAAGATATGAGAGCAAGCGAGCGAGCCAGATATGAGAGCGAGCGAGATAAGAGAGCGAGCCAGACAAGAGAGCAAGCGAGCGAGCCAGATATGAGAGCAAGCGAGCGAGCCAGATATGAGAGCGAGCGAGATAAGAGAGCGAGCCAGACAAGAGAGCGAGCGAGCCAGATATGAGAGCAAGCGAGCGAGCCAGATATGAGAGTGAGCGAGCCAGACATGAGAGCAAGCGAGCGAGCAAGATATGAGAGCGAGCGAGCCAGACATGAGAGCAAGCGAGCGAGCCAGATATGAGAGCGATCGAGCCAGACATGAAAGCAAGCGAGCGAGCAAGATATGAGATCGAGCGAGCCAGACATGAGAGCAAGCGAGCGAGCCAGATATGAGAGCGAGGGAGCCAGACATGAGAGCAAGCGAGCGAGCCAGATATGAGAGTGAGCGAGCCAGATATGCGAGCAAGTCAGATAAGAGAGCGAGCCAGACAAGAGAGCAAGTGAGCGAGCCAGATATGAGAGCAAGCGAGCGAGCCAGATATGAGAGCAAGCGAGCGAGCCAGATATGAGAGCGAGCGAGATAAGAGAGCGATCCAGACAAGAGAGCAAGCGAGCGAGCCAGATATGAGAGCAAGCGAGCGAGCCAGATATGAGAGTGAGCGAGCCAGACATGAGAGCAAGCGAGCGAGCAAGATATGAGAGCGAGCGAGCCAGACATGAGAGCAAGCGAGCGAGCCAGATATGAGAGCGAGTGAGCCAAACATGAGTGCAAGCCAGCGAGAAAGATATGAGATCGAGCGAGCCAGTTATGCGAGCGAGCCAGATAAGAGAGCGAGCCAGACAAGAGAGCAAGTGAGCGAGCCAGATATGAGAGCAAGCGAGCGAGCCAGATATGAGAGCGAGCGAGCCAGATATGAGAGCGAGGGAGCCAGATATGCGAGCGAGCGAGCCAGATAAGAGAGTGAGCCAGACAAGAGAGCAAGCGAGCGAGCCAGATATGCGAGCGAGCCAGATATGAGAGAAAGCGAGCCAGACATGAGAGCAAGCGAGCGAGCCAGGTGTGAGAGCAAGTGAGCCAGACATGAGAGCAAGCGAGCGAGCCAGATATGAGAGCGAGCCAGACATGAGAGCAAGCGAGCGAGCAAGATATGAGAGCGAGCCAGATAAGAGAGCGAACAAGACAAGAGAGCAAGCGAGCGAGCCAGATATGAGAGCGAGGGAGCCAGACATGAGAGCGAGCGAGCCAGACATGAGAACAAGCGAGCGAGCAAGATATGAGAGCAAGCGAGCGAGCCAGATATGAGAGCGAGCGAGATAAGAGAGCGAGCCAGACAAGAGAGCAAGCGAGCGAGCCAGATATGAGAGCAAGCGAGCGAGCCAGATATGAGAGCGAGCGAGATAAGAGAGCGAGCCAGACAAGAGAGCAAGCGAGCGAGCCAGATATGAGAGCAAGCGAGCGAGCCAGATATGAGAGTGAGCGAGCCAGACATGAGAGCAAGCGAGCGAGCAAGATATGAGAGCGAGCGAGCCAGACATGAGAGCAAGCGAGCGAGCCAGATATGAGAGCGATCGAGCCAGACATGAAAGCAAGCGAGCGAGCAAGATATGAGATCGAGCGAGCCAGACATGAGAGCAAGCGAGCGAGCCAGATATGAGAGCGAGGGAGCCAGACATGAGAGCAAGCGAGCGAGCCAGATATGAGAGTGAGCGAGCCAGACATGAGAGCAAGCGAGCGAGCCAGATATGAGAGCAAGCGAGCGAGCCATATATGAGAGCAAGCGAGCCAGACATGAGAACAAGCGAGCTAGCCAGATATGAGAGCGATCGAGCCAGACATGAGAGCAAGCGAGCGAGCAAGATATGAGAGTGAGCAAGCCACACATGAGAGCAAGCGAGCGAGCCAGATGTGAGAGCGAGCGAGCCGGACATGAGAGCAAGCGAGCGAGCAAGATATGAGAGCGAGCGAGCCAGACATGAGAGCAAGTGAGCCAGATATGAGAGTGAGTGAGCCAGACATGAGAGCAAGCGAGCGAGCAAGATATGAGATCGAGCGAGCCAGATATGCGAGCAAGTCAGATAAGAGAGCGAGACAGACAAGAGAGCAAGTGAGCGAGCCAGATGTGAGAGCAAGCGAGCGAGCCAGATATAAGAGCAAGCGAGCAAGCCAGATATGAGAGCGAGCGAGATAAGAGAGCGAGCCAGACAAGAGAGCAAGCGAGCGAGCCAGATATGAGAGCAAGCGAGCCAGATAAGAGAGCGAATCAGACAAGAGAGCAAGCGAGCGAGCCAGATATGAGAGCGAGCGAGCCAGACATGAGAGCAAGCGAGCGAGCCAGATATGAGAGGAAGCGAGCAAGCCAGATATGAGAGCGAGCGACACAGACATGAGAGCAAGCGAGCGAGCCAGATATGAGAGCGAGGGAGCCAGACATGAGAGCAAGCGAGCGAGCCAGATATGAGAGTGAGCGAGCCAGACATGAGAGCAAGCGAGCGAGCCAGATGAGAGCGAGCGAGCCAGACATGAGAGCAAGCGAGCGAGCAAGATATGAGAGCGAGCGAGCCAGACATGAGAGCAAGCGAGCCAGATATGAGTGCGAGTGAGCCAGACATGAGAGCAAGCGAGCGAGCAAGATATGAGATCGAGCGAGCCAGATATGCGAGCAAGTCAGATAAGAGAGCGAGCCAGACAAGAGAGCAAGTGAGCGAGCCAGATATGAGAGCAAGCGAGCGAGCCAGATATGAGAGCAAGCGAGCGAGCCAGATATGAGAGCGAGCGAGATAAGAGAGCGAGCCAGACAAGAGAGCAAGCGAGCGAGCCAGATATGAGAGCAAGCGAGCAAGCCAGATATGAGAGTGAGCGAGCCAGACATGAGAGCAAGCGAGCGAGCAAGATATTAGAGCGAGCGAGCCAGACATGAGAGCAAGCGAGCGAGCCAGATATGAGAGCGAGTGAGCCAAACATGAGTGCAAGCCAGCGAGAAAGATATGAGATCGAGCGAGCCAGTTATGCGAGCGAGCCAGATAAGAGAGCGAGCCAGACAAGAGAGCAAGTGAGCGAGCCAGATATGAGAGCAAGCGAGCGAGCCAGATATGAGAGCAAGCGAGCGAGCCAGATATGAGAGCGAGGGAGCCAGATATGCGAGCGAGCGAGCCAGATAAGAGAGTGAGCCAGACAAGAGAGCAAGCGAGCGAGCCAGATATGCGAGCGAGCGAGCCAGATATGAGAGAAAGCGAGCCAGACATGAGAGCAAGCGAGCGAGCCAGGTGTGAGAGCAAGCGAGCCAGACATGAGAGCAAGCGAGCGAGCCAGATATAAGAGCAAGCGAGCCAGACATGAGAGCAAGCGAGCGAGCCAGATATGAGAGCGATCGAGCCAGGCATGAGAGCAAGCGAGCGAGCCAGATATGAGAGCGAGCGTGCCAGACATGAGAGCAGGCGAGCGAGCCAGATATGAGAGCGAGTGAGCCAGACATGAGAGCAAGCGAGCGAGCCAGATATGAGAGCGAGCCAGACATGAGAGCAAGCGAGCGAGCAAGATATGAGAGCGAGCCAGATAAGAGAGCGAACAAGACAAGAGAGCAAGCGAGCGAGCCAGATATGAGAGCGAGGGAGCCAGACATGAGAGCGAGCGAGCCAGACATGAGAGCAAGCGAGCGAGCAAGATATGAGAGCGAGCGAGCCAGACATGAGAGCAAGCGAGCGAGCCAGATATGAGAGCGAATGAGCCAGACATGAGAGCAAGCGAGCCAGATATGAGTGCGAGTGAGCCAGACATGAGAGCAAGCGAGCGAGCAAGATATGAGATCGAGCGAGCCAGATATGCGAGCAAGTCAGATAAGAGAGCGAGCCAGACAAAAGAGCAAGTGAGCGAGCCAGATATGAGAGCAAGCGAGCGAGCCAAATATGAGAGCAAGCGAGCGAGCCAGATATGAGAGCGAGCGAGATAAGAGAGCGAGCCAGACAAGAGAGCAAGCGAGCGAGCCAGATATGAGAGCAAGCGAGCGAGCCAGATATGAGAGTGAGCGAGCCAGACATGAGAGCAAGCGAGCGAGCAAGATATGAGAGCGAGCGAGCCAGACATGAGAGCAAGCGAGCGAGCCAGATATGAGAGCGAGTGAGCAAAACATGAGTGCAAGCCAGCGAGAAAGATATGAGATCGAGCGAGCCAGTTATGCGAGCGAGCCAGATAAGAGAGCGAGCCAGACAAGAGAGCAAGTGAGCGAGCCAGATATGAGAGCAAGCGAGCGAGCCAGATATGAGAGCAAGCGAGCGAGCCAGATATGAGAGCGAGTGAGATAAGAGAGCGAGCCAGACAAGAGAGCAAGCGAGCGAGCCAGATATGAGAGCAAGCGAGCGAGCCAGATATGAGAGCGAGGGAGCCAGATATGCGAGCGAGCGAGCCAGATAAGAGAGTGAGCCAGACAAGAGAGCAAGCGAGCGAGCCAGATATGCGAGCGAGCGAGCCAGATATGAGAGAAAGCGAGCCAGACATGAGAGCAAGCGAGCGAGCCAGGTGTGAGAGCAAGCGAGCCAGACATGAGAGCAAGCGAGTGAGCCAGATATAAGAGCAAGCGAGCCAGACATGAGAGCAAGCGAGCGAGCCAGATATGAGAGCGATCGAGCCAGACATGAGAGCAAGCGAGCGAGCCAGATATGAGAGCGAGCGAGCCAGACATGAGAGCAGGCGAGCAAGCCAGATATGAGAGCGAGTGAGCCAGACATGAGAGCAAGCGAGCGAGCCAGATATGAGAGCGAGCCAGACATGAGAGCAAGCGAGCGAGCAAGATATGAGAGCGAGCCAGATAAGAGAGCGAACAAGACAAGAGAGCAAGCGAGCGAGCCAGATATGAGAGCGAGGGAGCCAGACATGAGAGCGAGGGAGCCAGACATGAGAGCGAGCGAGCCAGACATGAGAGCAAGCGAGCGAGCAAGATATGAGAGCGAGCGAACCAGACATGAGAGCAAGCGAGCGAGCCAGATATGAGAGCGAGTGAGCCAGACATGAGAGCAAGCCAGCGAGAAAGATATGAGATCGAGCGAGCCAGTTATGCGAGAGAGCCAGATAAGAGAGCGAGCCAAACAAGAGAGCAAGTGAGCGAGCCAGATATGAGAGCAAGCGAGCGAGCCAGATATGAGAGCAAGCGAGCGAGCCAGATATGAGAGCGAGCGAGATAAGAGAGCGAGCCAGACAAGAGAGCAAGCGAGCGAGCCAGATATGAGAGCACGCGAGCCAGATAAGAGAGCGAATCAGACAAGAGAGCAAGCGAGCGAGCCAGATATGAGAGCGAGCGAGCCAGACATGAGAGCAAGCGAGCGAGCCAGATATGAGAGCGAGCGAGATAAGAGAGCGAGCCAGACAAGAGAGCAAGCGAGCGAGCCAGATATGCGAGCGAGCCAGATATGAGAGCGAGCGAGCCAGACATGAGAGCAAGCGAGTGAGCCAGGTATGAGAGCAAGTGAGCCAGAAATGAGAGCGATCGAGCGAGCCAGATATGAGAGCGAGCGAGCCAGACATGAGAGCAAGCGAGCGAGCCAGATATGAGAGCAAGCGAGCCAGACATGAGAGCAAGCGAGCGAGCCAGATATAAGAGCGAGCCAGACATGAGAGCAAGCGAGCGAGCCAGATATGAGAGCGATCGAGCCAGACATGAAAGCAAGCGAGCGAGCAAGATATGAGATCGAGCGAGCCAGACATGAGAGCAAGCGAGCGAGCCAGATATGAGAGCGAGTGAGCCAGACATGAGAGCAAGCAAGCGAGCCAGATATGAGAGCGAGCCAGACAAGAGAGCAAGCGAGCGAGCCAGATATGAGAGCAAGCGAGCGAGCCAGATATGAGAGTGAGCGAGCCAGACATGAGAGCAAGCGAGCGAGCAAGATATGAGAGCGAGCGAGCCAGACATGAGAGCAAGCGAGCGAGCCAGATATGAGAGCGAGTGAGCAAAACATGAGTGCAAGCCAGCGAGAAAGATATGAGATCGAGCGAGCCAGTTATGCGAGCGAGCCAGATAAGAGAGCGAGCCAGACAAGAGAGCAAGTGAGCGAGCCAGATATGAGAGCAAGCGAGCGAGCCAGATATGAGAGCAAGCGAGCGAGCCAGATATGAGAGCGAGTGAGATAAGAGAGCGAGCCAGACAAGAGAGCAAGCGAGCGAGCCAGATATGAGAGCAAGCGAGCAAGCCAGATATGAGAGTGAGCGAGCCAGACATGAGAGCAAGCGAGCGAGCAAGATATTAGAGCGAGCGAGCCAGACATGAGAGCAAGCGAGCGAGCCAGATATGAGAGCGAGTGAGCCAAACATGAGTGCAAGCCAGCGAGAAAGATATGAGATCGAGCGAGCCAGTTATGCGAGCGAGCCAGATAAGAGAGCGAGCCAGACAAGAGAGCAAGTGAGCGAGCCAGATATGAGAGCAAGCGAGCGAGCCAGATATGAGAGCAAGCGAGCGAGCCAGATATGAGAGCGAGGGAGCCAGATATGCGAGCGAGCGAGCCAGATAAGAGAGTGAGCCAGACAAGAGAGCAAGCGAGCGAGCCAGATATGCGAGCGAGCGAGCCAGATATGAGAGAAAGCGAGCCAGACATGAGAGCAAGCGAGCGAGCCAGGTGTGAGAGCAAGCGAGCCAGACATGAGAGCAAGCGAGCGAGCCAGATATAAGAGCAAGCGAGCCAGACATGAGAGCAAGCGAGCGAGCCAGATATGAGAGCGATCGAGCCAGGCATGAGAGCAAGCGAGCGAGCCAGATATGAGAGCGAGCGTGCCAGACATGAGAGCAGGCGAGCGAGCCAGATATGAGAGCGAGTGAGCCAGACATGAGAGCAAGCGAGCGAGCCAGATATGAGAGCGAGCCAGACATGAGAGCAAGCGAGCGAGCAAGATATGAGAGCGAGCCAGATAAGAGAGCGAACAAGACAAGAGAGCAAGCGAGCGAGCCAGATATGAGAGCGAGGGAGCCAGACATGAGAGCGAGCGAGCCAGACATGAGAGCAAGCGAGCGAGCAAGATATGAGAGCGAGCGAGCCAGACATGAGAGCAAGCGAGCGAGCCAGATATGAGAGCGAATGAGCCAGACATGAGAGCAAGCGAGCCAGATATGAGTGCGAGTGAGCCAGACATGAGAGCAAGCGAGCGAGCAAGATATGAGATCGAGCGAGCCAGATATGCGAGCAAGTCAGATAAGAGAGCGAGCCAGACAAAAGAGCAAGTGAGCGAGCCAGATATGAGAGCAAGCGAGCGAGCCAAATATGAGAGCAAGCGAGCGAGCCAGATATGAGAGCGAGCGAGATAAGAGAGCGAGCCAGACAAGAGAGCAAGCGAGCGAGCCAGATATGAGAGCAAGCGAGTGAGCCAGATATGAGAGTGAGCGAGCCAGACATGAGAGCAAGCGAGCGAGCAAGATATGAGAGCGAGCGAGCCAGACATGAGAGCAAGCGAGCGAGCCAGATATGAGAGCGAGTGAGCAAAACATGAGTGCAAGCCAGCGAGAAAGATATGAGATCGAGCGAGCCAGTTATGCGAGCGAGCCAGATAAGAGAGCGAGCCAGACAAGAGAGCAAGTGAGCGAGCCAGATATGAGAGCAAGCGAGCGAGCCAGATATGAGAGCAAGCGAGCGAGCCAGATATGAGAGCGAATGAGATAAGAGAGCGAGCCAGACAAGAGAGCAAGCGAGCGAGCCAGATATGAGAGCAAGCGAGCGAGCCAGATATGAGAGCGAGGGAGCCAGATATGCGAGCGAGCGAGCCAGATAAGAGAGTGAGCCAGACAAGAGAGCAAGCGAGCGAGCCAGATATGCGAGCGAGCGAGCCAGATATGAGAGAAAGCGAGCCAGACATGAGAGCAAGCGAGCGAGCCAGGTGTGAGAGCAAGCGAGCCAGACATGAGAGCAAGCGAGTGAGCCAGATATAAGAGCAAGCGAGCCAGACATGAGAGCAAGCGAGCGAGCCAGATATGAGAGCGATCGAGCCAGACATGAGAGCAAGCGAGCGAGCCAGATATGAGAGCGAGCGAGCCAGACATGAGAGCAGGCGAGCAAGCCAGATATGAGAGCGAGTGAGCCAGACATGAGAGCAAGCGAGCGAGCCAGATATGAGAGCGAGCCAGACATGAGAGCAAGCGAGCGAGCAAGATATGAGAGCGAGCCAGATAAGAGAGCGAACAAGACAAGAGAGCAAGCGAGCGAGCCAGATATGAGAGCGAGGGAGCCAGACATGAGAGCGAGGGAGCCAGACATGAGAGCGAGCGAGCCAGACATGAGAGCAAGCGAGCGAGCAAGATATGAGAGCGAGCGAACCAGACATGAGAGCAAGCGAGCGAGCCAGATATGAGAGCGAGTGAGCCAGACATGAGAGCAAGCCAGCGAGAAAGATATGAGATCGAGCGAGCCAGTTATGCGAGCGAGCCAGATAAGAGAGCGAGCCAAACAAGAGAGCAAGTGAGCGAGCCAGATATGAGAGCAAGCGAGCGAGCCAGATATGAGAGCAAGCGAGCGAGCCAGATATGAGAGCGAGCGAGATAAGAGAGCGAGCCAGACAAGAGAGCAAGCGAGCGAGCCAGATATGAGAGCACGCGAGCCAGATAAGAGAGCGAATCAGACAAGAGAGCAAGCGAGCGAGCCAGATATGAGAGCGAGCGAGCCAGACATGAGAGCAAGCGAGCGAGCCAGATATGAGAGCGAGCGAGATAAGAGAGCGAGCCAGACAAGAGAGCAAGCGAGCGAGCCAGATATGCGAGCGAGCCAGATATGAGAGCGAGCGAGCCAGACATGAGAGCAAGCGAGTGAGCCAGGTATGAGAGCAAGTGAGCCAGAAATGAGAGCGATCGAGCGAGCCAGATATGAGAGCGAGCGAGCCAGACATGAGAGCAAGCGAGCGAGCCAGATATGAGAGCAAGCGAGCCAGACATGAGAGCAAGCGAGCGAGCCAGATATAAGAGCGAGCCAGACATGAGAGCAAGCGAGCGAGCCAGATATGAGAGCGATCGAGCCAGACATGAAAGCAAGCGAGCGAGCAAGATATGAGATCGAGCGAGCCAGACATGAGAGCAAGCGAGCGAGCCAGATATGAGAGCGAGTGAGCCAGACATGAGAGCAAGCAAGCGAGCCAGATATGAGAGCGAGCCAGACAAGAGAGCAAGCGAGCGAGCCAGATATGAGAGCAAGCGAGCGAGCCAGATATGAGAGTGAGCGAGCCAGACATGAGAGCAAGCGAGCGAGCAAGATATGAGAGCGAGCGAGCCAGACATGAGAGCAAGCGAGCGAGCCAGATATGAGAGCGAGTGAGCAAAACATGAGTGCAAGCCAGCGAGAAAGATATGAGATCGAGCGAGCCAGTTATGCGAGCGAGCCAGATAAGAGAGCGAGCCAGACAAGAGAGCAAGTGAGCGAGCCAGATATGAGAGCAAGCGAGCGAGCCAGATATGAGAGCAAGCGAGCGAGCCAGATATGAGAGCGAGTGAGATAAGAGAGCGAGCCAGACAAGAGAGCAAGCGAGCGAGCCAGATATGAGAGCAAGCGAGCGAGCCAGATATGAGAGCGAGGGAGCCAGATATGCGAGCGAGCGAGCCAGATAAGAGAGTGAGCCAGACAAGAGAGCAAGCGAGCGAGCCAGATATGCGAGCGAGCGAGCCAGATATGAGAGAAAGCGAGCCAGACATGAGAGCAAGCGAGCGAGCCAGGTGTGAGAGCAAGCGAGCCAGACATGAGAGCAAGCGAGCGAGCCAGATATAAGAGCAAGCGAGCCAGACATGAGAGCAAGCGAGCGAGCCAGATATGAGAGCGATCGAGCCAGACATGAGAGCAAGCGAGCGAGCCAGATATGAGAGCGAGCGAGCCAGACATGAGAGCAGGCGAGCGAGCCAGATATGAGAGCGAGTGAGCCAGACATGAGAGCAAGCGAGCGAGCCAGATATGAGAGCGAGCCAGACATGAGAGCAAGCGAGCGAGCAAGATATGAGAGCGAGCCAGATAAGAGAGCGAACAAGACAAGAGAGCAAGCGAGCGAGCCAGATATGAGAGCGAGGGAGCCAGACATGAGAGCGAGGGAGCCAGACATGAGAGCGAGCGAGCCAGACATGAGAGCAAGCGAGCGAGCAAGATATGAGAGCGAGCGAACCAGACATGAGAGCAAGCGAGCGAGCCAGATATGAGAGCGAGTGAGCCAGACATGAGAGCAAGCCAGCGAGAAAGATATGAGATCGAGCGAGCCAGTTATGCGAGCGAGCCAGATAAGAGAGCGAGCCAAACAAGAGAGCAAGTGAGCGAGCCAGATATGAGAGCAAGCGAGCGAGCCAGATATGAGAGCAAGCGAGCGAGCCAGATATGAGAGCGAGCGAGATAAGAGAGCGAGCCAGACAAGAGAGCAAGCGAGCGAGCCAGATATGAGAGCAAGCGAGCCAGATAAGAGAGCGAATCAGACAAGAGAGCAAGCGAGCGAGCCAGATATGAGAGCGAGCGAGCCAGACATGAGAGCAAGCGAGCGAGCCAGATATGAGAGCGAGCGAGATAAGAGAGCGAGCCAGACAAGAGAGCAAGCGAGCGAGCCAGATATGCGAGCGAGCCAGATATGAGAGCGAGCGAGCCAGACATGAGAGCAAGCGAGTGAGCCAGGTATGAGAGCAAGTGAGCCAGAAATGAGAGCGATCGAGCGAGCCAGATATGAGAGCGAGCGAGCCAGACATGAGAGCAAGCGAGCGAGCCAGATATGAGAGCAAGCGAGCCAGACATGAGAGCAAGCGAGCGAGCCAGATATAAGAGCGAGCCAGACATGAGAGCAAGCGAGCGAGCCAGATATGAGAGCGATCGAGCCAGACATGAAAGCAAGCGAGCGAGCAAGATATGAGATCGAGCGAGCCAGACATGAGAGCAAGCGAGCGAGCCAGATATGAGAGCGAGTGAGCCAGACATGAGAGCAAGCAAGCGAGCCAGATATGAGAGCGAGCCAGACATGAGAGCAAGCGAGCGAGCAAGATATGAGAGCGAGCCAGATAAGAGAGCGAACAAGACAAGAGAGCAAGCGAGCGAGCCAGATATGAGAGCGAGGGAGCCAAACATGAGAGCGAGCGAGCCAGACATGAGAGCAAGAGAGCGAGCAAGATATGAGAGCGAGCGAGCCAGACATGAGAGCAAGCGAGCGAGCCAGATATGAGAGCGAGTGAGCCAGACATGAGAGCAAGCGAGCGAGCAAGATATGAGATCGAGCGAGCCAGATATGCGAGCAAGTCAGATAAGAGAGCGAGCCAGACAAGAGAGCAAGCGAGTGAGCCAAATATGAGAGCAAGCGAGCCAGATATGAGAGCGAGGGAGCCAGATATGCGAGCGAGCGAGTCAGATAAGAGAGTGAGCCAGACAAGAGAGCAAGCGAGCGAGCCAGATATGAGAGCGAGCCAGACATGAGAGCAAGCGAGCGAGCCAGGTGTGAGAGCAAGCGAGCCAGACATGAGAGCAAGCGAGCGAGCCAGATATGAGAGCAAGCGAGCGAGCCAGATATGCAAGCGAGCGAGCCAGATAAGAAAGCGAGCCAGACAAGAGAGCAAGCGAGCCAGATATGCGAGTGAGCGAGCCAGATAAGAGAGCTAGCCAGACAAGAGAGCAAGCGAGCGAGCCAGATATGAGAGCGAGCGAGATAAGAGAGCGAGCCAGACAAGAGAGCAAGCGAGCGAGCCAGATATGAGAGCAAGCGAGCGAGCCAGATATGAGAGTGAGCGAGCCAGACATGAGAGCAAGCGAGCGAGCAAGATATGAGAGCGAGCGAGCCAGACATGAGAGCAAGCGAGCGAGCCAGATATGAGAGCGATCGAGCCAGACATGAAAGCAAGCGAGCGAGCAAGATATGAGATCGAGCGAGCCAGACATGAGAGCAAGCGAGCGAGCCAGATATGAGAGCGAGGGAGCCAGACATGAGAGCAAGCGAGCGAGCCAGATATGAGAGTGAGCGAGCCAGACATGAGAGCAAGCGAGCGAGCCAGATATGAGAGCAAGCGAGCGAGCCATATATGAGAGCAAGCGAACCAGACATGAGAACAAGCGAGCTAGCCAGATATGAGAGCGATCGAGCCAGACATGAGAGCAAGCGAGCGAGCAAGATATGAGAGTGAGCAAGCCACACATGAGAGCAAGCGAGCGAGCCAGATGTGAGAGCGAGCGAGCCGGACATGAGAGCAAGCGAGCGAGCAAGATATGAGAGCGAGCGAGCCAGACATGAGAGCAAGTGAGCCAGATATGAGAGTGAGTGAGCCAGACATGAGAGCAAGCGAGCGAGCAAGATATGAGATCGAGCGAGCCAGATATGCGAGCAAGTCAGATAAGAGAGCGAGACAGACAAGAGAGCAAGTGAGCGAGCCAGATGTGAGAGCAAGCGAGCGAGCCAGATATAAGAGCAAGCGAGCAAGCCAGATATGAGAGCGAGCGAGATAAGAGAGCGAGCCAGACAAGAGAGCAAGCGAGCGAGCCAGATATGAGAGCAAGCGAGCCAGATAAGAGAGCGAATCAGACAAGAGAGCAAGCGAGCGAGCCAGATATGAGAGCGAGCGAGCCAGACATGAGAGCAAGCGAGCGAGCCAGATATGAGAGGAAGCGAGCAAGCCAGATATGAGAGCGAGCGACACAGACATGTAAGCAAGCGAGCGAGCCAGATATGAGAGCGAGGGAGCCAGACATGAGAGCAAGCGAGCGAGCCAGATATGAGAGTGAGCGAGCCAGACATGAGAGCAAGCGAGCGAGCCAGATGAGAGCGAGCGAGCCAGACATGAGAGCAAGCGAGCGAGCAAGATATGAGAGCGAGCGAGCCAGACATGAGAGCAAGCGAGCCAGATATGAGTGCGAGTGAGCCAGACATGAGAGCAAGCGAGCGAGCAAGATATGAGATCGAGCGAGCCAGATATGCGAGCAAGTCAGATAAGAGAGCGAGCCAGACAAGAGAGCAAGTGAGCGAGCCAGATATGAGAGCAAGCGAGCGAGCCAGATATGAGAGCAAGCGAGCGAGCCAGATATGAGAGCGAGCGAGATAAGAGAGCGAGCCAGACAAGAGAGCAAGCGAGCGAGCCAGATATGAGAGCAAGCGAGCAAGCCAGATATGAGAGTGAGCGAGCCAGACATGAGAGCAAGCGAGCGAGCAAGATATTAGAGCGAGCGAGCCAGACATGAGAGCAAGCGAGCGAGCCAGATATGAGAGCGAGTGAGCCAAACATGAGTGCAAGCCAGCGAGAAAGATATGAGATCGAGCGAGCCAGTTATGCGAGCGAGCCAGATAAGAGAGCGAGCCAGACAAGAGAGCAAGTGAGCGAGCCAGATATGAGAGCAAGCGAGCGAGCCAGATATGAGAGCAAGCGAGCGAGCCAGATATGAGAGCGAGGGAGCCAGATATGCGAGCGAGCGAGCCAGATAAGAGAGTGAGCCAGACAAGAGAGCAAGCGAGCGAGCCAGATATGCGAGCGAGCGAGCCAGATATGAGAGAAAGCGAGCCAGACATGAGAGCAAGCGAGCGAGCCAGGTGTGAGAGCAAGCGAGCCAGACATGAGAGCAAGCGAGCGAGCCAGATATAAGAGCAAGCGAGCCAGACATGAGAGCAAGCGAGCGAGCCAGATATGAGAGCGATCGAGCCAGGCATGAGAGCAAGCGAGCGAGCCAGATATGAGAGCGAGCGTGCCAGACATGAGAGCAGGCGAGCGAGCCAGATATGAGAGCGAGTGAGCCAGACATGAGAGCAAGCGAGCGAGCCAGATATGAGAGCGAGCCAGACATGAGAGCAAGCGAGCGAGCAAGATATGAGAGCGAGCCAGATAAGAGAGCGAACAAGACAAGAGAGCAAGCGAGCGAGCCAGATATGAGAGCGAGGGAGCCAGACATGAGAGCGAGCGAGCCAGACATGAGAGCAAGCGAGCGAGCAAGATATGAGAGCGAGCGAGCCAGACATGAGAGCAAGCGAGCGAGCCAGATATGAGAGCGAATGAGCCAGACATGAGAGCAAGCGAGCCAGATATGAGTGCGAGTGAGCCAGACATGAGAGCAAGCGAGCGAGCAAGATATGAGATCGAGCGAGCCAGATATGCGAGCAAGTCAGATAAGAGAGCGAGCCAGACAAAAGAGCAAGTGAGCGAGCCAGATATGAGAGCAAGCGAGCGAGCCAAATATGAGAGCAAGCGAGCGAGCCAGATATGAGAGCGAGCGAGATAAGAGAGCGAGCCAGACAAGAGAGCAAGCGAGCGAGCCAGATATGAGAGCAAGCGAGCGAGCCAGATATGAGAGTGAGCGAGCCAGACATGAGAGCAAGCGAGCGAGCAAGATATGAGAGCGAGCGAGCCAGACATGAGAGCAAGCGAGCGAGCCAGATATGAGAGCGAGTGAGCAAAACATGAGTGCAAGCCAGCGAGAAAGATATGAGATCGAGCGAGCCAGTTATGCGAGCGAGCCAGATAAGAGAGCGAGCCAGACAAGAGAGCAAGTGAGCGAGCCAGATATGAGAGCAAGCGAGCGAGCCAGATATGAGAGCAAGCGAGCGAGCCAGATATGAGAGCGAGTGAGATAAGAGAGCGAGCCAGACAAGAGAGCAAGCGAGCGAGCCAGATATGAGAGCAAGCGAGCGAGCCAGATATGAGAGCGAGGGAGCCAGATATGCGAGCGAGCGAGCCAGATAAGAGAGTGAGCCAGACAAGAGAGCAAGCGAGCGAGCCAGATATGCGAGCGAGCGAGCCAGATATGAGAGAAAGCGAGCCAGACATGAGAGCAAGCGAGCGAGCCAGGTGTGAGAGCAAGCGAGCCAGACATGAGAGCAAGCGAGTGAGCCAGATATAAGAGCAAGCGAGCCAGACATGAGAGCAAGCGAGCGAGCCAGATATGAGAGCGATCGAGCCAGACATGAGAGCAAGCGAGCGAGCAAGATATGAGAGTGAGCAAGCCACACATGAGAGCAAGCGAGCGAGCCAGATGTGAGAGCGAGCGAGCCGGACATGAGAGCAAGCGAGCGAGCAAGATATGAGAGCGAGCGAGCCAGACATGAGAGCAAGTGAGCCAGATATGAGAGTGAGTGAGCCAGACATGAGAGCAAGCGAGCGAGCAAGATATGAGATCGAGCGAGCCAGATATGCGAGCAAGTCAGATAAGAGAGCGAGACAGACAAGAGAGCAAGTGAGCGAGCCAGATGTGAGAGCAAGCGAGCGAGCCAGATATAAGAGCAAGCGAGCAAGCCAGATATGAGAGCGAGCGAGATAAGAGAGCGAGCCAGACAAGAGAGCAAGCGAGCGAGCCAGATATGAGAGCAAGCGAGCCAGATAAGAGAGCGAATCAGACAAGAGAGCAAGCGAGCGAGCCAGATATGAGAGCGAGCGAGCCAGACATGAGAGCAAGCGAGCGAGCCAGATATGAGAGGAAGCGAGCAAGCCAGATATGAGAGCGAGCGACACAGACATGTAAGCAAGCGAGCGAGCCAGATATGAGAGCGAGGGAGCCAGACATGAGAGCAAGCGAGCGAGCCAGATATGAGAGTGAGCGAGCCAGACATGAGAGCAAGCGAGCGAGCCAGATGAGAGCGAGCGAGCCAGACATGAGAGCAAGCGAGCGAGCAAGATATGAGAGCGAGCGAGCCAGACATGAGAGCAAGCGAGCCAGATATGAGTGCGAGTGAGCCAGACATGAGAGCAAGCGAGCGAGCAAGATATGAGATCGAGCGAGCCAGATATGCGAGCAAGTCAGATAAGAGAGCGAGCCAGACAAGAGAGCAAGTGAGCGAGCCAGATATGAGAGCAAGCGAGCGAGCCAGATATGAGAGCAAGCGAGCGAGCCAGATATGAGAGCGAGCGAGATAAGAGAGCGAGCCAGACAAGAGAGCAAGCGAGCGAGCCAGATATGAGAGCAAGCGAGCAAGCCAGATATGAGAGTGAGCGAGCCAGACATGAGAGCAAGCGAGCGAGCAAGATATTAGAGCGAGCGAGCCAGACATGAGAGCAAGCGAGCGAGCCAGATATGAGAGCGAGTGAGCCAAACATGAGTGCAAGCCAGCGAGAAAGATATGAGATCGAGCGAGCCAGTTATGCGAGCGAGCCAGATAAGAGAGCGAGCCAGACAAGAGAGCAAGTGAGCGAGCCAGATATGAGAGCAAGCGAGCGAGCCAGATATGAGAGCAAGCGAGCGAGCCAGATATGAGAGCGAGGGAGCCAGATATGCGAGCGAGCGAGCCAGATAAGAGAGTGAGCCAGACAAGAGAGCAAGCGAGCGAGCCAGATATGCGAGCGAGCGAGCCAGATATGAGAGAAAGCGAGCCAGACATGAGAGCAAGCGAGCGAGCCAGGTGTGAGAGCAAGCGAGCCAGACATGAGAGCAAGCGAGCGAGCCAGATATAAGAGCAAGCGAGCCAGACATGAGAGCAAGCGAGCGAGCCAGATATGAGAGCGATCGAGCCAGGCATGAGAGCAAGCGAGCGAGCCAGATATGAGAGCGAGCGTGCCAGACATGAGAGCAGGCGAGCGAGCCAGATATGAGAGCGAGTGAGCCAGACATGAGAGCAAGCGAGCGAGCCAGATATGAGAGCGAGCCAGACATGAGAGCAAGCGAGCGAGCAAGATATGAGAGCGAGCCAGATAAGAGAGCGAACAAGACAAGAGAGCAAGCGAGCGAGCCAGATATGAGAGCGAGGGAGCCAGACATGAGAGCGAGCGAGCCAGACATGAGAGCAAGCGAGCGAGCAAGATATGAGAGCGAGCGAGCCAGACATGAGAGCAAGCGAGCGAGCCAGATATGAGAGCGAATGAGCCAGACATGAGAGCAAGCGAGCCAGATATGAGTGCGAGTGAGCCAGACATGAGAGCAAGCGAGCGAGCAAGATATGAGATCGAGCGAGCCAGATATGCGAGCAAGTCAGATAAGAGAGCGAGCCAGACAAAAGAGCAAGTGAGCGAGCCAGATATGAGAGCAAGCGAGCGAGCCAAATATGAGAGCAAGCGAGCGAGCCAGATATGAGAGCGAGCGAGATAAGAGAGCGAGCCAGACAAGAGAGCAAGCGAGCGAGCCAGATATGAGAGCAAGCGAGCGAGCCAGATATGAGAGTGAGCGAGCCAGACATGAGAGCAAGCGAGCGAGCAAGATATGAGAGCGAGCGAGCCAGACATGAGAGCAAGCGAGCGAGCCAGATATGAGAGCGAGTGAGCAAAACATGAGTGCAAGCCAGCGAGAAAGATATGAGATCGAGCGAGCCAGTTATGCGAGCGAGCCAGATAAGAGAGCGAGCCAGACAAGAGAGCAAGTGAGCGAGCCAGATATGAGAGCAAGCGAGCGAGCCAGATATGAGAGCAAGCGAGCGAGCCAGATATGAGAGCGAGTGAGATAAGAGAGCGAGCCAGACAAGAGAGCAAGCGAGCGAGCCAGATATGAGAGCAAGCGAGCGAGCCAGATATGAGAGCGAGGGAGCCAGATATGCGAGCGAGCGAGCCAGATAAGAGAGTGAGCCAGACAAGAGAGCAAGCGAGCGAGCCAGATATGCGAGCGAGCGAGCCAGATATGAGAGAAAGCGAGCCAGACATGAGAGCAAGCGAGCGAGCCAGGTGTGAGAGCAAGCGAGCCAGACATGAGAGCAAGCGAGTGAGCCAGATATAAGAGCAAGCGAGCCAGACATGAGAGCAAGCGAGCGAGCCAGATATGAGAGCGATCGAGCCAGACATGAGAGCAAGCGAGCGAGCCAGATATGAGAGCGAGCGAGCCAGACATGAGAGCAGGCGAGCAAGCCAGATATGAGAGCGAGTGAGCCAGACATGAGAGCAAGCGAGCGAGCCAGATATGAGAGCGAGCCAGACATGAGAGCAAGCGAGCGAGCAAGATATGAGAGCGAGCCAGATAAGAGAGCGAACAAGACAAGAGAGCAAGCGAGCGAGCCAGATATGAGAGCGAGGGAGCCAGACATGAGAGCGAGGGAGCCAGACATGAGAGCGAGCGAGCCAGACATGAGAGCAAGCGAGCGAGCAAGATATGAGAGCGAGCGAACCAGACATGAGAGCAAGCGAGCGAGCCAGATATGAGAGCGAGTGAGCCAGACATGAGAGCAAGCCAGCGAGAAAGATATGAGATCGAGCGAGCCAGTTATGCGAGCGAGCCAGATAAGAGAGCGAGCCAAACAAGAGAGCAAGTGAGCGAGCCAGATATGAGAGCAAGCGAGCGAGCCAGATATGAGAGCAAGCGAGCGAGCCAGATATGAGAGCGAGCGAGATAAGAGAGCGAGCCAGACAAGAGAGCAAGCGAGCGAGCCAGATATGAGAGCACGCGAGCCAGATAAGAGAGCGAATCAGACAAGAGAGCAAGCGAGCGAGCCAGATATGAGAGCGAGCGAGCCAGACATGAGAGCAAGCGAGCGAGCCAGATATGAGAGCGAGCGAGATAAGAGAGCGAGCCAGACAAGAGAGCAAGCGAGCGAGCCAGATATGCGAGCGAGCCAGATATGAGAGCGAGCGAGCCAGACATGAGAGCAAGCGAGTGAGCCAGGTATGAGAGCAAGTGAGCCAGAAATGAGAGCGATCGAGCGAGCCAGATATGAGAGCGAGCGAGCCAGACATGAGAGCAAGCGAGCGAGCCAGATATGAGAGCAAGCGAGCCAGACATGAGAGCAAGCGAGCGAGCCAGATATAAGAGCGAGCCAGACATGAGAGCAAGCGAGCGAGCCAGATATGAGAGCGATCGAGCCAGACATGAAAGCAAGCGAGCGAGCAAGATATGAGATCGAGCGAGCCAGACATGAGAGCAAGCGAGCGAGCCAGATATGAGAGCGAGTGAGCCAGACATGAGAGCAAGCAAGCGAGCCAGATATGAGAGCGAGCCAGACAAGAGAGCAAGCGAGCGAGCCAGATATGAGAGCAAGCGAGCGAGCCAGATATGAGAGTGAGCGAGCCAGACATGAGAGCAAGCGAGCGAGCAAGATATGAGAGCGAGCGAGCCAGACATGAGAGCAAGCGAGCGAGCCAGATATGAGAGCGAGTGAGCAAAACATGAGTGCAAGCCAGCGAGAAAGATATGAGATCGAGCGAGCCAGTTATGCGAGCGAGCCAGATAAGAGAGCGAGCCAGACAAGAGAGCAAGTGAGCGAGCCAGATATGAGAGCAAGCGAGCGAGCCAGATATGAGAGCAAGCGAGCGAGCCAGATATGAGAGCGAGTGAGATAAGAGAGCGAGCCAGACAAGAGAGCAAGCGAGCGAGCCAGATATGAGAGCAAGCGAGCAAGCCAGATATGAGAGTGAGCGAGCCAGACATGAGAGCAAGCGAGCGAGCAAGATATTAGAGCGAGCGAGCCAGACATGAGAGCAAGCGAGCGAGCCAGATATGAGAGCGAGTGAGCCAAACATGAGTGCAAGCCAGCGAGAAAGATATGAGATCGAGCGAGCCAGTTATGCGAGCGAGCCAGATAAGAGAGCGAGCCAGACAAGAGAGCAAGTGAGCGAGCCAGATATGAGAGCAAGCAAGCGAGCCAGATATGAGAGCAAGCGAGCGAGCCAGATATGAGAGCGAGGGAGCCAGATATGCGAGCGAGCGAGCCAGATAAGAGAGTGAGCCAGACAAGAGAGCAAGCGAGCGAGCCAGATATGCGAGCGAGCGAGCCAGATATGAGAGAAAGCGAGCCAGACATGAGAGCAAGCGAGCGAGCCAGGTGTGAGAGCAAGCGAGCCAGACATGAGAGCAAGCGAGCGAGCCAGATATAAGAGCAAGCGAGCCAGACATGAGAGCAAGCGAGCGAGCCAGATATGAGAGCGATCGAGCCAGGCATGAGAGCAAGCGAGCGAGCCAGATATGAGAGCGAGCGTGCCAGACATGAGAGCAGGCGAGCGAGCCAGATATGAGAGCGAGTGAGCCAGACATGAGAGCAAGCGAGCGAGCCAGATATGAGAGCGAGCCAGACATGAGAGCAAGCGAGCGAGCAAGATATGAGAGCGAGCCAGATAAGAGAGCGAACAAGACAAGAGAGCAAGCGAGCGAGCCAGATATGAGAGCGAGGGAGCCAGACATGAGAGCGAGCGAGCCAGACATGAGAGCAAGCGAGCGAGCAAGATATGAGAGCGAGCGAGCCAGACATGAGAGCAAGCGAGCGAGCCAGATATGAGAGCGAATGAGCCAGACATGAGAGCAAGCGAGCCAGATATGAGTGCGAGTGAGCCAGACATGAGAGCAAGCGAGCGAGCAAGATATGAGATCGAGCGAGCCAGATATGCGAGCAAGTCAGATAAGAGAGCGAGCCAGACAAAAGAGCAAGTGAGCGAGCCAGATATGAGAGCAAGCGAGCGAGCCAAATATGAGAGCAAGCGAGCGAGCCAGATATGAGAGCGAGCGAGATAAGAGAGCGAGCCAGACAAGAGAGCAAGCGAGCGAGCCAGATATGAGAGCAAGCGAGCGAGCCAGATATGAGAGTGAGCGAGCCAGACATGAGAGCAAGCGAGCGAGCAAGATATGAGAGCGAGCGAGCCAGACATGAGAGCAAGCGAGCGAGCCAGATATGAGAGCGAGTGAGCAAAACATGAGTGCAAGCCAGCGAGAAAGATATGAGATCGAGCGAGCCAGTTATGCGAGCGAGCCAGATAAGAGAGCGAGCCAGACAAGAGAGCAAGTGAGCGAGCCAGATATGAGAGCAAGCGAGCGAGCCAGATATGAGAGCAAGCGAGCGAGCCAGATATGAGAGCGAGTGAGATAAGAGAGCGAGCCAGACAAGAGAGCAAGCGAGCGAGCCAGATATGAGAGCAAGCGAGCGAGCCAGATATGAGAGCGAGGGAGCCAGATATGCGAGCGAGCGAGCCAGATAAGAGAGTGAGCCAGACAAGAGAGCAAGCGAGCGAGCCAGATATGCGAGCGAGCGAGCCAGATATGAGAGAAAGCGAGCCAGACATGAGAGCAAGCGAGCGAGCCAGGTGTGAGAGCAAGCGAGCCAGACATGAGAGCAAGCGAGTGAGCCAGATATAAGAGCAAGCGAGCCAGACATGAGAGCAAGCGAGCGAGCCAGATATGAGAGCGATCGAGCCAGACATGAGAGCAAGCGAGCGAGCCAGATATGAGAGCGAGCGAGCCAGACATGAGAGCAGGCGAGCAAGCCAGATATGAGAGCGAGTGAGCCAGACATGAGAGCAAGCGAGCGAGCCAGATATGAGAGCGAGCCAGACATGAGAGCAAGCGAGCGAGCAAGATATGAGAGCGAGCCAGATAAGAGAGCGAACAAGACAAGAGAGCAAGCGAGCGAGCCAGATATGAGAGCGAGGGAGCCAGACATGAGAGCGAGGGAGCCAGACATGAGAGCGAGCGAGCCAGACATGAGAGCAAGCGAGCGAGCAAGATATGAGAGCGAGCGAACCAGACATGAGAGCAAGCGAGCGAGCCAGATATGAGAGCGAGTGAGCCAGACATGAGAGCAAGCCAGCGAGAAAGATATGAGACCGAGCGAGCCAGTTATGCGAGCGAGCCAGATAAGAGAGCGAGCCAAACAAGAGAGCAAGTGAGCGAGCCAGATATGAGAGCAAGCGAGCGAGCCAGATATGAGAGCAAGCGAGCGAGCCAGATATGAGAGCGAGCGAGATAAGAGAGCGAGCCAGACAAGAGAGCAAGCGAGCGAGCCAGATATGAGAGCACGCGAGCCAGATAAGAGAGCGAATCAGACAAGAGAGCAAGCGAGCGAGCCAGATATGAGAGCGAGCGAGCCAGACATGAGAGCAAGCGAGCGAGCCAGATATGAGAGCGAGCGAGATAAGAGAGCGAGCCAGACAAGAGAGCAAGCGAGCGAGCCAGATATGCGAGCGAGCCAGATATGAGAGCGAGCGAGCCAGACATGAGAGCAAGCGAGTGAGCCAGGTATGAGAGCAAGTGAGCCAGAAATGAGAGCGATCGAGCGAGCCAGATATGAGAGCGAGCGAGCCAGACATGAGAGCAAGCGAGCGAGCCAGATATGAGAGCAAGCGAGCCAGACATGAGAGCAAGCGAGCGAGCCAGATATAAGAGCGAGCCAGACATGAGAGCAAGCGAGCGAGCCAGATATGAGAGCGATCGAGCCAGACATGAAAGCAAGCGAGCGAGCAAGATATGAGATCGAGCGAGCCAGACATGAGAGCAAGCGAGCGAGCCAGATATGAGAGCGAGTGAGCCAGACATGAGAGCAAGCAAGCGAGCCAGATATGAGAGCGAGCCAGACAAGAGAGCAAGCGAGCGAGCCAGATATGAGAGCAAGCGAGCGAGCCAGATATGAGAGTGAGCGAGCCAGACATGAGAGCAAGCGAGCGAGCAAGATATGAGAGCGAGCGAGCCAGACATGAGAGCAAGCGAGCGAGCCAGATATGAGAGCGAGTGAGCAAAACATGAGTGCAAGCCAGCGAGAAAGATATGAGATCGAGCGAGCCAGTTATGCGAGCGAGCCAGATAAGAGAGCGAGCCAGACAAGAGAGCAAGTGAGCGAGCCAGATATGAGAGCAAGCGAGCGAGCCAGATATGAGAGCAAGCGAGCGAGCCAGATATGAGAGCGAGTGAGATAAGAGAGCGAGCCAGACAAGAGAGCAAGCGAGCGAGCCAGATATGAGAGCAAGCGAGCGAGCCAGATATGAGAGCGAGGGAGCCAGATATGCGAGCGAGCGAGCCAGATAAGAGAGTGAGCCAGACAAGAGAGCAAGCGAGCGAGCCAGATATGCGAGCGAGCGAGCCAGATATGAGAGAAAGCGAGCCAGACATGAGAGCAAGCGAGCGAGCCAGGTGTGAGAGCAAGCGAGCCAGACATGAGAGCAAGCGAGCGAGCCAGATATAAGAGCAAGCGAGCCAGACATGAGAGCAAGCGAGCGAGCCAGATATGAGAGCGATCGAGCCAGACATGAGAGCAAGCGAGCGAGCCAGATATGAGAGCGAGCGAGCCAGACATGAGAGCAGGCGAGCGAGCCAGATATGAGAGCGAGTGAGCCAGACATGAGAGCAAGCGAGCGAGCCAGATATGAGAGCGAGCCAGACATGAGAGCAAGCGAGCGAGCAAGATATGAGAGCGAGCCAGATAAGAGAGCGAACAAGACAAGAGAGCAAGCGAGCGAGCCAGATATGAGAGCGAGGGAGCCAGACATGAGAGCGAGGGAGCCAGACATGAGAGCGAGCGAGCCAGACATGAGAGCAAGCGAGCGAGCAAGATATGAGAGCGAGCGAACCAGACATGAGAGCAAGCGAGCGAGCCAGATATGAGAGCGAGTGAGCCAGACATGAGAGCAAGCCAGCGAGAAAGATATGAGATCGAGCGAGCCAGTTATGCGAGCGAGCCAGATAAGAGAGCGAGCCAAACAAGAGAGCAAGTGAGCGAGCCAGATATGAGAGCAAGCGAGCGAGCCAGATATGAGAGCAAGCGAGCGAGCCAGATATGAGAGCGAGCGAGATAAGAGAGCGAGCCAGACAAGAGAGCAAGCGAGCGAGCCAGATATGAGAGCAAGCGAGCCAGATAAGAGAGCGAATCAGACAAGAGAGCAAGCGAGCGAGCCAGATATGAGAGCGAGCGAGCCAGACATGAGAGCAAGCGAGCGAGCCAGATATGAGAGCGAGCGAGATAAGAGAGCGAGCCAGACAAGAGAGCAAGCGAGCGAGCCAGATATGCGAGCGAGCCAGATATGAGAGCGAGCGAGCCAGACATGAGAGCAAGCGAGTGAGCCAGGTATGAGAGCAAGTGAGCCAGAAATGAGAGCGATCGAGCGAGCCAGATATGAGAGCGAGCGAGCCAGACATGAGAGCAAGCGAGCGAGCCAGATATGAGAGCAAGCGAGCCAGACATGAGAGCAAGCGAGCGAGCCAGATATAAGAGCGAGCCAGACATGAGAGCAAGCGAGCGAGCCAGATATGAGAGCGATCGAGCCAGACATGAAAGCAAGCGAGCGAGCAAGATATGAGATCGAGCGAGCCAGACATGAGAGCAAGCGAGCGAGCCAGATATGAGAGCGAGTGAGCCAGACATGAGAGCAAGCAAGCGAGCCAGATATGAGAGCGAGCCAGACATGAGAGCAAGCGAGCGAGCAAGATATGAGAGCGAGCCAGATAAGAGAGCGAACAAGACAAGAGAGCAAGCGAGCGAGCCAGATATGAGAGCGAGGGAGCCAAACATGAGAGCGAGCGAGCCAGACATGAGAGCAAGAGAGCGAGCAAGATATGAGAGCGAGCGAGCCAGACATGAGAGCAAGCGAGCGAGCCAGATATGAGAGCGAGTGAGCCAGACATGAGAGCAAGCGAGCGAGCAAGATATGAGATCGAGCGAGCCAGATATGCGAGCAAGTCAGATAAGAGAGCGAGCCAGACAAGAGAGCAAGCGAGTGAGCCAAATATGAGAGCAAGCGAGCCAGATATGAGAGCGAGGGAGCCAGATATGCGAGCGAGCGAGTCAGATAAGAGAGTGAGCCAGACAAGAGAGCAAGCGAGCGAGCCAGATATGAGAGCGAGCCAGACATGAGAGCAAGCGAGCGAGCCAGGTGTGAGAGCAAGCGAGCCAGACATGAGAGCAAGCGAGCGAGCCAGATATGAGAGCAAGCGAGCGAGCCAGATATGCAAGCGAGCGAGCCAGATAAGAAAGCGAGCCAGACAAGAGAGCAAGCGAGCCAGATATGCGAGTGAGCGAGCCAGATAAGAGAGCTAGCCAGACAAGAGAGCAAGCGAGCGAGCCAGATATGAGAGCGAGCGAGCCAGACATGAGAGAAAGCGTGCGAGAAAGATATGAGAGCGAGTCAGATATGCGAGTGAGCCAGAAATGCGAGCGAGCCAGATAAGAGAGCGAGCTAGATAAGAGAGCAAGCGAGCGAGCCAGATATGAGAGCGAGCCAAACAAGAGAGCAAGCCAGCGAGCCAGATATGAGAGCGATCGAGCCAGACATGAGAGCAAGCGAGCGAGCCAGATATGAGAGCAAGCCAGACATGAGAGCAAGTGAGCGAGCCGGATATGAGAGCGAGCGAGCCAGATATGAGAGAAAGCGAGCCAGACGTGAGAGCAAGCGAGCGAGCCAGGTGTGAGAGCAAGCGAGCCAGACATGAGAGCAAGCGAGCGAGCCAGATATAAGAGCAAGCGAGCCAGACATGAGAGCAAGCGAGTGAGCCAGATATGAGAGTGAGCGAGCCAGACATGAGAGCAAGCGAGCGAGCCAGATATGAGAGCGAGCGAGCCAGACATGAGAGCAGGCGAGCGAGCCAGATATGAGAGCGAGTGAGCCAGACATGAGAGCAAGCGAGCGAGCCAGATATGAGAGCGAGCCAGACATGAGAGCAAGCGAGCGAGCAAGATATGAGAGCGAGCCAGATAAGAGAGCGAACAAGACAAGAGAGCAAGCGAGCGAGCCAGATATGAGAGCGAGGGAGCCAGACATGAGAGCGAGGGAGCCAGACATGAGAGCGAGCGAGCCAGACATGAGAGCAAGCGAGCGAGCAAGATATGAGAGCGAGCGAACCAGACATGAGAGCAAGCGAGCGAGCCAGATATGAGAGCGAGTGAGCCAGACATGAGAGCAAGCCAGCGAGAAAGATATGAGATCGAGCGAGCCAGTTATGCGAGCGAGCCAGATAAGAGAGCGAGCCAAACAAGAGAGCAAGTGAGCGAGCCAGATATGAGAGCAAGCGAGCGAGCCAGATATGAGAGCAAGCGAGCGAGCCAGATATGAGAGCGAGCGAGATAAGAGAGCGAGCCAGACAAGAGAGCAAGCGAGCGAGCCAGATATGAGAGCAAGCGAGCCAGATAAGAGAGCGAATCAGACAAGAGAGCAAGCGAGCGAGCCAGATATGAGAGCGAGCGAGCCAGACATGAGAGCAAGCGAGCGAGCCAGATATGAGAGCGAGCGAGATAAGAGAGCGAGCCAGACAAGAGAGCAAGCGAGCGAGCCAGATATGCGAGCGAGCCAGATATGAGAGCGAGCGAGCCAGACATGAGAGCAAGCGAGTGAGCCAGGTATGAGAGCAAGTGAGCCAGAAATGAGAGCGATCGAGCGAGCCAGATATGAGAGCGAGCGAGCCAGACATGAGAGCAAGCGAGCGAGCCAGATATGAGAGCAAGCGAGCCAGACATGAGAGCAAGCGAGCGAGCCAGATATAAGAGCGAGCCAGACATGAGAGCAAGCGAGCGAGCCAGATATGAGAGCGATCGAGCCAGACATGAAAGCAAGCGAGCGAGCAAGATATGAGATCGAGCGAGCCAGACATGAGAGCAAGCGAGCGAGCCAGATATGAGAGCGAGTGAGCCAGACATGAGAGCAAGCAAGCGAGCCAGATATGAGAGCGAGCCAGACATGAGAGCAAGCGAGCGAGCAAGATATGAGAGCGAGCCAGATAAGAAAGCGAACAAGACAAGAGAGCAAGCGAGCGAGCCAGATATGAGAGCGAGGGAGCCAAACATGAGAGCGAGCGAGCCAGACATGAGAGCAAGAGAGCGAGCAAGATATGAGAGCGAGCGAGCCAGACATGAGAGCAAGCGAGCGAGCCAGATATGAGAGCGAGTGAGCCAGACATGAGAGCAAGCGAGCGAGCAAGATATGAGATCGAGCGAGCCAGATATGCGAGCAAGTCAGATAAGAGAGCGAGCCAGACAAGAGAGCAAGCGAGTGAGCCAAATATGAGAGCAAGCGAGCCAGATATGAGAGCGAGGGAGCCAGATATGCGAGCGAGCGAGTCAGATAAGAGAGTGAGCCAGACAAGAGAGCAAGCGAGCGAGCCAGATATGAGAGCGAGCCAGACATGAGAGCAAGCGAGCGAGCCAGGTGTGAGAGCAAGCGAGCCAGACATGAGAGCAAGCGAGCGAGCCAGATATGAGAGCAAGCGAGCGAGCCAGATATGCAAGCGAGCGAGCCAGATAAGAAAGCGAGCCAGACAAGAGAGCAAGCGAGCCAGATATGCGAGTGAGCGAGCCAGATAAGAGAGCTAGCCAGACAAGAGAGCAAGCGAGCGAGCCAGATATGAGAGCGAGCGAGCCAGACATGAGAGAAAGCGTGCGAGAAAGATATGAGAGCGAGCCAGATATGCGAGTGAGCCAGAAATGCGAGCGAGCCAGATAAGAGAGCGAGCTAGATAAGAGAGCAAGCGAGCGAGCCAGATATGAGAGCGAGCCAAACAAGAGAGCAAGCCAGCGAGCCAGATATGAGAGCGATCGAGCCAGACATGAGAGCAAGCGAGCGAGCCAGATATGAGAGCAAGCCAGACATGAGAGCAAGTGAGCGAGCCGGATATGAGAGCGAGCGAGCCAGGCATGAGAGCAAGCGAGCGAGCAAGATATGAGAGCGATCGAGCCAGACATGAGAGCAAGCGAGCGAGCCAGATATGAGAGCGAGCGAGCCAGACATGAGAGCAAGCGAGCGAGCAAGATATGAGAGCGAGCGAGCCAGATAATAGAGCGAGCCAGACAAGAAAGCAAGCGAGCGAGCCAAATATGCGAGCGAGCGAGCCAGATAAGAGAGCGAGCCAGACAAGAGAGCAAGCGAGCGAGCCAGATATGAGAGCAAGCGAGCGAGCCAGATGTGAGAGGAAGCGAGCCAGCTATGCGAGCGAGCCAGAGAAGAGAGCCAGACAAGAGAGCAAGCGAGCGAGCCAGATATGAGAGCGAGTGAGCCAGACATGAGAGCAAGCGAGCGAGCCAGATATGAGAGCGAGTGAGCCAGACATGAGAGCAAGCGAGCGAGCCAGATATGAGAGCGAGTGAGCCAGATATGCGAGTGAGCCAGATAAGAGAGCGAGCCAGACAAGAGAGCAAGCGAGCGAGCCAGATATGCGAGCGAGCGAGCCAGATAAGAGAGCGAGCCAAATAAGAGAGCAAGCCAGACATGAGAGCAAGCGAACGA